>NC_135186.1:4471708-4780041 GCF_041146795.1 Maylandia zebra | reverse complement strand
CTTCTGCTATAACCGAAGGAGGAAAAACAAAATCACTTGTGCTTTTTATGTTCTCGTGGGAAGTGGCTGCATGTCCACACCCTCAGAAATGCATCATTTTGTCTGTTTGTTACTGTGATGTTTTTATAAATGTCGTCTAAAGCGTTTAAAGATGAAATGGAAGCGGATGGTCTTCGTCTGTAATCTAGCTGATGAAAGTGTGTGTGTGTGTGTCTGTGTGTGTGTTTACATAGTATGGCAGACGACGCGGCACGGTGCCAGCGCCTGTCGCCACGGCTCTGTGCTCAGCGGAGGCTGTCGCCATGGCATTGACTCCCTGGCACGGAGGCAGCCGTAGAGGTGTCACCGCGGGCGAAGGAGAGGGGACAGCCCTGCTGCTGTCGCTGTGGAAAGGCCACGGCCCCCCTCCGGCCACCAGCCCCCCTGCTGACATGTCACCCAAACTGAGAGCTAGCCTAATTAACGACGCCCTGCGTCCATCCTGGTCACACTCTGCCATCGCTCGTCTTTCTCTCATCTGAAATTATTTAGTTGTTTGTCTGACCGAATTCAGAAGTAACGTTTTCTTTCTCTCGTCCCGTCTTCCGGTGCACACGTGTCACTCTGTCTTAATAGCGGCACTGAAAATTGTGATAAACATGTTAGGCCAACGGGTACAAGAGGCCACGGTCTGTTCGCACTATTGGATTTGTCGGTCAGATAATGTGATTGGGCCTAATCAATATTGTCCAGAAAGACCTTTAGGGGCTGAAGAAGATCTCCTCTTTCAGGCATCTTCAACCCGTCTGTTTTCTCTGACTTTCATCACACTCGTCTGTCTCTTTCTCCCGGTCAGCTGGAGTGTAATATGAACCTGCTGAAAGGCTTGTCTAAACAGATCCTGGAAAAGAAAGGGAGAGAACCCACCTGTGTATTTATGCTTATTAGGATGGAGATTTGCATTTCCTTTCACATACACATACCTGTCCTGTCCACACCTGTGTGCATTCTCCATCTAAATATCTGTTCTCTGTCAGGCGGCTTGGGAGAAGCAAATCCAGGAGGAGGGGACCCCCCTGAGCAAATATTACAGCCAGTGGAAGAAGCTGCGAGAGAAGGAGATCCAGCTGGAGATTTCTGGCAAGGAAAGGGTAATTATCAAACCAAAGAAACCTGCCAGTAGTCGCCTTACTCAGTCATTATGAGTCACTTCTACTGTTTTTCATTCATGAATGTTCATGTGTACAAGCACTGCAGTTTGTTTTTGTGTGTGTGTCACATAAAGATGGAGGATCTGAACCTTCCTGAGATCAAACGGAAGAAGATTGAAGAGAAGAAGGCCGAGGACAAAAAGGAGTTCAAGGGTCTGTTCCAGTCTGACAGCGACTCCGATGAAGATGACGATGCAGGACTCAAAATCAAATGTGAGCTAACCCCCTCATATCTGGTTTCCCCCACTTATCTGAATCCGGCCCTGCAAAGGATGCAATTTGTGGACTGGTGCAGGTTATGGTATATTTCCCAACTTGGCCTCTAGGGGGCTGCATTTTGTTACAGCAGTGTAAAAGCTTGAGAGGTGATGACAGTTCACTGTGATTTTGTTTTTTTTTTCCCTGCCGTTATCCGTTTGTGTGACGTCTCCTAGATTTGACTACACGAAGCAGATCACCTGCAGAGCAGTTTGCCGTAAGGCTCCGAGATATGAAAGCATCCACAGAGGCCGTTTCCGTGGAAATTAAAATTAAATCCCAAATCAAACTGAAGAGAAAATCTCTCGCTTATCAGAGAGTTTGGTTCTCTCTTACTCTCTCCGCCAAAAGCGCCGTCAGCTCATTCATCCTTTAACACCCCCCCCCCCCCCCCCGTTTGTCTCTCGTCCTCTGCGGGTCGTCCACAGGTCAACCTCGATTTTATAGCTTTACACTCGGACACGCTCCAAACAGAAAAAAAAAACCCTCGGCAAGGTCACTGAGGAACAGAGCAGGCGGCAGGGTTTTTTTTTTTTTTTTTAAATGCATCTGGACTTCATTGTAGGGAGAGTCCCCACAAACGGATGGGCAGCTGCCGGCAAGCATCCCCTCCACTCCTCCCTCACCCCTCTTTCGTTCAACCTTCCTCAGCTCCTCCACACTCACGAACCTGCCCTCCCCACCTCCACCCCAACAGGAAGTACAGGCTTGGATCCCAGCGGGGGTTCCTAATTCAAACCAGCCCACTGGAACAGCCAGCGGTGGCCTCTCTCCCTTTTTTTTTCTCCCTCTCTCTCTCTTTTTCTGGCTCTGTAGACTCCAACCAGCTGCCCCCGCATGTCCTCGCAACACGTGCGCAGACACACACACACACACACACAGACACATCTCGATGATAGCACACAAATGCACACCCACCGCCTCGCCGTCCAGTTTCGAAGAGCCAAAAGCTTTCAGGCAGCTCACCAAAGCTCTCTGCGGTCTCACACACTCCCGGAAAGAGGGGGAGTGCGAGAAGGGGCAGATGATTAAGATTGGTGTGTGTGTGCGTGTGTGTATTTTTGTGTGCGTGGTGGTAATAAGTCATCCAGGTCATTTGGGGGCAACCTCAAAGGTACAACTGAAATCTGCAAGCACCATGTGAGCAACAAAGAGTTAGAGAGGGCGAGAGCACGTTTGCGATCTTAAATTCAGATGGGAAGTACCTGATGTTTTAATAGACGTTGTTTATGTGTGTGTGCGTGTGCGCGTGTGCTCGTGTCATAAAGGAAACAGCTCTGTTTTCCTTCTCTCTCCCCTATGCCGTCAGCTTCTCATCACACCTCAACTTCAAAGCATGTGGACCCCAGTTGTCCCTTTGGCTAGACAACACACACACACACACACACACACACACACACACACACACACACACACACACACACAGAGCACTCTGAGAGTAGCACACCTTAAATTTCAAAAAGAAAAAAACCCAACATCTCTCCAACACACACACACACACCAACTCTGCCATTATCGTGGAAGCTGTGGAACCTGCCTGCTATCTCCATTTGCTATATTTAGGCCGTGAGCATAAGATGTCTGAAATTGCCAGTAGTAAACTGTCATGGGTGTTTGTGCACCAGCAGCAGCAGCGGCGGCGGCGCCTGTAATCGACTCTCAGTTCCATCTCAGGAGGAAATAGACACTTCCAGCTGCCTGTGATACCTGGCCCACATATCCACGTCTCCAAAGTCGTCAGACGTCAGCGATGCACCGGTGCAAACTTAGGAACGTCTGAAGAAAGTAGGACTAGACAAATTTCAGCGCGCTGTAATGTTTTTCCACCATCTCCCCTCAGGTAAGAAGAGCAGCCGTGCGTCAGATGACGAGGATGACGATGATTTTGAAGACCTGTCTGACCTGAGCGATGATGAGGGAGAAGACTTAGGTCGGTATTCACAATTAACAGTTTTGACACATTTTAAGGTCCTAATTTGTCTGTTTTGGTTAATTTGCTGTGTAGAGGCGTCTGCGTTACCCTTTTCTATCAGTGCAGGGCCAGAAATATGGAGGCTGGCTGGTAACAAGGGTAAAACTTAAAATTACTGTTTGCCTCTAGAGCGGGGATGTCAAACTCGTTTTACACTGTGGGCCACATACAGTCCACTTTAATCTTAAGTGGGCCAGCCCAGTGAAACAGTGCTTCCTGAAGTTTATCTGCACATTTAATCCTGGTTGTATATTAACTAGAGATGGACCGATCCGATATTACGTATGGGTATCAGTCCGATACTGACCTAAATTACTGGATCGGATATCGGAGAGAAATAAAAAATGAAATCCGATCCATTAAATATCAAACAAGCACCTCACAAAACTTGCGACATGGCGTAACTCTGCTCATAACCGTAGCACGTGGGAACAGTATGCATCACGTGATAGAGCAGCTGTGGCGTGCGGGACCTGTCAGCGGTCTGGTTGAGTATTTGTAGCCTCGCTACCAAACCGGCATTTCATCTCCGAGGAAGTTATCCCAGAGAGAAGTAAAGCAAGTGTGTAAGTTCATCTCTGAGTGTTTGTAAAGCATTCCCACGTTAAGCTTAACAACCGATATATGGAGCGACTGCCTCTTCTCTCTCCCTCCCTCTCCTGTTGCTACTTCAATCGTGAAACTGATCAATGATCAGCTGATCGGCTTTTCTGTCGCGAGTCCGTCTCTCTTGCTTGTTTTTGGCCCACTTTGCACCAGAAAGAGGAAACCAGCGGCTGAACAACAGCAGCACGTTTAAGCTTGATCAGCTGTTGTTAGAATTTATTTAATATTACTTTCTACACCAGGATCTTTTTCTAGTAGCTGACGCTGGTAACTGTGCAGGGGCGGATCTAGCAAAGTTTAGCCAGGGGGGCCGATAGGGCATTAACAGGGAAAAGGGGGCACAAAGACATACTTTTCTTTCTTATTCTCATTTAAAATATCTAGTGTTTAATAAATAAATATCTGAATCTTACACCCAAAGTTTTAATCTGATGTAAAATGTATAGAAGTCCATTAATGTATATAGAAACTATACCCTACTAAGCTATAGTACTTTTTCCTTTGGGAAGGTACAATCTGTGCAGTCTGCAGTTCTGTTGAAGAAAGACGTTGAATCTATTTAATATTTCTTGAAAAATATTTGATTTCTGTGCATTTTTTTTCACACTGCATCAAATTAAAGTTGATTACGTCGATTAAGCATCATGAGGTGGAGCGTGAGGGGTGGTTCTCTTTTCTTTCTTTTTTTTTTGCTGGGAGATTGCAACCCTATTGGTTAGGTTGCTTACTCTTTAAAATACCAGAATAGGGAGGATGGAGCAGGTTTAAGTTTATTAGATTGATCAGTATCGCTGAACTATGAAATATTTTGGGTGCAGTGTATTTTTTGCATACAGGTATAACAGAATAGCTTTAGTGTTTGTTTTGTTTTTTAAACTTCAGTATAAACTTACACAAAATGCAGCAAGATATTTAACCCTGGAGAACCAATGGGGTCAGAGCCGACCCCATTGGTTTTCTATTGGTTTTCTCCAGGGTTAAAAAACAGTTTTATTGATTAAAAACACACTATATCGGATTCATATCGGCATTGGCTGATATCCAAATTTATGATATCGGTAATAAAAAAGTGGTATCGTGCCATCTCTAATATTAACAAAAGAAGAAGTAGAATTATAACAATATGTTTTTCTGCACGATATAGAAATGCAGCTGTAGCAAATGAAAGACAGACCGGAAAGTTTTTGTTCATTAAAAGCAAATGTTAGTTTTTTTCACTGTGGACATAGTTTATTAATAGATATCATCTATGAATTCATTACTTTAGTGTAGTGTGGCCGTGGAAAAGCTCTTTATCAGTAAGAGAAGCTGTGAAATTTATGTTCTTCATATTTTCCAAAACAGTCCAGCGGCCGGATTGGAGTCTGTCGGGCTGCGTCTGGCCCCCGGGCCTTAAGTTTGATATCCCTGCTCTAGATAATGCAAATATAGTCAAGTACAAAAAATTGAATTTTAATAAATATTTAATTGTTTTTGTAGCAGGTTTTCAGGCATAAACTGCCACATGATGCCAGATTTGGGTCTCGACAGTCTGAACTTTTAAGCTAAAACATCTCTGGGTTCGGCTGCTGGTTTGGAGGGAAGAGCGATTTTAGAATTTAGACTAAGCATTTGCACTGAAATAGTTAAATTGTCCCCAGAAATTAATTCAGTCTCTTAAATGAATTTATTATGTATAAATGAACAGAAATGGAATTTAAGGAGCGCAACTCTAAATTTATGCTTTTCAGTTATGCTTTTATCATCCGTGTGTAACTTTTGAGAGATGGTTTACATCACATTTTAACATGGTGGTCTCACAGCTGGTAGCAACTCCTGTGGCCACTCATTAGCCGAGCCTGGAGAGTAAACAACATTGTAGAAATGTGTCAGATTAGAAGAGGTTTGTTAAAAATGCCGTTCTACTCTAACGTGTGTGCACGTAAACTACTCGATACCTGAGAGGTTTCTGATGTGGCTGAGCGTGAAGTTTAAGTACTTCTTGTCTATATTCCAGATGATGATGATGATGAAGAGGAAGGAGATAAAAAGGCTTCCAAGACTCCTCAGCCGCTGTCCTCCTCTGCTCTGATAAAGCTGGCTGAGGGAGAGGAGGATGTAATCGAAGACCTGGAACTGTCTGATGACGACTGAGGGTCTATAGGAGCGGTCAATATTTCCAGTATTTCCTCTTTGCTATTGTTGTTTTAATTTTCTGTCTATGTACAGTACAGAGAAGTTTAATTTTATTAAACACTGAGCCTGATACAAAAAAAAAAATCCTCTCCTTGAATTTTTTTAAGATGCTAATTGAAGCGTGTATGTGCATGTTAATGCACAAGTGCACCTGAAACGAGTAATTTGTGTACATGTGCACACCTGTAGGCACCCCCAGGCTTTGTAAGAACGGGCTATTTGGAAGGAGCTATGAGGCTGGCTGAGCCGGGCCCAGCCAGGCAGGGCCGGCCAAGAGGAGCGGGTACAGAGAGGCGGATGTTCAGCCCCGAGGCAGCAGTGCGGTGCCAGGCTGGCACGGTGGTGTCTGATGCTGCGCCAAGACTCTCTGCCCAGGTGGTAGAGCAGCAACACAGGCTGGTCTGTTTCCGTGCCAACTCCTCACCCACCCCCTGCCCGGACCGCTGTCTTTTCTGTCTGTCTATCGCACATGCTCAAACACGGCTGTCCTACTCCCCCCCCCCCCCCCCCCCCCCAGCTTGCCAGAATCCACAGCCAAACCGATGGCGATTCTGACCTTTATCACGAGGCACATTTACGGCACGTATTCACTGGTGTAGGAAGGACACAAGTGAACTACGTGTGGTGTGAATCCTTCAACTGCAGATCTGATTTGAGCAACTCTTGTGTGTCGTCACGTTTCCTCTGCTGTGGTTTTCAGTGAATTCTGAACCTCCTGGTGCAGAGGCCCGCCTAAAGCGAGGGGGAAGTCCCAGCAGAGTGAAGAGCGCACCGCTTTGAAGGAGGAAGGCGAGTGTGAGCGAGGGTTGCTCCTGGTTCTGTTGCTGTGTGCGTGTGTGGGTATATGAGGAGGGTCAGGTTTACCCCCACAGGCAGGGAGGCCTTGGCCTGCGGCTGAACCTCACACTCCGACAGCTGGTGTTGACCCGAACTGTGCCCCCCATGGGTCACCTCCCCTTTATAAAACACACACACACACACACACCCCGCCTCCTGCATGTTCTTTTTTAACGAAAGTACCACAAACACCTGAGGAGGAAAGAGCATTTCTGATATTTGAAGCAAACACGAGAGAAAGAAGAGAGGCTTTCTTTAGCATTTATTTCACCTGTGTGGTGAATAGAAAAATAGGATGAAGACAAACTTTTGAAGGGAAATCTAGAGACCATTTTTAATTTGTTTGCGTAGTAAAAAACAAAAAAAAAACAAATTCAAAACATTTGCATTAAGAGCTTGTGCCTTTCTTTTCCCTGCAACCAAGAGAGAAAGTAAAAGTATCTTTGGAATTCCATCTTGAGGGCTAATTTTAATACATATCACCATCTGTTTTATCTACTACATTAAAAGTCCTATAAATATTTTTGTCCTCATATTTATATGCTGAAGTAGCATTCAAGATTGGAGCATACGTTTTTGTTGTTTGTTTTTTTAATATTACACTTTTTTTTAAAAAAGGGCAAAACAAAAACTCATGAACAAAAAGTACCACCAAAGTTCAGCAAGTCACTTTTTTTTTTCCCAGTAAAGAAAACCTTAATCGTGCAACTACATTTAACAAAAAGTAAAAGTACCACGTATGTAATCTTCAGGATATTTTCATCTTAAGCATGATTCTGTACAATTTTGCATGTTTTTCCTACCTCCCACAGTAGTCAACACAAGCGTACAATGACATAAGGGGTACAAACCACAGCTGCTATTGAGGCTTCTCCATTTCTTAGCATTTTTAATCCTTTGTTTGTCAGTAAACGACGGCTCTACCTGTGTCATCTCAAATAAGAGTCCCACTGAGTGAGGCACTAAGCCTAGCATTCCCCTGTTTGACCGTTAATGCAAAAAGAAGCGCAGACACGTTGTGAAACATGGTTTCAATTCCACATATCCGGTCATCTTTGGTATCGGGACAGCGGAATGCATAGTTGCAGTGATAAGAGAGGAAGCTGGTCAGATCTGGTGCTGCTCAGCATATACGTTTCAACTCCAGCCTCTAGAAGAAGAAAAAAAATAACCAAAAAAAAGAAAAACAAACCAACATACAGCACCACGCTGCTGTTTGGCCTCAGGGAAAGGGGCGAGGAAGAGGGGAGGGAGGGAGGGAGAAATGTCTCTTTTTTTAAATTCCTGGGCTTTGCAGGGTTCTGGGTGAGAGCAGTCAGAGATGCAGAGACTAGAGAAAGAGAGTGAGCGAGTGAGCAGAGCTTCCTCCAGCCCAGGAAGGAAGGAAGAGTTTCCGCTAGCGTCTGACTGTCTGACTTGCAAGAATGTCGCATTTGTGGCAGGGCTTTGCTCCATTTTTTTGGCAGGCTTGCTGTGACCAGCTGTCTCCTTTTTCTCTGTCGCTTCACGTCTCTTCCTTCCAACCCAGTTTCTTTGGATTCTGCTCGGCTACAGCCCCTGCAGAGGAACTCAGCTGATTGGTTTGTCGGATACGGTCCATACTGTCCAGTTGTCTTTTTTTTTTATTCAAGTCTGTTATTGTCCCGTAAATTTCAGCTCAAAAGGTGAAGGTATTGAGAGGTCAGTCTGCTTCAAGTTACACTCCCCCATCCCCATTCATGAGACTAGTCTTCCATTCTCACCCCTTCCCTTACACTCCTATGAGGGGGTTTTGGCCTCGTATCGTCCTACCACATTGCCGTTTTCCTGTTTGGGGGAGGAGCAACCTGGGGTGGGGCCGCTGTAAGGGGAGGAACTGCTGCTGGTGGAAGTGGGTCGGTGTGGCACAGAGAGAGAGAGGGGCAAGGGTGTGTCAGATGGCGCAGTCAGGGGGTCCCGATCGCGCTCTGGGGGTCGCAGGGCAGCAGAAGGTGGAAACGGGAATGCCAGCGGGAATCCTGTCATGTAGAAAAGCCTGCCAACGCGGCGAGCCACCTGAGGAGACGAGAGGAGATCACATGACTGTCAGTACAGCCTGTTGAGCATCGGGTTATGGACTAATGTGTACTGAATTTAGAGAGAGAAGAAGAGAGGCTGAGAATGTGGGGCAGGCTAGTTTAAGGGAATCAGCTATACTATTCTAGCAGTTTGTCTCGGTCCTACAGACGGGAACGCACACTCAGACAAACACGGGTCCACTTGATCATACACAAACACACACACTCTCACACGCGCAGGTCTGTGAGGTGTACCTGTGAGCGGATCTTGAGTGCGGGCCCCAGCTTTAATCCCATGGTGTTGAGCAGGTGCTCCTCAGTGAGCAGTGGCAATGTCTCTCCATCAATGGCCTGCTCCCGAAACACCTGGCGGAGACACAGCCTCTTCAGCCACAGCCCCGACACACACAGAAACACACACGACCCTACACATTCGCTCACACGAACACTACAGAACAGTGGGCTCTATTCCAAAATGTTTCATACTCATTTTGAGAACGCAATTGGAGATTATCAGGAAACATTTTTGCAATATGGATGATTCAAATTGTAGAGACTGTAGTCTTTTATCATTTTAAACATCGTAATGTTGGGATTGGGATGTTTTCTATGCCATATGTATATACGGTTATCATTTATTGTGCAAAAATGACTCCAAAGGTTCATCTAAATCTCCGAGTCTAAGACAGCTGAAGCCTAATTATGGTGTCTACTTTGTTCCTTATCAGTTCCCTTGGAGTCAGGACAGCAGCAAATCCCTCCCCATACACGTCTCTGACTCCAGAAATGTTCCTCTGGCCCTCTTCCACAAGATGTCTTTTGTCTCGTCTCCTTTCCATCACCCCCAACTGGTCACAGCACATGCTGCTCTTCCCTGAGCCTGGATCTGCTGGAGGAATCTTCCTGTTAAAAGGAGGTTTTTCCTTTCCACTGTTGCCAAAGTGCTCACTCATAGGTTGTCATTTGATTGTTGGGGTTTCTCTGGGTTATTGTAGGGGTCTTTACCTTACAATATTAAGCGCCTTGAGGTGACTGTTGTTGTAATTTGGCGCTATATAAAATAAGTTGAATTGAATACCTAGTCCTAATATTTTACTCGTTTCCATTTTCCAATGATGAGAACTTTCTCTGGATAGTTCATTTTGGAACGTCGCACAGCCTGGATTAACACACAAATGCACGTTTCATTCACACAAGCTACACCTACATGCACTTTAAACTCACCGTCATTCACACAAACGTGGCTCAAACCATTAAACATGACCATGCTCTCTCATGCATCCACACACATTCACAAAAACCTTGAAAAAGCTGCAGGTTTACTGTTTCTACCTAAATATAATGAGACGCCTTTGACAGTACTGCAGTGGTTTTGGGGTTTGAATTATATCTTAGTACACTGTTTTTCCTCTATGGTTAATAATCAGCCTGCCCCTGGCCTCAGTCCCCTTCTCTCTCTCTCTTTCCTGCTCTCTACGTTCTCACCTGTGTGTATTCAGCACATCCTGCCAGGCTGCTTATGAAGCCGCACACATCCTCCACACTCCACTTGCTGATGTCCTCCGCAGGGTTTGCTGTGGCCGAGTCCTCCCCATCCATGAAAAGACCTCCCAAAGAGCCTGAAAAAGCAGCAGTGGGTGAAAATGATGTGTCAATATATACACACACCAGGTACAAAGGTGCTATTTGTTTTCAAATGTGTATTTTTTTGGTTTGGTTTTAAGTGTCTGTGTTAAGTAAACTAATAGATATCTTAAACTCATTTAATAAATGACTGTTACAGTTTCCTTCAGGTGCTCATTACCAGTCTTTTCTTATGCTTTCATAAAGTAAACGTGCCGCTTGCTGCTATGTCATCCCACTTTATGCCTGCAAACCAACAACCCCCTCAATCCCTCCCTTCTGCCCACGTGGCTGTGCTGTTGGTGGCGTGCATGTGGGTCACCCTGGGGTCAGAGGAAGAGGCCCTAACAGGGAGAGGCCTCCACACTAGAGACACGCACAGAGAGTGATTCTAATGGATTTCACGTGTCAGCTCTGAGCTCTGTGTGTCGTGTGTGCGCGTCTGAGTCTCTCACCCGTGTGAAAATAAGGGTTGGCGTAGGGGAATCCGAAGGGAAATGACTGGGCATGAAGAGCAGGTAGCGGTGGCAGGAACCCTGGTGGCAGGTGGTACTTCAGATCGGTTTTGCCCAGTCCAGTGGTAAAAAGGTGGCGACTGGGGGACTCTGTACCTGTAGAACTACAAGGGGCGCTCAGCCTGCCTGAGCGCTCTACAGTCTCCTTGGCACTGTCACACACTCCCTTGCTGCCAGTGTCTTTACCCCTGTCCTTGGGTTTACTGCTAGACTTGGCACCGACTCTCTCCAGCCTCTCATCGCACATCTCTGTCTCGCTGTCTGAGTCCTTCATTTCCTCTTCGTGCACTTCCATGTCTTCCTCCCTTCCTCTGTCCTCCCTTCCTTCTCTGTGATCCCCACTATGGATTTGCGTCTGGGGGACCCTGCGGGCCATCTTTCTGGATTCGGCATCTGTGCCAGCAGTGGAGCTCTGCGGCTGGGTGTCTTTGGGTGTGGACGACGCCCCCGGTTGTTGCTGTTGTTGGTGGTTGAGTGTTAGGAGGGGCGTGGTAGCCCCGTGTCGAAGCACCAGCATTGCGTTCGTGCGGCGGGCCAGTTCCTCGCGGAGAGGATGGCCCTCTGGGATGTCATGGAAGCTCCGCAATGCTGGATGGTCGAGAGGAATTCCAGGAGGTAGAGCCCCCAGAGGGTCAGAGCCCAACAGACGTTGCTGTTGCTGTCGCTGGTGGAGATTTTCCAACTCTTTCTGTCTCAGCAGCTCGGCTGACATCTCAAGTCTGCGGCAGCGAAACACAGAGAGGTTTACCACACAGTCCAAAAGCTTCCTAAACCCATATCTTAATACTTTTGATGTAGGCTTTCATCATCACTTTATTAAACACACCTGGCCAGGTTCTGCTTTCTCAAGAGCTCCTGTTGGCGGGCAAAGAGCTCTGCTTGAGCTGGCTGAAGGAAACCGTAACCTGTAACAAAAACAGCACAAATGTAACAATGCAATGTCCCAAGTTTTGGAGGAATCTTTGAGTTAACATGTTACAAACTAAATCAAAGTGCCAAAAAGAAATACTAGGGTGAAAATTTGATTTTCTTTGTGTGTTGTGCAAAAGTATCCATCTGGCCTTAGAATTACTTATGACTCACCGGGGGCTTGGCAAAGAGCAGAGGGCATGCCAAGGAAAGGAGGCCGCAAGTGAGGTCCTAAGGCGATGTGAGGAGCAGTTGGAGGGGACAGTAGGGGTGGAGGATGGGACATTTCTCTGTGGACACAAATTAAACAAAAACATCAATCTCAATTTTAATTTTACTAAATAGGTTGAAATAACACGAATGTTCAGCACACGCGACTTCCTACGTCAGTGGAACAGTTTTCACTTCACATTTTGATTTTTTTCCCCTCTCTCTTCTCAGAAAATTTCAGCTGCTGCTCTGTGTGTGTGCGTGCGCGAATGGTGCCACACTGCCAATGTATGCAGTGTATTTTTATCAGTGGTGCTCCAGAGGCCCTCATGTCGCCCCAGCGCCTCATCAGTCTTGTCACGCCGCAGCAAGCGCCGCTGGCCATTGCTGTACCCTGGACTGCAGCCTTTCCTTCCCCTGCCGCCTCACACATACACGCCACAACTCCAGACCCACACACATAATGAGGGCTGAATGCACAATGCCAGTGTGTCATGCTCCGACAGCTGGGGCGGCCCCTGCGTCTTGACCGGGGCCACGGGCTGAAGGACCTTCTAATTAACACTCATCCCTCCTCTCTTCTCCTCCTCTCCCCTTTTTTCTGTGTGCTCTTCTCCCTGCTTCCCTCCCTCTCTCCAGGCTGCATTGAAGCCAGTGAAAAGATGGAGCATCCTACAACCCCTGTTTCTGAAAAGGCCTCTCCATTATTGGCTTAGTCTTTTGTCCTCTTTGAGGGGGAAAGGTGCCTCTCACCTTTCCCCCTCTTTCTCCATCTCTCCCTCTGTATTACCCACCTTTTTTCTGTTCTTTACTCCCTTCTCTCTCCTTCTCTATGACCTCTGAAAAATCTGTCTGCTCTCTACTGTTATTCCTTTTGCCTGTGTATTTTTTATCTCTCCTCATCCCTTCATCTTATCCTGTTTTCGCCTTGTGCATCACTTCCCTTTTTCCCCTCCCTTCTGTCATTCTGTCCCTCTTTCAGTTTGGCGTGCATCCTTGGGGGCGCGGGAATATGGCTTCTGAAGCAGCACGTAATGTGTGAAAAGTGAGGCATGTGCACTTTGACCCACTGAAGGCGTCAGAGTGTGCGAGGCTTTGATCCCAGAGTGGATGATGATGCCGCCCGCCTGCTCTGTCTCTCTACCCTCTCTCGAGCCTTTTCCTGAGCTCAAGCTCGAGCTTCTTTTACCCACACGTCTCCACTTCACTCCCCTCTCTGCTCCCCGAGCTGCTGCAATCACACCAATCAGAGCTCAGCTGTGCGCGACTGCCGCCGCACAAAAGCATACACGGGAAACAAGCTGAGGAAAACAACAGAGTCAAAACCAACACTGGGACACATGCGACCGCAAATATTGTTTTGCAACCGTGTTCAAATTAGCCAGCGCCTGCATGTCTCCCGCCTCACTAAATGGTGAGGGAAAAGAGAGAGAGAGAGGGGAACTGTGAAGAGGGAGGGCACATCTACGAGAGCTGGTGGATGAGATGGGGTGGTGTGGGAGGTGGGAGGTGGCAGAGGCAGCACTGAGAGGGTGGGTGGGTGTGTGTGCTGGAGAGGGGAGGGAATGGGGGGGCGGCAGCATTCATCGATCGCCTCCGCCGCTGAAATGTTAATGCTAATCGTATAACTGCTCTCTCCGGCGGTGCCTCGCACTCCAGTGGCAGCTCCAATTAATCTTGGGTGAGGGCTGTGGCGCGTGACCCTGGAGCCGCGAGCCGGGGCCCCGCTAGCCGCTGCTTATGTAATTACACCGCCCAGTGTGTAATCACCTGGCCTAATCCCTCAGGGCTAGCAATTAGCCTTCCGACGCGCAGTTCCACTAGGCTACGTTAAGGCGCCCCCCAAGCCTCCCCCCCCCCCGCGCCGCCCGACCATGGCTCCCGCATGCCAAATTCCCATCACCCCCCCCCCCCCCCCCCCACCCCCACCCCTCTGATATTCCCCCTTTCTTCTTCCCTCTTCTTGTACCGCCTACCCTTGCCTAGCGTCAGCCCTCAAATGAATAACGGTCAATTAAAGCTGCATGACTGGGGCTGCCAGGCGTCTGCGCCACCATAATTAGGCCTAATCACGGGGAGTGAGAGAGAGAGAGAGAGAAAGAGGAGAGAGAGAGAAGAGAAGGAGTGTTTGTCTGACACTCCCCTCCACTCCCTTCCTTCATCTCTCCCTCTCTTCCTCTTTTTATAGGAGGCAATTTTGAGGGAGGAGTGGCAGACATTAGTCGTTTTGCTCTGGGGCTGTGTGTGTGTGTGTGTTGGGTGCTCCTACATGTGTTTGTGTGTACTTGTCTGTTTTTCTCTGTGTGGTTTTATTTTCTCTTTTTTTTTTGCACCATCTTTGCATTTTGTTGGCAAACCACTGACATGCTATAAAAAGATGAGGCAAAAAAACTCAGAGACTGAAAATAGGCAGACTCACAAATGCAAGGTGGACTCATAATCAAGCAAAACTGTATCGCTGGATTCTCTCTTTCAGCCTGTGTGTCTCCTGCCTGCAGTGAGGCCAGGGGCTCCTGGGGAATTCACTGGTGTGTGGCGACCTGTCAGAGTGGCGACAGCGGCCCCGTCCCACAGCAGCCCAGGCAGTGTGTGTGTGTGCATAAGTGCGTCTGTGTAAGTGTGTGTGACAGGGCTGCCCTTAATGACTGGAGCGTGGGGGGATTAGGAGCGCCGCGCGGCCGCCTTCGGCTCCTTCTCCGCAGGAACACATTTACACAGGAAGCTCATTAAAATGGATGAGGCTCCCTCCACGCTTGCGCTCTCTCTCCCTCTCCCACCCTCCCCTTATCTCACACTCTCCCGATCTCCTCACTCCCTATTTTTGTTCATCTCTCTCTCGCTCTCTCTGTTACTCCGTCATCTCGCCATCTCCCATCTCCTCTCTTCCTGTTTTGCTTCCCTTTCTTCATTCCCGCTTTATGCTCCAATGTCCCCCCCCCCCCCCACACACACACACACACACACACACTCTCTTTACTTGTCTCTACCCCTCCCCTATTTGCCTTGCAGATGCTTGGTGAGCTTAGTGCCATTTAAGGCCAGACAAATGGAACGCCAGGCTCTAAGCCCATCGAGCGGCCCTAATGATTTGTTTTTAACAATGGGCCCTAATGGGCCCCAGGTAATCAATGATGAGGGGTCGATGGAAAGGTGAGCCACGGAGAGAGTTAGGGAGGAAGAGAGGGGAGCGCTTCCATCTCTAACTCACTCCCTCAGCCTTCATTCTTCATTTTATTGCTGTTATTATTTTTTTTTTCAATATACCAATTATCTCCATATTAATTTTCTCCTCACTTTTGCACTCATTCTCTCTGTCCCCCCCCCACCTCTCTCTCTCTTCTTTTTAATAGTTCTGTTTATCGTTATTTATCTATTTCTATCGTCCGATAACGATATAAATCACAAAAATGTAACATTTTCTGTAAATTCTGTGAATCTCGGGCAGCTCGACTTGCGTGAAGTGTTTCCAGCTGCGCATCGTGTAGCTGGAGTCGAGTGTTTTAACCGATGCATGAAACGATACATTTTTAGACATAAGTTGTAAAGGCCACCGTTTTCTTTGTGAGTATTTATTACACGGCGTGCTGCGGGGAAAAGCCTGTTCTAACGTTTGAGTCTAAGGTTTATTTTTTAGCACCTGGCCGCTCTTTTCTACTTCTCATCCGTAAATAATCTGCTCTTTCACGTGATTCAGTTTATTTTGAAAAGTCTCAACAGGATCTTGAGCTTTATTGCGAAAGGTTTATGTGGAACATAAACAGGCGGACACGTGATGGTTTTACCGTCATTGTTGCTAACGACAACGCATAAAAACAGGCGCTTGTCCGTCCGTAGTGTGGTTATATTAAATATAAGAGAAAGAGAGAACTTTAAGAAATTAATATAGCCACTACAGTGACCGTCAAAACGATGAAAAAATATTGCTGTAAACAGTTTATTTTGCGACACCACAAAACAAACAATAGCGTAAAATGAAACGATAGACGTTTTTATATGGTCATCCGATATATATTGTTATATCGAGCAGCCTTAGGTCCATTTGTCTTTTCTTCCTGTACTACTGCTTGGACAATAGCACAAGTGATAGACAGATTAAACTGTTTCACTGAGGGTTAAACAGAACGCACAAGCAGGGAAGAGTGAGGTAGAGACAGACGGACGGACGGACGGATGGAGGTAGGGTGAGGCCTAGTTAACTCTCCCCGGTCCTGTGTGGCTAATTACTTTGTGTGCTGTCGGAGAACAGCCGCGGCTCACTGAGTACATTCACACTGCACCACTGGCCTCTCTCACACACGCGCACACAAATTAGCAGACATATTCACACAAACAAACCCAGATTCAATCCGCATAGATGAGTATGCATGCAGACCGCCAGCTTGAAAAATGGAACAAACACATGAACACTCAGCCCCCCCAATCTTGCCACAACACACACACACTATATACACCCCCACAGTCTCCCAGAGCTGCACCACACAGCGCCTGGCCGCTCTGCTTCCTGCTTATTTCCCCCTCCTGCCCCTCACCAACCCCTCTCTGCCTCTCTCTCTCTCATGCACACACAAGCGCACACACCCTGCTGCCGCACCGCCGGCCCATTATCGATCCCCCGCCTCTCCCCGCGCCACATAAATAATCGACAAGCAATTACCCGCCCACTCCCGCTGCCCCTGGCTTTGTTTGGGAGGCGCAGGGGCCAGCGCTTTGGGGGGGAGGGAGGAAGAGCTGGCGTGCAGGCGTGCAACTCCACAGTGGTAGCCAAGAGGTTATTGGATCCTCAGTTTAGCCATGTATGTGGAAATGCACACGCTCACACCAACTCTGCAGCACACAGGAAAAGCCAAATATGAGATCAGATCTCGCTGAGGAAGGTGGGGGTGCTATACAGTGCTGTGCTGATGCAAACTGGCAGGTGATTAACTCCAACTCTTATGGTATGAAGTTATATACATGTGCCAGGTGGATGCAGGTGTTAGGGTTTCTTTTTTCCTAATAATGAATAATGCCGGTATTTGCTTCAACAGCTACAGCTGGTTACGGCAGCGCTGATGTTTTTACCTGTCGGTATAATGTGCGTCCCGATGCTGCGGCAGGCCCTGCTTGCGTCTCTGGCTGGATGAAGAAGAGCTTCCCGCCGAGGGCAGGTGAGCTTCTAAGGCCACTGGATTCCTCACCGCCGCAGCCAGCGCTTCCTGGCGAGCTCGCAGCATGTCTGCATTACGGAGCAAAGGGGCAAAACAGGGGAAAGCACGGCAGGAGGAAAAGAAATGAGATGATAGTGTTGATGTGACAAAGATGGGATAAATATGAAAGAAAAGATGGATCAGAAAAGAAAGAGGATGTAAAGGGAGACAGGGTGATGAAGTTTAGCATCCAGTTGTATTTTACTGAACATTTGTAAAAACACAATTCAACTAATTATACATTTAGCTGCTGATATTTGGCTTTTAATATGTGATACAAGTTATTAGAACAAAAAACAGAAGTGGCACATGCTCTCAAAAGTTATTTATTATCCTGTAGTGATGGATTTAAGGGTCAAGTATGCAGGCAGCTTATAAAAACACCCAATAAGTCATTAAGAACTCCACTCGGCCTCATTCCATCTTTACACTGAAATGATGGATTTTCTTATCCATTCATCTACATATACAGATATCCACACAGAGTTTAAAGCCATGTGTCTTGCTTTGGAACTGAGCTGACCCCATTTAAGTGAATGAAAAGTAAAATTTCTGCTATTATTTTTTCTGATATTTATTTTAAAAAAAGCCTGCTGTGCAAAAAGCAGCACAGTATGTGCAGAGTGTTTTTACCCCTCACAACCACCACCACCGTGCCTTCTCCCTCCATCTCTACCTGCCCTCTCCCCTGCACCTTATGCCCTCCACCTCTTGCCTCATTCCATCTCTTTCTTCTCTTATCCCCCTCTCCCTCTCTTTCTTTTCCTCCCTCTCCCCGATTCTCTCTCGCCCTCGAAGGAGAAGAGGACTCATCATTATCAAGCCAGGCCAGGCCACACCAGGAGACATGGCTTCTAATGAGAGAAAAATCCATCCTGCTCTCTCTCCTCCCTCTCACTCTCTGCCTCAATCTATCCATCCCCCCAACCCTCCCCCAACTTTTTTTTTTTTTTTTTTTAATTAGACAGATCCCTCGGGAGCTAGGGGCCATTTCCGCCGCCGGTACGGGTGTGATGTGTGTTTCTGTGTGTCTGCGTGATTTAGGTGCTTACGTGTATGTGCCCGGCTGTGTGTGTGTGTGTACACGCGTGTGTGCGTGTGTTGAAGCAGTTGAGCGGGCGCCGAGGTGGGGGGGTGAAGCGACAGATATTAATGCGGCCTAGCTCCGGTGTATCGATCTGTTTGCTGCGCCAGGCCGCGAGGGACTCTGCTGGCGGCAGACAAGGGTGTGTGTGTGTGTGTAAATGGGGGGGAGGAGGATAGGGAGGGTTGTGAGAGATAAGGGAAGGATCAGAGGGAACTGAAGCCCCAAAGCGCACACACATACACACACACACACACACACACACACACACACACACACACTCTGTTGAGCACTTGCATACAAGGTGCAGTGAAGACAGGGTAGGATAGTTGACCTCTATAAGTTTCCTTTGGTCGCAGTCCCACCTCCACCAATTATTTTGTATGTCTGGCTCAGTTAAAGGGTTTACTTTAGCAGTTTTGTTAGTCTTTAGGAGCACCAAGCACCCAACTGAGAAAGAATGGTCACAATAAAAGCTGCAGAGACAAACAATCTCACCATGCTGGAGACCAAGGAGCAAACACACCAACTTTTAGTTGATGTTTAAAATAACAGTTTGGCTGAGGCAGATGACACTGAGCCATAAATGTTTCCAGGGGATTCTGAAAAGTTAAGAGGCCATGAAACACTTGCCGTTCATTAAAGTTCATTAAATTACTAATGTTCTAAGTATTTGTTATTTATTTATTTACTGATGAGCAGCAGACCAGCGTTTTGGTTTCACTGTCATGTTTTCATTTCTAAATGCGACATACGTCCTAACATTAATAAATTTCCAGACACATTGTTTGTGTTTTTGAGATCCTACACTTCCCATCATGCTTCTCATTAGACTTTTAAAGGAGTCCAGCCAGCCGGACATTTATTTTTAAAATATGAAAATCAATCTTAAAACCCCCAAATATGATTTCCCAAAAGTAACTAAGACCTTGAATTTGACAGGTGTAACAGGTGATATACTCCCTTAAATCGACACAGTACAAGCCTTATGACCTTTGCTTCTCCGTCTATTATTTCTTCCTGTTATTCTCTACATGTTCACTCCATGGAAACGATGCATCACTTCAATATTGGGTCCATATTTTCTCTCTCCCTCCCTCTCTCTTGAATTCTCTTTCATGTGAACTGAGAGCAGCATGGTCACCTGGGGCTCTAACCCTCTCTTTTTCTCTTTGTGTGTGTGTGTGTGTGTGTGTGTGTGTGTGTGTGTGTGTGTGTGTGTGTGTGTGTGTGTGTGTGTGTGTGTGTGTGTGGGGGGGGACAGATTAGGTGCTCGGACTCAGAATGTTCCCCTCTAAAACTCTTGTCTCATGTTGCAGCTGCTGGCACACAAGAGGAGAGCCCCTCTGACTACAAATTAGAGTCCTAATTGCAGATGGACACACACACACACACACACCTCTTTCTTTGCATGAGTTATTTTGGGAAGTCCCAGTTTGTCATTCGGACCCATTCCACTTATCCCTCTTTTGTGCCATCCCATTTTTCTCCCCACCACCATTCCGGGAGTTGGGCCTAAATCCCCTCAGTTAAGCCGGGCTTTCCTCAGCACGAGAATACAGGGGAGCGCTGCGCTGATGCAGCTTGGCCGGCCCCGTGATGGATTTGGTGGACTGGCAGGTACACAAAAGCCAGCATCTATCCGCTAAAGCGCACCATACACCAGAAAATTAAGCATCTTTTCAGGAAGAAGCATTTATCAGCATTTAGCCAGTATCATAGGCTTATGCAGCTGTAAATATGCGGCATGTGTGCTCATGCTGAACGTCCTCGTCCTTTGACCAAACGCACTGCTTGATTTTTTCACTTTTTTGGGATGGTGCTAGAGGTGTTACGCACAGCTCCACATTTCGACGCTGACTGAACTCCAAGAGACAAAACAGGAGAAGACGCCCCCCCATCCCACCCCTCCTTTCACTTTCATCTGGATCTCTACCCCCACCTCTCATTTTCTTTTCTCTCTTCTTTACTCTCCTTTCATCATATGAAGAGGGAGGGAAAGTCCTCCTGGCCATTTCTACATCCCTTCCTCCCCTCCACCTCCACCCCCAATTTCAACCCTCCACCCCCCCCCCACCCCCACCCCTCACACCCACACCCCCAATCACTTCTTTTGGTACTCTTCTTTTGCCCATCAGGTCCAGAGAGAGAGCCTCTCACACAACACGTTGCAACTACACATTTGCGTGCACACACATCTAGACGCATGCAAGGAGACTTGCTCTTCACCCCCACCTCTCCATGCACGCACACTTTCATTTTCTGTGCCCCACACTTCAAACACATGAAAGGATGCTCTGCGGGGACCAAGGCTAAAGGGAGAGTTGGCGGTAAGGAAAAAGGAGGAGGAAGAGGGGAGGTGGTATAAAAGCAAGCATGAGAGGCAAATGTATAGGAGAGATGAGGGGCCCCGGGGGGGTGGGGGTGGCGTAGGTGGTTAAAGAAGAGGGTCATGGGGGCCTCATTGGAGACCAGGTCAATGTCAAGGGGCTCGCTCTCGCTGAAGTGATTCACATCGGCCTCTCAAGAGACAAAACAGCCATCCCTCTGTCCTACATCCTAAACTGTTCACAGTGTGGTTCCTAACAAGCGCCACCTGTTAATTGGAGAAAGGGAGGATGTGGAAGCAGTGTTGTGTTTGGCAAATAAACCTGTAAACAGCCAGTGGATTTATAGAGAAATATGGAAGGGTGGCTGTCAGCACTAGCAAAGCCTGCACTGCCCGTGGCTCCTCAGCCACTGACAGCATCTAACACATATAAACAGGAGTGTGCTATGTCACAAGGAAATTATCTTTAAGTGATGGGTTCATTTAGTGTGTGGCAACTGTAACTTGTTTTATATTTCTTCCTCGAGGAGAAGTTATTTATTTGTTCTTCCCTCATTTGTGTTCCTTCTTCATTTCCTCTCCATAGATATAAATTTTTTCCCCTCTTTACCCGTGCCTCTTCTTCTCTGCACAAATGCTGGTCGCATAAAGAAAGCATATTTGCAGAATAAAGGATAATGTGGAAACTATCAAATGATTTGGAATGTGGAAATGAAGAAAAGGAAGCGAGTATGTCAGCATCGCGCCAGAGCGCCTGCCTCAAAACCGACAGAGCTTCTGGGAAAGGAAGCCGGTGATCAGACTTAGCCCAGGGCCATAAAACCCCCAGAATTTTGCCTCTAAACTCTGGGGGGGGCAATTAAAGCTTTTATAGGCTTCGCCCCTAGATTTGCAACCGGCAATTAAAAATCATTACTAATCAAATAAAAATAAAAGCTGCTCAAACTACAATTTGGCCCAAGCACTGATTGGATTTATACTACTGCAAGAAAGACTCGTGTAAAAAAAAAAAAAAAAAAAAAAAAAGGACACTGGTCGGAGTCAATGTTACATCCTGTAGAAAAAATGTGAGAAAAATATTAACATTTCACGCTCAGCGACAAGAACAAGAAGCCAGCTTATCAATCTGTAACAACTTTTCTCATTTTCTCTCCTCCCCGCCCATCAAACTCCAGTTTCCTCAAGATAAAACTGGGGAATTTTATGTCTATAGAAACTCAGTGAATATGTGACACACTAGAGGTTTCCTGGGTGAGACTTAGAGGGTTGGCAGGCAGCCAATGAGAGCTCCTGGATCAATCATGGCGTTGATGCATGTGAAGGCTTGTGGGTGTTGTTAACAACGGAGAGTCGGGGTGGTCAGAAATCACCCTGAGTGACACTTTGACACTGGGTGGGCAAGCACCGCAAATAGAAATGTCAGCCGTCTCAGTGGCCGGGGTTTCACAATGGCAGCGGCGTGGCACGGTGCTACATGGTAGTGTGAACACAGAGCTGTACTCCAGGGTTACCAGGTAGCACTGCACCTCAGTGACTTAGCGACAGGTGATGGAGGAGGGTTATTTTGTTTTGTTTCTTAAAAGATGCTTGAATTAAAGTGAACAAAAAGAAACCTCTAGATCTTTTATGTAAGAATTTCTAAATATATATTACTATTAAGAATTTAAAAATCTGTGGAGTGGGGAAAGATTAGAAATAGCAAGACAGAGCTTTGTGTACTGACCGTGACCGGGCAGACCCATGCTGCTTGCTAGCTGGTAGAGGCGTTGCTGCTGCTCCTCGTAGGACCCTTGCTCGCTGAGCGCTGACATCATGCGCCTGTAATGTTCCTCAGGGCTCATGTGGCCGTGGCTGCCGCCTGCCTCCACCCCTGGGCTCTGGGAGTTTTCTGCAGAAAGGAGGGGAGGGATTAGCGATTGTCAGTAGCAAACTGATCGGGAAATTTCTTTTAACTTGATCTCCAGGCTCTGAAGCTCTCCCCATAAATTTCTATCACCTCAGTGGCACACGAGATATTTATAGGAAGAACAGTCCACATTCATTTGCATGTCACGATTGTGCAGAGCACGCCACAAGCAAGAGGTTGCATGAAATGTAATACTGTTAGCAGCCTCAAAGCATTAGTGGCTCTAAATGGTAACCAGAGGTCACAGATTTGTGAAATTTTGCAGTTCAACAGCTAAAAAGCCGATTCAACATCAGACACATGAAGCACTGTGCTTTAACATTACTGCGAACTTTATTGTCAGATAAGAAATAGTGATTCAAACTTTTTCTAGTTAAGATTTGATTTCAGTTCTTAAAGGTACTAGACCCTTTGAGAAATACCTAAATATTAAGCATTTTTTGGTCATATTTTCTCATTTTACCTAATAAAACAAGTATAAGTTTTATGCATATGTTAAATATGAGTCAGAACATGTGCTTTCAAAGATCATGAAGGTCCAGTGGACTGGAAGCCTCTTCACATGAAGCTACATGCGTAGAGCCATGCATTGTTAATGTTCAGAGCCTGACCCCATCATGAACTCACAATTTCTCTTACACAAAGCGCATCAGTAGCTCCGGTAACACTGCAGTGATGAAACTTACTGTATATAATGCAGAAAACTCAACAGTACAAAACAACTCTCAGCTTCGACCACTGTTAGTGTGGGTACGTGTGTGTGTGTAACACCTCTCTGTTGTGTTTAGGGTGTTGCGAAGACAATGCGGTGTATGATGTCTATCTAGCCGTCAGTCCCCCATACTTAATCTCCCTGCCTTTGACCTCCCTCTTCCCCCTCCCTGTCAATAGTAACATGATCTAAGGTAAGAACGGAGGGGGATATAGGAAGGTGGTTAGGGAGTTAGAAAAGGGAGACAGAGGATGAGGTGGAGGAGGGAGAAGCAGAGGAAAGAAGCAGGGGTTATTTTTACCACCCTCCTCCTTATTGAAACCTGAGTCTGGCCCCGGGCAGGCGAGCAGGAGTGGCGCTGAGGAGCGGAGGTGGGGTGGAGGTGGTGAGGGAGGAAGCGAACACGCAAGCATCTCTGTCTCCACCGACAAGCTCCAGCTAATCCACCCAAGGTCCTCGAGTGTTTGTGTGTGCGTCCGTGTGTGCGTGCGCAACTAGTCTGTGCCTGTCTAAAGTTTTCCTGCTCTCTAAACACAGCAGGGGGTGCCGACTTTGCAACTGAAAGAAAAACAGACATCATTTACACAGTGGTATCCAATCTCTCTGGCTCCATCCACACACTACCCTCACAGTCTGTCTCTTTTAGTCTGTTCTCCACCTGCATTAGTCATTAAAGGATCTCTTGTGTCACCACACTTGGAGGCAAAAAGATGTAACTTAGCATAGATAACACACAAATACTAACCCACGTACAGGTGCCGCGTCAGGCTTTGGGTGTGGACGGAGCTCAAGGTTAAGACACAGGATCAGCAATGTTTTGACAAGGCTTAAATGCACTTTTCTGGACAGCTGGCTGCACACACACACACACACACACACACACACACACACACACACACACACACACACACACACACACACACACACACACACACACACACACACACACACAGAAACAGAGTCTGCTTTATCAGTTTCTCTTGTTTCAGTTTCAGTTTGTGCATGTACAGCAGAGGAAGAATGTATGTATGTATATATGCAAAGCATATACAGAGATTGTGTTTTTAAAACCAGAAACCTAACCATACACACTGTGAGAGGCACAAAAACACAAACTCAAAACACACAAACCTCCATTTGCCTTAAAAGGAAACCGAGCCAGAATACACAAACACACACACACTATTCTCAACCAATAACAAACCCATGCATCTTTCAGAGGCAGGGTTGTGTCTAAGTAAGACGATAATGGCCACGAATGAGTGCTTCTGTACACAGAGAAAGAGGAAAGAGGCTCCAGGCAGGACTGCAGTCGGTCAAAGGTCACCTGGTGGCCAAAGGTCAAAACAGGGATCACGCCGAGCTCGACACAGCTCAGTCTTACATCCGAATCACACACAACTGCTTTCACTCATCTAAATTTTAATCCATACTTTAACCCTCAGAAAGAAGATTTTATTAGTTTGTCAAATAAGAAGTGCAGTGTATGCACAGCGCTTGTGAGTCTGCAAAGATAAGATGTGTGGTGAGCTGCCCTTGGGTTTTGCCTGCTGTATAATGCATCAGTCAGGAAGTCTTCGTCAGGAGCCCAGAGGGACAGACTCGGTGGCCGTGCCAGCTCCACGCCGGGCGCCTGGTTTCACACCACACGAGGGAGATATGAATAATAGAGGACAGCGCCCGGATTGCAGCACTACAGAGGAGCACCGTCTTACCAAGGTGTGCCTTGTCAAGGTCCGTCATTTACGCTGTGCTAATTTCACCTAGAGAGCAAATGCTTATGCTCATATGAGTGTGTCTGCCTGAGGATATTACTGTACACATGTGTTTGTTTGGAAGATGACAGACGGGACAGGCGCCCATGCCCTCAAATCACAGTTTTCATTCATTTTTTGTGGAACACACACATATATAGAGGTGATCAATGTTTGATCTTTTTCAGGGCTAAAAATGAAACTCCTAAATGGTTTTCATTTATTGATATTAAATCACTTTGTAAGTAAGAACTTTGTTTTTTATTTAACTATTTATTCGTTTTTGGTGGCACCCTCTAATGTGTGCATATGTAGGAAGAAAGGGGAACGAGATAGCTGCTTCTACATGCTCCTATCTCAACCAGGAGCATGTGACACACTGAGATCTGGCACATCGTTTGCTCTGTGGGCCTCTGTGACCTGTAGTCACCCATAACACCTTTCTCTGCAGGGATGTTTGCATGTATATTTGGAGAAACATGATTTGGGGTCAACATTCTGACATTCACCAGCGGCCGAGTCAACTTCCATCTTTTCTCTTTAGTCATTCTGTCTTTTTTCCCTCAAACAGTTTCACACATCTGTAACATCACAACACACAAATACACTGCCTACCTTTGGGGGATACACTGCGTAACTTCTTGCTTTCAGAGGGACACTCGCTGCTGCTGTTGGGAGAGAAGCTTCTCCTCTTGCCTAGAAGGTCATCTGTAAACACACACGGAAACCAATCAGAAACAAAAACCAGAGTAAAGACTCAATATTGTGTCTCTACAAGTGTGCATGGTGGCTGCTTTGGAAATGGTAGAAGAGAGAGAGAAGTGCGAGTGAAAAATAACCAAGGAGGAGGAGAGAAAGATGAAAAACAGAATGAGTGAAACAAGGCACGGGCGTCTGGAGAGGTGCATATTCTGTCAGAGAAAAGAGAGGCCCTGCACTGCCGTGGATGACGGATCTGCCCCCCTTAGTCACGTGTTTGTTTGTCTATCTAAAGCAGGGAGGGGGGCTCTGTCTCTCTGTGCCATAATCTCTTTCCAACAGTCTGTCCTCAAGTGTTATCACCATCCTTCCTCTCTCTTTCTTCCTTTTTTCCAGATGTTGAAGCAAAACCCTCTGACTGAACTAAAGTGCACGAGATCCTCTCAGAAATACCGCTCAGCTGACATCATGTCTGCCTCACGTGTTTTTATTTTAATTTTCGTTTTTGTACCTCTACAACAACTTTTGGTGACCTCCCATAAACCCTCATGTCTCTTCATTTCTCCATCCCCTTCCTTCTCTCGTTAGTGTCATTTGGGTGTGTTTGAACCTCAGGAGCATCTCACTCTCACATTAACACCTCTCTGGCTCCTCTTCTTCCTCCCTGTTGTCCCCACCCCTGCCACTAGAGCTGCTCCCCCCCCCACCCCTTACCTCTCCTCCCCTCTCATCTCTCTCTTCCTTCCTTTCCCATCCCATCACCTCCCACCCCCCCGCCACCTCCCCTACAAACACACCTCAAATCAATACAGGCCTTATCAGAGAAGGAGGAGATGCAGAGCACATCGCACGCAGCGCCGGCAGGAAGGAAAGAGGCGTTTGTCATTGCGCTCTCTCTCTCTCTCTTTATTTCTACTTCATGCATCTCTGATTTTTCTCCAACTCTGTTTCTTCCTCCACACAGACAGCCAAACCCATCGCAGTGACTTCTTCTTCCCTTCGTTCCACTTTCTCTCTTTCCCATCTCAATGCATAGTTTTCAGGGTGAGGCGAGTTCCCCCCCCTCCCTCAAGGAGAATGGTTCATCTCTCTCTCTCTGCTTTTTCAGCAAAGCAATTTTTCATCATTTGCACAGCAGGTGTAAACAGTGCGGAGAAAGAACGAACACAGAGTAGAAATAAAACACGTCGTCATCATCATCGCAACACCCACGCAAATATAGTTAGCTCCGCCTCTTTCCTGTGTCCAGCATTAATATTGCTGGTGGTACGTGAGAGTAAAGCTGATATGGTGTCTGAGCTCTGACCTTTAACCTATTAGCCAAACTTGTGCCTGTTCCTGTCTGCAAGGGGAAACAGAGGAGGGAAAAAAAAACGGATTTAGACAGGACTCTGAGGACTTTGCTGTGCTGCTAAAGGAGTGCCGGTGTTGATGAGAGGGCGAGCGAGCAAGCGGGAAAGGATGAGAGGGAGGAGGTTCACTAATGATCCGGTGTTTGATGTTACCTCTCAGGTCCTGAGGAGATCCACTCCCTATACCATCCAAAAGAAACAGCAGGAGGAGGCGGGGGGCACAGGGAGTAACGCTAATGGACAAGTGCATGCATACACACAAACTGGATGCTTTTTACCATTTCTACTTTTTCTCCAATCTCTTTTATGATCTCTCTTTCCGTTTTTCTTTCTCGTTTTCAAATCTCGCTTGGTACTTTTCTTTCACTGGTCCTTTCAGGTGAAAAAAAAACGAAGGTCTCCATCTATCCTATTAGTGAAATATTAACAAAGAGAGAGAGAACCCCCATTAGTTAAAGCCCCTCTTCTACCAAACACACACGCGCTTAGACCCACACCCACAGCCTCTCATGATCAAACACACTTGAGTCGTCTCTTGAGCCGACCTCACTCAAGACACTGCGTCTCCTGAGCGAGTGCCCGAGGGCCCGAGATTTGAGGGCGGAAAGCTTTTAAAGCCAATTAAATGGGGCTTCTTAGAGCACCGGCGCTCCCTTTTAATGCCAAACCCTGAGCTCTGCTAGCATCTATACTAACCCTTTTACTCCCACTAACACAGCTTACAGTCAAGTTTGCTACCTTAGGCCTTTCCCTATCACCTGCTTGTTAATATTGCTAAGGAATTAGTGGTCGTGGAGTCAAGAGTTTTAGTCCGCCTTCAAGGCTGCTATTTTAACTGTCAAAATACAGCAATTATTAAGTGCAGACAGCGTTTGCTTCTAATGATATAACCCCATGTTTTAGCTTTTCTTGGTCAACAGACAATCTGCAGTCTTGCCTTTTTTTCAGACGTGTATGTGAACACACCATGTTCCAGCCTCTTCCTCAGTTCCTCCTTGCTAGTTAACCACCTCCTTATCTGCTGTTCCTCCCACTGAGAGAAAAGATAGATGAGAGCTGAGGGATAGAAAGAGAAAGAGGAAACAGCAGGACCTAAACGACTTCTCTTTCATGTGACACCAGCAGGGCGAATCATCAGCCAGGAGAACGTTCCCCTTCCTCTCCTACTCTTTTTTTTTTTTTTACCCCTCTTCTTCCTCAAACTTTAGCCCTCCTCCTCTCTTCTCTCCATCCTGTGGAGCGCGTTGACAGCTCAGACAGCCAGACTCCTTAATTCCTCTCTTACTCCGTTAATCTGTCATCTTTATCAGGCCGAGGAAGGGGAGGGGGAGGCGGCTGAGTGGAGGGAGCAGCTTGGGGGGGTGGGGTGACAGGCGGGGACGTGGGGTGGGCCGCCAGCCGCAGCCCCCCGATCAATCTCCACATTACAGCTGACAGAATGGTGCTAATAACTTATTGATCCCTCCTCCGTGCGCCGGGGCCTCCGCCGGCCCTGAAAGCCCTGGCATTGATTGGCTTACGGGCCGATGCAGCTGGGAAAGGGCGGTGTGGTGGTGGTGGGGGTGTATGAGAGAGGGTTGGGGGTGGTTGATGGAGTTGGCACGAGTGGAGGATGCACCACAACAACATGTGCAAATGTTCACCAATAGGAAAACTGCCACAAAAAGTGCTCGTCTTTCTTATATGATGGAAGAAACTGAAAGACGGACAAACAGAGCCAGAAAAAAATCCCAAAAGGAATGGAACAAAAAAAACCCCCAAAAATCTGACCTTAAAATGAAAATCTGTGAGTGTGATATTTTCAAGAGATCATAATTATGTAACCAAATAAAACCAAAAGTAGGTTTTGTCTTTGTCGTCCTCACTGCCTTCAGCCGGATACAGTCAGTCCCTTCTCGTAGGAATCCTCTGAACAGATGGCGTTACACGAGAAGTTTCCATCAGCAGTACCAGTGGTTTGTTTATAATGTCGGTTATGACAACCACTGTGACTACTATGACAGTCACCCAGAAAAAAGTTTTTTAAAATTACTAATATGTAGGCATCGGTACACCTCACTAGGTTGAGTAGGCTACCCATCTAGCAAAAGACCACTGCTTTGTTGTCTACTCTATTTCCCAAAATAACGGCTACAAAACTAATCTGACAACTGTCTGTCCTAATTCTATGGAAATACCATTTATTTTTGAATTTCCTTTTAAAAAGTCAAAAGAAAAAAAACATGAAAGAAGTAACTAATTAGAATTAAAAATAAGTTTGATTAATAAATAAAATACTTCATCATCCTGAATCAAGAAACACAACATATAAAAGAAAGGGAAAAAAACCATCAAGAAACATTTATATATAATATTGCATAAGTAGATTAAATATCTGAAAAAAAAATCTGTAAATGGAAAATTTCTCAATTAAACTTTTCCAATAAGGTTGTTCTGAATCCAAAAATGATGTCTAATATCTTCTGTCAGTCTTAAATGTATTGCTTTCTTTGTCAGATCTTTCCGTCTTCCCAGCATTCATCCGTCTTCTTCTGCTTACAGAGACTGTTCCTAGGCAACAGTTCATGCCCAAATATGCAAGCTAATATTCCCATTCAAACAACGCGCAATTCGCAGGTTATTAAAGGCAATTAAAGATTTAAAAGTGCCAAGAAATATTTCTGTGACGCACAACTCGACCGACTGCTGATTCTGCTCAAGTGTAACTTTGCACAAGTACAAGCAGAAAAGAAAGAAACAATACAACTACAGAAACTACAGGGTTTCTTTTAAGCGCCCAGGCATGAAGGACAAAACTATTTTCACTATTAATTCAACTATTTATTTTGTCATCTTGAATTTCACATCTTGACAGAACCATCAGCATGTCTGTTTGAGAAACCATGAGAAAGCGTTTTGTTATGGCAGTGCAATTACATCCCTGTTAAGCTGTGGGATGTTTTAAAATATTTACTATCCACATTTCCCCTTTTTAGCCGCTGTATGACAGAGCTAATATAAGCACACATCCTGGAATGTTTACTTTGGGGGCAGAATTGCCTTTCTATGCTAATCATGTAATAACTAGCTGGTAATACTTTAGAAGCAATCAGTTTGAAAGAAAAAGGCCTTGCACAAACACGCTGGGCTGCAGATTCACACGCAAGCAAACATTTAAAACCAGGCCTTTCGAAACCGCACACGGAAAGGTGCGCATGCACAAACACACACAAAAATGTGCTCAAGCCCCAAACCGCTGCTGCAACCCCCAACCACACACACGCCGACAGGCTGTAACTGCTTTTGAGAGCCTGAGTGTTGGGAGCAAAGAGAGAGAGGAAGAGAGAGAGAGCGGCGGCCCAAAAACACCTTATCTGCCTGTTTGAGTCTCCGGTCTGACCGCAGAGCCACGGTTTACAGTCTCCACAGGCAGCCAGACTCTCAGCATCGGCGCCCCTGCCCCTCCTGCCTCCTACCCCTCCTTCCCCTCCACCCTCCTCTCCGCCTCTAACAGAGCCTCTGAATAGCCAGTGGCTGGGGATTGAGAGAGCAAAGCAGGGGAGGGACGGATGGAGATGGGAAGAGAAGGGAGGGAGGCAACCTTCCTGTCTGTCTCTCAGATTTAATTAACGGCCCACTCCGGCACAGAGACGACCCGGCAAGCCTGCTTCCCTTTCCTCCTGACCCACACACACACACGCACGCACACACACAAACACACACACGGAGCAGTCCGCCGCCATAGTTGCTGCTTACCCTCCCTTGATACCACTACCGCACTCATTCATCTCATTTTCTTCTGGCTCCCTATTTCCAAATGTTTCCTCCATCACAGCATCTCCGTCTCTCGCTGCTGCAGACTTTTTCTTCACCTCCTCCTGGCTGCCTTTCTCCCTTCTTTCCCTCCACTGTTCACTGGTACACATTAAACACCTCTGGAGGAGTCGAACAGCAGAGGTGACTGATGCAACAGCATAAACACATAAACACAAGCATTTATGCTGCGCCAATCCCAAAGCCAAATAATCCACTGCTTTAAAACTTCATGTACATTTCACCCACCTAAGTATGTGGACGCAAATTCGAACTTGAGTTGATATTGCGTAGGCACGCAGATGTATAACTACATGTTATTTGTGTGTAATTGTGTGTTTGAGAACGAGTGTGTGTCTAATTTCACTGGCAGACAGAATTAGAGCCAGTGGCTGATCGGATTGGACTTGTTTACAGACACGAAGCGAGCCGCTTAGGCAGCCTGTTAAATCTCCCTTTAATGCTCAAGCGGACAGATTTTAGGGTCTTGGACCCCCTACGTGTAGGCCACACTGTGCGCGCACCATCCCCCATTGCTGCCCCACACCCACCTCCATCCCCTCTTGTCTTCCCCCATTAGGAAAATCATTCATGGCTCTGATTTCTCCATTAAGTTTAACAGCTGATTAGACTGGTGTATTGGTGGAAATCTGTCCCAAACAGGGACCCAAAGACACCGGCTGAGCTGGCTGTTTAGCAATCTAATACTCTCCCCACCTTGCACCCACTCTACCTCATATCGCAGGCACCGTATGGACAATTAATCTGGTAGACAGAGTATATGAGCACACGGAGAGACAGTATGGAAGTGTTGGGTCTGGGGTGATTATGCCACTTGCTGTGCCTCCTACTAATGGGATAAGAAGGGACAGGGGTTGAACTCCGGGTAACAGCAAAGCAAAGGTATGGTCTTTACTGATAAAAAAGGCACCCAATTATTTAATTAAGGGTAACTGCATTTATTTAAAAGTGTTTGGATTATCTGATAGAAGTTTATAATCCAGGGTTATTCATGTGTCATGATCAATATTTTCACCTGCAGGCAAAAAATCAAAAAAAAGAAAAAAAAATTAGCAGGGATAAGAAAAAATAAAACTCTTGAGATTAATTAGTTCAACATGAAAGGCCTTCCAACTGTTTTAAGTCTTCAACAACCCTAAAATTATAGTTAGTGAACTTCTTATATTACTGTGATAATGTGAAGATTTTGCAAGTGTACCATCAAAAACTACATAAACATACTTGTACGCCACTAAAGTTAAGTGCAACTTACAAAATGTGAGCGAAACATACAGTACAATGGACTTGTTTCTAAACAGTGACTTACACAGAGGCTTTCTGAACACCCATATGTCTTTGATGGCTGCACAATATCCTCATACAGTCTACTTGACAAATAGCTGTGATTAAATGTGGTCTGTGTTCTGTGTTTAAGCTGGAAGCAAAGCTCTTAGCTTAGCACATGCACACCATGGTTCCTCTGCTCACATGAAACTGGATTAATGGCAAACAAAGCTATTTATTCAGAGGTAATTTAAAACAGGGGGTTTAGCCAAAAAAAAAAATAAATCCTGGAGTGCGGCAGAGAATGTGGGAAGAACATTAAGTAATCAACATGAGCGACCTTTAGGAATTACTAATACGCTTATGTTAAATTCCCTCAATCACATAAATTACAGTAAATTAAATGGTTAATGGAACGTTTACATGTGTTTTAGGAGGTGTAAAGGGGCATGTATCATCTGCCTACATGCAAAGGAAGAAAGAGAAAGACAAATGTAAGAAAGAGAAAGAAAGAAGCCACCTTACATTTTGCATACATTACAAATGCGTACTGTTAAAACACATACACACACACACACACAGGCATCATCATGATCCTACCTGTGTGTCCAGTACTGGTGCTGTGGTCAGAGGCGGACTGGCCTTCGGGCATGCCGTGCTGTCTGGTGTGGTGCAGGTTGGAGATAATTGTAGAGAGGTCAGTGTCACGACTGCAACACACAAAATACACACACACAAACACACATAGAGGAAAGAGAGCACAATTAAAAGTAATGAACAAAAGAAATGAACTAGTAGTAAACCCAAATCAGTGTGTAAGCAGCAGCATTCAGCATTCATACTGTTTCACATAAGACTTACCACCGAAATCCTCCATACAGACAGACCTGCGCTCTATAAAATGCACATCTTCACACAGACTCAGCAGCAACAAGTGGCTGTCCTGTCAACTGGCTCTTAGCTCTGAGGTGTGTAATACACTCTGACAGACTACCGCATCCAGCACTTTCAGGTCTCATCCCTACTCATCTTCCACACTAAGATGTATTAATGAACATATTCACAACCCATAAGCAGTTTAACAGCTTAAAACCCGCTCTAATAATATGCAAAGACAGGTAAAGAATAGTTAAGATAAATAAACGATTCGATCGCGCTTGGGAGTGGTTTTATTTAATAAGAATGTATAAAATCCTCAAGTATAAGCCACCATTGATTGCGCTAACAATTAAAAAAAGGAGCTGCAAGTCTTCTCTAGTCTTGTGCCTACACTAATGTTAAGTTCCTCACTTGATTAAAAAAAAAAAAAATAGAAAGAAAATTATTATTCACAAGAATTTCTCAAACACCCTGTCCTGCCCTTCAGCACCCAGAGGAGGAGCAGGAGGAGGGTTAACAGATTAGACCCAGATTTGGTTGGAGCCGCTCTGTCCTTTCAAATTCTCCACCAGCTGCCTTTCTAAACTCCCCACACCAGCGGACCCACACAACTGTGTCATGGAGGCATTTCATTTGCAATCTGATTACCATCCTGATCGCATTAAATGGCATAATGATGGGAAATAGGCGCTTAGCGTTTGAGGGTAGCGTGGCCGCGCGGTGTGTGGAGTGTAGTCAGTGTAATGGCAAACAGCTTGTGCGGCAGGAGAGGTACAGGGCTGAGTGTGTTTTTTAGTTACAGTCTACATATCTTCTGTCATAGTTATGCGATATACCTGCTGCACACAGCTGTCCCAAAGCCCATGAGGATTTAGAGATTTTTGCACATACATGCTGTGTTGTTTTCACAGTAACCCTAACACGTCATTTCACAGCATCAGCAACCTCTCGTGTGAGCAGCAATCTCATTTACAGCCTTAACTGGCAACTTTATTGAAAGCAGAAACATCTATGAAGGGGGTCTGGTATGACACGGCAAGCACAGTTTATGGGACAGAGGCGGTGAATGGTTCTTAGCTGCCACCACTATGACGAGGCCACACTGTTTGCGGCTGCTGGATTTGGGTTTTTACAGTCCCATGATTACAGGCTCCTTCTGTAATGTCAGGCTGTCGGTCGCCAAGCTGTTTTCCACACGCTAACAGAAAAGATGAAGGGTAGTGCTGAGGACCTCATGCTGGCCCTGCTGGCCTCACCAGTCACCTCTCAGGCACAGAGAACCAATGACTCAGAAAATAGTCGCAGACAAAACAGTCACCATCGGTTGCTAAGCAAGGAGACGCTTGATTGGTCTGTGACTGCAAACTTTTTACACTAATGACAGACTTCTTTTTTAGAGTGCAACTTACTAAAATTGGTAGCTCTAAGCGTCTGTGAGGGCAATGATTCTCTTCAAAAACGAAAATGAGGTCCAAAGAAGGTTTTTTAAAGGTCATTATTGTGCGTTTGTGTCACCCACTGACTCCAAACCATGCCATCCGTGCACAATGCAGTTAGATGCTCTACTGTGGGAAGCTGCAGCCAAATCCATCAATCAGTTAGCTGCATTATAACACCACCCTCTGTCCATCATTTAAAGTGATCGTGATAATGCCATCGTGAACTTCTCAGAGAGGTGACGGGGTTATTATCCCATGGTGAAGTGGCCGCTCAAAGCCATGCACGGCAAGGACATTGTTAGTTGGGTAATTAGCGCACTTCTCCTGAGCCGTCCCGCCTCAGCTCGGGCTAATGAGGGCCTAGCCTTATCCCCACCCACCTATGCCCTCCCTCAGCCCCCTCCTTCGCTCAGTCTGCGAGCGGAGGCAAGGTCACTCTCAAGCCGTGGAAGACGGAGAGGGGGGCTGGGGATGCTGTTTAAAACCCAGTCACCTGAGTCAGCGCTCCCTAAGGAGCTCCTAAGGCCAGGGTTAGCTGGGAAGGACGGAGGCCTTGGAAACGATGGAGGGAGGGGGTTATATAGCGGTTGTTGAGCCCGATTGCTAAGAAGGACATGAGCCAACTTCTCATCACCCACGTGCACCAGAGACAGTCACCTCCTGCTTATCTCTAAACTGGTCAGTAGTGTTCCTTTGTTACTGGACACAGTGAACCAGACACTGGGTTAGCCAGAGTGTGTCATTAATTAAATACCACTATCTTCTAACATTGATTATGACAGTTTTATGTCATCAGTAAACTTCCACAAAGGCTGAATTTAAATTTCAATACAATCCATCTCCAGCTATGATACTTATTTTTTTTAGCCTGTATAAAGCAGAACATTGCAGTTCTCAGAGTAACCACTTGAGGCTGGCTTCAAAAGTGAGTCACTCTCATGTGAAACTGTTAAATAAAAAGCATTTAAAGCCATGTTCAGTAGTTTTGGGCTCCATAGTTTTCCTTTTCATATGCATTTTCATAAAAAAAAAAAAAGGATGCTGGTAAAGCTCAAAGTTAGGGGAACGGGTTCCACCTTTGTGCTTTTTGGAACATTTTTAATGTCTAAAGTATCTGACAAATAAGATCTGCTGTGTGGTGCAACACATAACATATTGGAAAATGCATTATTTAGCATTATTATTATTTAGCAGATAACTTTGTATGTGCATTATAGTATATACCATGGGTCGGCAACCCTAGGCACGCGTGCCAACTGTGGCACGCGAAGGGTTAACTGATGGCACGACCATAGCTGGACTGGCCATCGGGCATACCGGGCATTTGCTCGGTGGCCCGGTGACTTTTTTTTTCTTTGTAACGGTATAAACAATGAAAGGTGTTGGATTGGCCAGATGCTGGTCGGTGTGTAAAAATAACTCAGTTGTTTGGTGGTGGCTATGGCGGAGCTTCCACAGATTCAGTAACATTAGCAAGTGGTGGAGGCCAGCAGGTGGATGAGGGAAAGGGGAGGCAGGAGGGGAGGCAGGAGGAGAGACCCGAGGCGGCCGCCGGTCCGAGTGTCAGGTGAACTGAACTTCAGTTAAGAATTTATGACCTGCAGTCTATCTGGGTCAGATATAAACCAAGTTTAGGTGGAGTTTATTCTCATTGTGCTGACTTTTTACAATCAGTTACAGTAACTCGTACTGCGTACTAGCTAGCATGACGGAGTTTCTATACAGCTGGGTGGGTGCTATGATGTTACTGATAGTGAACTTTATTTTATTCATAAGGTCAGCTAGTAGAGTTCCTATCGTCCCGTAAAAAGACGGAATCGTCCCGTATTGAGAGAAAATATTACTCGTTTCGTGTTGAGGTGAAAAGGAGCATAGTTTGTCTCGTACTTCAGCTAGAATGGAAAAAGACACAAAGCTGGAGTTATTCTGTGTCTTTACGCTGCACAGCTGCCTCTTCTTCTCTCATTCTCTCCCCTCCATCTCCTGTTGCTACTTCAATCATGAAACTGATCAATGATCAGCTGATCGGCTCTCTTGTTTATTTATCGCCCACTTTGCGCCAGAAAGAGGAAACCGCCGGATGTCGCGCTAAACAACAGCAGCGCGTTTAAGCTTGATCAGCTGTTGTTAGAATGTATTTAATATTACTTTCTAGTATCAGCTGATGTTTGCTGGAGCCACAGCTGTAAAGCTGCTGGTCATGATGTCAGTTTGGTTATCTGGTGAGAGGGAAACATGAAGAGGAAACCAGGAGATGTCCTTACTGAATCATCAGAGCTGAACAGGTGATGGAGAAACAGGTTTACCTTTTAGGTGACATGAATGAGTTGAAGGGAAGTTATGAACTGTTTCTGAGAGACAAATAACACCAGGATCCTTTTCTAAGTAGCTGACAGCTGGTAACTGTGCAGGGGCGGGTTTTGCCAGGGGGGCAGGTAGGGCACTAACAGGGAGAGGGGGGCACAAAGAAATACTTTCTTATTCTCATTTAAAATGTCTGTTATTAAATAATTATCTGAAGCTTACAACCAAAGTTTTTATCTGACGTAAAATGTTAGAAATCATACATATAACATCGAAGCAGCTGGAATCCACAGCTGTGCGTGTTCATGGAGCTGCATTTTCACCTGCTGGACATCACTACCTGACAAGTTTAACTGTCTTCAGAACATTGCAGAGGCCTTATTGACAGTATTTGACTCTACATATCTGTGTGAGTGGATTTTCTCTCACATGAGTCCTCAGGCAGCTGTCTGAATGCTGGACACTCTGAGACCTGTGTCTCTGAGTGGGAGACCAGAGATCACATTAACATGTGTGTCTCTGTATTAACAGACATGCCATATTGGCCCAGTTTATTGTTCTTATCATTGTTGTGAGGAGACCATAAATAGCATTTGCATTTTCTGTTGTACAGTTCATTTGCTGTCATGGATAAAAAGTCTTTTTTTTGTTTCAAAATAGCTGATAACTATTCACTGATAGCTGCCAACATCTGCGAACAAATATAATTCTATAAAGTGGTTCTATATAGTGTGTAACTGTTCATGTAGAGCGTTATTAAATTTATTGCTAATGGAATCATATGGCACACTGACCTCTGAGGAAATTTTAAATGGCACTCGTCATCAGAAAGGTTGCCTACCCCTGGTATATACTATGTATGTATACTATGTGTAGTAGTGTGCTCTGTATTACAATTTTCTGTGAATATTGTTTAGATAGTATTTAAAATATGTATTTATAGCTTAACAAGAGAAATGATTTGTATTAGAATAAAAGTTTATCTTTTGTTAAGAAACGCTTGTGCTCTCTTCTACCAATTCAGTACTATTCAAAATAACCCAAACAACATGAAAAGACTTCTGCTGGCACCGGGAGTCAACTCAGTATAAATGCCCAGTAGTGCCCTGCTGTGGCATTGGCACGTGGAGCTGAGGTGGCAGGGCTGGAGGTCACAGTGTGAGCTGGCAGAAGCTGGCAGCCCAGGAACCCTGACGCCATGTCTCACACCACCGCTGGGAAAGTGCTGACAGACAGACAGCAGGGATGTGAAGGAGGAGGAGTAGGAGGAGGAGAAAGAGCAAGAGAGACAGAGACGGGAGAGAAAGGCAGGGTGCAACTGCTATGAAACATCTGGTACGCGCAGGTTTACTACCCTCATCTACTCAAGACAATAGCCCAAACATACAGCCTGCTCCAACCTGCGCAGGTGGCCCCATAGCAAAATTCAAATACTACCAGACAGTATGTAATATTCAACAACCAGAGAGAAGAAAGGCATGCACATGAGTATTATGATGAAAAAATTAAGGAATTAAAAAGAGTTTATAAAAACAGACTTCCTTTCAGACCCATCAAGTCTAAATCAGGATTCTTGCTGGTTTATTGTGAGCAGCAGAAGCACAATTGTCAGGCTTCCACAGTTGAATCCAAAGGTAACATGCAAGTGGGAACCCTGCAAGTGGAGGGGGTAATGAATAAATACAGAAACAGATACATGAATAAGTCAGAGTAGCCCAGCTTCATTTCTCCTGGTTGTGCGCCCGCTGTACACGCTGACATGAGGTCGATAAAGCAGCCAAGTGAGGGAAGACAATGGAAACAGGATATACAGCAAGTCTGCCATGCTACATTTCCTTGAGAAAACTGCTGGTTTTATTTACTCTTGATTTCTCATCTGTAATGCAAATCTCTCCTCACTTGGAGAGAGATTTTTGTTTTTAGTTTTAAGGAAAAATTGGACTAAATAAAATTTATATATGCAGTTTGAGTGGTAATTCTCAAGAGAGGACACTTTCATTCTGTGTTAATTTCACCTGATTGGCACTGATATAACAGCACAATCACTTTGATCTTTACACGTGGAAAAGCTGAACATATCTCAAGCCACATCTGAGCCTAACAGCTGAAACACTGCTGACCATCTTTCTGTCCATCCTGTGTTATGACAGCAAGTTAACAGTGAGAAAACACTCTTCTGTGTGGAAACAATGAATGCCTTGCTGCTAGCCAACGCCCAATCAACTACTAAATTGCTGCGACTATGTCGCCATGGCAAAGGCATGTAAACAAGACCTTTTTTTTTCCTTCCTTTTTTAAGGCGGAAAGCTCCTCTAAAAAGCTATAAAACCTCCAAGCTCATTAATTAGTGCTTTAGGGGAGAGCCATTTCCAGTAATTTCACACTGTCTCTGACCCCTTACTGGCATAAGGCAATGACACGGTTGTTCAATGAAGCCAGAGGACAAAATGTCAATTGCAACAGACATACAGTAGCTAACTCAGCATCAGTGTCTTTCTCCATTGGCCAGATTAAGTAAAGCTCTCCTGTTAACAAATGAGCCAATGATGCTTCCCAAAAAGGGGCCACAAAGTTATGTGAGAATTTTTTTAATCTTCATAAATGTAAGCACCTGCCTGCTGCTTTTTTCATACCAGCCTGTTATCACCCACAGCCTGTAACAAACAGTAAGAAAGGTACTTCAAACTCATGCCAGCTCTTCTACATTTTGACTTAAAATAAAATGTTGCCTCCATGACGAGGAGGATATTAGCATGCTCTAATATGACCAGACAGGAAAAGATGACCCTTTTATGAAGTATGTTTGCTGATTTTGTTACAAACACCTCCCTGTCATTACTTTAACGTCTCTTTTCTAGAAGGGAGAATTTGCATATACAATTAATTGCCGTGGATGACTGAGAAACTGTTAAAGCGTCTTTTGTGTTTGTTTTGGCAAAGGCTAATAATGGGTATGAAGAAGTTTGTCTTCCAGAGGTTGCAGGTTGGAAGGCAGACGTCAGCAGGTGTAACTTACAAAATCCACGGTGGCTGCCAAGTAATTATCCAGACTCTCAGTCAGCACTTTTCAATCAACCCTTGTTATCTATAGCCAAGATAAACAAATGCTAAGATAGGCTTTGTTTTGCCCTCGAGTAAGACGCTAAAAATCTTAAAATTTCCCTGCCATTAAAAAAACAGAAAAATTATGAAAAATGACTCCATAGGTTGATGGTGTAAAAAGCTTTTTTAACCGGAGCTACATTACAACACGACGGCGGCAGTAGTAATTATGACGGGAGCAGACGAGGAAGTGAGGTGGCGTAATTACAGAGCCATAAAGCCTGCATAGGTAGGATGCTGCAGAGGATGAATAGTTTGAAAAATCACTGAGCTGACCTCCATTTGCACTCCTTTTACCAACCAAAAAGTCAATCTTTTCCCCCCCAAGATGAAATTCATCAATCAGTGTGTAAATAATCCTAACAATCTGTAGCGCAGACACCACAATAAGAGCTTTGGCTACATTCTGATATCCAGGAAACGTCCATATGCGTTCTATTGCGATAACGATTATTGGGTTAGTTCTGTGGTTTGGCTGCACTTCAGTCTGTAGTTGGTCTATGCTTATTCAGCAGGACGAATGCAGATCTATAGAGTGCCAAGAAAAACAATTGTCTGTTAAGACAGAGACTGCTACCATTAATCAGATTAAGGTGGAGTGTCTGATAATGAATTCTGGAAATGAGAAGGTCAGAAACTTTCTGACATTGGTATGCAAAATCATTTTAGTGAAAAATGTGACACTTTATACAAGTTCCATGCAACTCTGCAGTGAAAAACTTGAACTGAGTCAAAAAAAAAAAAAAAGGGGAGAATCTCCCAACGTAATCCTTCTGGAAGTTAATTTCTGGATGAAGCATTATGCAAGGATCAAACGGTTAAATACCACATGGCACATCTGATGTGCTCTTTTAGATTAAAGTACAGTTACAGTAGGCAAGTTGCTGCAACCGAGTGGGTGTGACGGTGCTGCCGCCAGCTCTGATGATGTGAGGATGAGACAGCACAGATACACTCACATGTATACAGAGGCCCTGTATTTTTCACATCCATCGGACAAATCCAATTTGTTAAGACCCTTCTACGACTCACTTACGAAGCTGCGGTCAATGGAAATCACATTTCCATGATTGGACATCCCATTATCCTGTTCGTCCAGACCCACATTGGGGGATAAAGCAAGGCTGAGACGGATACCCACGACAGACCGGAGCTGCGGCTCCAGCGAGTCCGTCGCCTTTCAAAGGGTAAAAGCCTGACATATTAGTCATAAGTGTTCTTTAAATTCATTATCATCTTAACACGCCAGCGGCACAAGTGTCAGGGGGAGGGGAAGCCCTCTTAAATGAGGTTAGTGGATCCATTTAAAGCTTCACAGTTGCTGCGCTGTCCGCCGTGTCACGCGTAAATCTCACGACATGAAAAACATCCCTTTCTTTAATGAGGTTGCACAAGCTCCTTTAATGCAGCTGGGGACTTTCTGGGTTTAATCAATGAACAGGCTCTGCCTTAAATCAATAATCTGTCTGATTTCTAAATATCACAATCAGTTTACGTACATACTGAGCAATCACAAAATTCCACGGTGGCAATTAAAACAAAAAACAAACACACACACGAGAAAAATTATAATTCCATCTCAGTTTAGTTTTTGTTCCTAACCCCATCGACTATACGCCACCAGTGGCGGTGTATGACATCATTGTAGCCTTGCACGTCTTTGTTTGCATGTATGAAAATGGAGACGTGATTATTCACTTGTATCCAGAGCAGTTCGCACTTTATGACAAACCAAAAATCCTGCACAGAAATCATCTTCATTTTGAAAATAACTCTTTAATATTTTTGTTTATTTAACACATAAACTTGCTCAATGTAAAGAATAAACACCCCCAATCATTATGAAAGCATTTGAGATGTATGCCTAAAACATACTCCAGGGGGATTATTATTATGATGTGATACCAGCTACTTCTTAAAAATAAAAATGGCACAACTCAAAAAACTCCTGCTTTCCTTCCAGATCTGACAAAAATAAAATACTAGTCATGTGAATGATGAGGACCCAGGGAGGCTTTATAGAAGCACTGCACTGCATGTTTTTACCACTGCCAAAGTGTCTTTGAGGCAACATATGCTACTTCTTTCTTTAATCTAACTCGAGTTGTTCATAAACACTTCATAAGCGTTTTGAAACAATCTTTAGATCAGCTGAACACCATAAAGACGGCAAATTTATCTTTTCTATTATGAGCGAGCTGCTACAGTATAGGATGAAACAGGCAGCAGTGACTCAGGTGATTCAGTCATTCGATATCAACTCAAGACAGACACACCGAGACTTGGCAGCAGCAGGATAACGCAAACTAACAAACCAATTAACGCCGTGAAAGCTCAACAGCTTCCATTAGACATCCCAAAGCAAAAACCATGCATATATATTTTTGAAATGCGGCTCTTTGTTTGTCTAAAAGTGAGCCTTTAACAGCAAAATTATCCTGAAGCCACTTCTGATAAAAATACTAAACACGCCTGAGGTGCTATTAGTTTATTAAAGCTACATCCATCTGCCATTAAACACAATCTGAGAGGCAAAAACAAAAACAAGAAAACAAAGACTAGTTTAATGTTTTTCTTCATGAGGTGACTAAAGTACTTTTTTTTGAAGACATAATAAAAGCCTGAGTAAAAATATATGACTTACAACAATAAAAAAAAAAAATTCTGGGTAATTACCTGTTAATTTTGTAAAAGAGCATAACAACCGACCGCATGCAAGTCATAGCTACAAGTCAGAGGTGACTGACCTTTTTCTCATGATATTGTAATGGAGCTCATCCTCCTGTTTGATGTGAGCATGATCCCCACTGGCCCGGTCACTGCCTTCACTGTCGTCACTGCTGAAAATGGAGGCCAGCTCCTTCTTGGGCACCCGGTTAGGTGGCAGGGGGATGGTGCGCTTCTCTGCCAAGCGCCCGCGGTTCTGCAAAACACAGAAAAGGCGAGACTTTAAAAACAGGATTCAGTAATTCCAGACAGACAAAGTACTAAAATGTGAGTTATTTAAAGTTGCCACTCTTTGAGATGAAAACACAAGTAGATACTCAAAGTAGAAAATCAAAGTCAAAAAATAAATAAATAAAAAAACCAGACCTGAACACCAGATTTCTTTCAGTTTGCGATCCATGGGTTTCTATCTGCAAGTCTGGCTGTATATAAAAAAAAGAATTGGCAGAAATTTTGGAAAGTCTGATTGTCAGACTGCACAGGAAATGATAGACTAAAGATCAGCCGAAACTGAGTTACTGCAGTAATCAGAACGCACAGAATGAGCTAGTGCCGCTAATCAGAGCCTTTCTGGCTGTTGCCCTAAAATCACCGCAGAGAGTGTGCGATTAGCACACAGAGGTAAAGGCTTCCCACTTGGAATAGGCGTTATCAATGAAAATCCAACTCTCTGTTATATCTCAGATACTGCAAAGGACATTACATAACGTTAGCCTCTGTGGGCAACGTGCAAGAAAAACCCCTTCCCTGCTCTTTGGCACAAATCTGCAAGATTAGGCTTTGAAAAAACGACATGAAAAGAAACCCAATAAAAGCTGGGAACACCTGCTTTGGTCAGATGAGACCAAGATAAATGCGTTCGGCTCAGACGGGGTTCAGCCTGCGAGGAGTGCCACAGTAAAGCACGGAGGTGGGAGCGTGATGATACGGGGTTGTGTGAGTGAAAAGCATGTTGGGGAGATGACATTTACAGATATCAGTGAGCCAGATGTAACGTGCGCGCGCGCCTATCCCAGCTGTCATATGTTGAAAGGGGGGGTATATAATATAATAAAAGATAAAGGTTACATGTTGCCTATTACATGAGTTTTTATTTCAAAAGCAAATCTATGGGAAGAAAATAACTCTGTCGGTGAACCGTGTATTTATTTTGTTCCAAAACTTCCTGGAGTTAGCAGAGCAAAGTAGGGATTAAGACAAGAGTATGGCCGTAGGGATATCGGGAAGTGAAGCTGGGCGACCTTTAATGTGACCTGAAGAGGTCACTGCAGATTAACACGACCCTATCACAGAGCAATGGGAGAAGGGTGAGAAAGAGGAGGGGAGGAATAACCTAGATAGGAGGATTGAGAGATGCATAGAGTAAAAGAGACTGAGTCAGGGAAGAAAATTGGAGAACGAGCAAGGGAACGATAGGGCAGAGAAGAAAAGTTAACAAGGAAGAGAGGAAGAGCAGATGTGGGTTTTGCACAGGAGAGAAAAAGGTGAGAGAAAACACAGAAATAAAAGAGAATGTGGTGAGTCAAAACATGAAAGGGAGAAAGCTCCACAGAGGGAAGGTCTGTCCAGTGTGGGAGAATGGACTTGGATGTGAAACTATATTCCCCTCTCTCTCTCTTACTCTCTGTGTGTGCCTACATCTCTGCTCTTACTCCTTCAAGCCCTCCAGCTATCCCTTCCACGGCATGCAACCCCACACTCCACCACTCCTCCCTATATTTCCCTTCTTCCCTCACTCCATCCATCCCAGGAGGTGCTGTAGCATGAGTGGCAGGCGGGGGCAGAAGGAGGGATTTGGGGGCTCCTAGCCAAAAGGCAAACAGGTGCAGCCCCTCTGGAGTCTCTCAAATGGCACACATTAAAAAGAGTTGGGAGGGGACAGAGAAAGATGAAAACATCCCCCAGGATGAGCAGGCCACAGATTTCTGAAAATTTCTCGCCTTTCTGCTTTTCTGTGTCTTGCTTTAAAAAAAAAAAAAAAAAAAAAAGATTTTTCATCTGTTTCCTGTCCTGTCAGACCTTTCTACAAGTTGTGCACCATTATTTCAGGACAGTTGATCACTTTCTGGTACTTCTGCTTCTTCTAGTCCAGAATGCTGGAGCTCTAATATATAATCAAGAGGAGTGGAGGGGCCAAGAGTGAACCCCTCCCCCAAAAAGGAATAAAAATAAATAAATCACTCCTTTATGGATCCAACCACATCCATCTGTCTCTCTTACACACAAACATCTGGCAAATACAAATTCTCCACCTCCAGGTCTATTTATTGCTGTCTTCACATTGTCAGGGAAAACACATGTGCACTACACCCGCGCCGTGACACACATAAACGCATGCATGCTCTCACAGTCAGGCACACCTGTTAATATTCCTTAGAATTCCCCTCCAAAGTGGGGGATTTTACTCGGAGCAAGCCAGCAATAGAGTGTACACAAGAATAGTTTGTCTAAGAGCAGTCGTGACTGTGACTGTGTGTGTGTGCGTGTGTGCGTGACAACCACCCACATGGCCGTGACATACCCAGCCTGACAGCCCCCCTCCCTTCCTCCCTCTTCTCTCCTCCCGGAAAGCCCCAATCCTTTCTTTAGTGGCACTGACGCAGAACTGGGGGTGAGCTCCCACTGCTTCCGGCAACACTTCCGCAGGACGGGGGAGGGCTCTCTGAAACAAAACATGAAGCCAAACACACCCCTGGCAGCCCACGTAGGAGCGCTCAAAGGAAGGGCGCCTGAGCGCTCATGCTCGTACATGCACGCACAAACATGCGTGTGTGCAGAGCTGAGGCAACCTTACTGTGTGTGGTCAACCTCCTTTCAGCCATGGAAAAAAGTCTCTCATAAAAGTCCCACTAAAAGCACCTCTATGAATATCACCTCCCACGCTTTCTGTCTAACAGTCAGCCAGCCAAGAAATATATCTGGGCTTCACATTTACACACACACACACACACACACACACACACACACACACGCGCGCGCGCATATAAGGACATAACGATGAACTAATTGCACAATATAGACAATTACAATTATAATGACTACAAACATCCAGAAACACGCAGACACTCTGCCAATCACTCACAATATGCAGTGAAGCCGACACTAACTGAACCTGAACTGAAATTTCTCAGTGATTCAGACAGATCGCTGCATGTTTGATACTTTGGGGGCAAACAGCAGTGCAGGTGTTCATTATGCTATTACAGGTCAGAGATAATAAGAGATGAAGTTTGATGCAAGAGCATCCTTCAGAATCTACTATATATGGCATTCACTTATTGAAGCCTACATAACACAAAAGCACTCACTTCCATTCATTGAAGGAATTATAAATATTTGGCATTAATCAATATCTTCTGGTTTAACTTAATGTACACAAATCATTTCATAGTTAAAATATAAAGTTTTTATTCTCAGAGATTTTTCAAAATAGAAAACACGAGTTTTTCTAGCCCTTCATACATGTTAAATTAAGTTAGCGCTGTCTATTAAACTAAGGATTAAATCAAGCTTTTGTGATTGTAACACATTTTTAAATGCAGTAACTAGTTAGCTTCTTTCAAACTAAGCAAATTATATGAGAAGCGGATCTAAGACTAATAGTTTACATTTATTGAATATCTTCGGTTAACCCTGCTAGGATTACATCATAAAAGCTGTAAGATGACTGGGGGAGTCCCGCATATTTAAGGCATTGGGGTAACTTAAATATCTAGGTTAAGTACGATTACAATCATTTACAGTCCATTTTTTTTCAATGAATGATATATATATATATATATATATATATATAAAAAATAATTTATTATTCCATTACATATTAATTTAAAGGTGGCCACAACTGCTTTAGCCAGTGAAACAACATGTTACCTTTGTATTACGTATTGTAATAATGATGTATGAGCTTTAAAAACAAATTTTTGAGAGACGTTAAAAGTTTTAGTGTCTTTAGGTTTTATTTTTAACTATTTCGGTCTTCTTTGTTCACTCGGTTTGTGACGTCATCCAATGGTTTCTGAAGTCCCATTTTAAAGCCTAAAATGTAGCATTACCGTCATCGAGATATTAGTGTTTTGAAACCGGATGAGACCGCAGGTGATGGTTCTGTCTGTGAAACTGCACACTGATGCAGTATCAACTAGCCAATGACCATATCCTGGATAATTCCTCTTTTTGACCCCTAGAATGACCAAAATGCTTTTTTTTTTTTGTTTTGTTTGTTTGTTTTAATTGAGTGCAACCCGAAATGAGTGACTGAGGTCATACACTCAGCAGGAAAGTATTTACTGGCGTGGCGTAGACTTCTATGCGTGGAAGTTTTGCAACCACAGCTTCGCCCCCCTAGTGGTGTTTACTAAGAATGCAGGTTCAAGGCATTTCTGCATTATCTTTACTTTTCACACCAACACGCCCATCTGTAACACTCTCAACGGATTCATTGTAAGTGATTATCTTAATTCTATGAATGCTAACGCAATTTCCATGGCAAAATTTGAAAGACATGAATAGCACCAACTGCCACTTAAGCCCACTTGCAATCCTTTCGGCCAATACTGTGTAGGCTTCAAGTTTGGATCCACAGCCTGAATGCTTTTCTGCAAACACTGGGACTACAATTTTACTACCTGGCAACATTTACATATGGCTTGCAACATGGAACAAGTCTGAACTGCATGCATTATGTAGTTTCGCTGATGGGTAGGCACACGCACAAAGCCACCGATACAACAACTAGAGACAAAAGTCTAGAAGACCCGCACTGTTTAGTTTCTTTTTTCCTTTACTACATATAGAGATTTTAATGAAAGAGGCTTTCCACATTCAGGACCAAAAGGAATATAAGGACAGGGTTCACAGAGAGACAAATATGAGAGGAATGGGCAATGTGAATTGCACTGGAGAAGAAGAAGATGGGCACTCTCAGAAAAACTTCTGATCCTCCTCAAAATATGCCAAAATATAGAGCACATAGTTTCTCTGTTACTGTTGGGGGCTTGTCCGAAGTCGTGAGGAGCATTAACCTAAGAGTGACCTACGTCTAATGACATAACGCCGTCACTTTAAAAGACTGATGAAGCCAGCACTGACTTCCTGTGTCTCATATGGTCTTTAGTGTGGTGGGAAGACATTTACTGAAGTACTGAAATATATGCTACTGGGCTCACTAAAATGATTTAAAATTTAATGAAGAGGCAGGAAATCAACTCATATTTTAACATATAGGAATAATACATTTTTAATATTTCAGTGAGTAATGCTGTTGCATTTGCAGCCATAAACGCTCATAAATTCATGGCCAGTGCATGGCTTAAAAGCAACAAAAAGCCGTCTTGGTGAAAAACAACGCAGACTAACATCCACAGCTAAAGCACAGCTTGGACAGCAAAAGCATTCAAATTAAAGCAGAAATTATAAGGCAATCTAATGTTTTCTCTCTAAATTCATTTTAGACTTTTAAATAAGCACTTGGTGGAAAAAGAGGACTAATAAGTATGTTTTTTTCCCCCTTTTTTCCTCCCCTTTCTCCTTGCGTTATTTCCTGAAAGGTGCAGTGCCCCGCCGCTGGCTCCAACCAGCATTAGCAAGCACACACACACACACACACACACACACACACACACACACACAGAGCAGAAGCCGCCCGTGACATTCCTGCAGCTGCGGCGCTCTCTCTCCCTCGCACGCGCCCCCCCAGCGATCTCCCTGGGGGACGAATGCCTAATGAGTCACGCGCCTGTCTGCCGTTACCTCGCAGCGTGTGTGTGTGTGTGTGTGTGTGTGTGTGTGTGTGTGTGTGGAGGCGGGATGGCGGGCCGACTTGGCGCGAGCACTAGGGGAAAGGGGGAGGGGGGAATGAGGAGACGACAGCGAGGGGAGTGGGCGGGGATGAGCATGAGGATGGTGGGTTTGGCGGGGGGGGGGCGCGAAGCGGTCATTACCGCGCTAGCATAAGAGCTCTGAAACAAGGCCAAAACAAACAATTTGTCTGTTGTGTGTTTACGCGAGACTGAAAAACAATTCGTCACAAAATGCAAAATCTACTTTGTTTAGTCTCATCTCCTCGCCTCCGATTCCAGTGGACGGTACGGCCGTTATGACATTTTCACAGGTGCACCTTCGAAAAAGGTGATTAACTACAAATCTGTCAGCTTTGGTCAACCTGAGGTCGCTCAGTGTGCAAACACGACCAGCATAACCTAACTACTGTGAATAATCAGATTAAGGTAATGGTTTGATTAAAGTGTTTACATGGTTCACAGTTAATCTGATTTCCCCCACTAACCTAATAATAAAGTTTATGTGATTTCTTTGCTAGTCAGGATAAAGTCTGTAAGAATTTCTACTGATCTGTAAAATCTCTTAATGGAGTCACAAGTCATCAAAAAACGGAGTTGGTGGAGTTGCTTTTGCTTTGGTGAATTCACGGAAAACATTCATTGCCAGGCTCTGTTACTTTTCGTTACGTTCGTTCCATGAAAGATATTTATTTCGGTGTTTTTTCGTTCTTCGACACACCCCATACGTTTGTAGAAGAAAAAAACATTTCGTACTTCGTGACCTTTCAGCAAGTTTAGAAACAAAACTGAAAGAAATCAGACAAAGGCACAGTATACTGTGCAGGGACAATGACAAAATCTCTATTTGCCTCGTGGGGTTATAATTGTATGACTAGTGTGAGCTTCACATTAAGAAACTTAACAGACAATTTTTTTTTTAAATGACAGCTGAAACTCACAGCTTTACACAAGTGGAGTAAAACATAGTTATGCTTCAACACAAGTGCACAAAAGCAACACAGTTTCATCACTTTTATTTTATATACATATATTTTACTAGTAACAGTTACAGTAACTTGTTACTGCTCTTCTGTTAAAAGATAAGACTTAGCTACATGTTCCTGAGAACTATACTAACATTTAGCATGTTTGTCGGCCTAACCATTACCCTATTCTTTAAAGCAAATCCTATCAATACTTCAAAATTTTATTTGTAGATGAAGCTCCTATCCAGTCTGTTCAGGTTAGAGTCTAAAGTGCTCGTTTTATTTTTTCCGTCCATACACGGCTACAATTGTGGATGCTAACAAAGTTTCAAATAATGATGTCAGTATACGCATCAGTGATCACTGGTAGCAACAAGCTCTGTTTCAGATATTTTTTTTCCCCCTTTCTAATTTTGTCTCTGTATGATGTCAGAGAGTGGGGACATTAACGATGCGTTTCACCTCGTGCGCACAGCTTTTTGTCGTGAGTAGTGAAGACCTACGCGGCTCCTGTTCAGACGTTTACGAAGAGTAGCCAACCAAAAGAAGGCTAGCTTCAAGGGAAGGCGCAAGGAAGCTAAAGCTGTTTGGTTTCAGAGCGCGGATTAACTGAGGCACAGAATCAAGGAAAAGTTGCAACTGATGCAAATGAGTATCACAGGTTCCATTTGAAATTTGTAGATGGTTTTAGACCCGATTTCCATCGCACCAAAATAACATCAAATAATACCAAATAACAAACATACTTATATACATAACACAGCAGCATCGGGCTTGCAGACAGAACAAGAGCAATGATCTAAAAGCAAGTATGGAGAGCACGAGTAAATATGGGATTTGAATTTTCCAACATATTCTGGTATAGTGTTAGAGATGGTTCACTAAAGATTTTGTTGTTACATCATCTTCCAAGCTTTTGGAATAATTTTGGTAAGAACATGCTTGTGCTGACAGAGGTATTAGCATGGGGTTTCTTTAAAGGTCAATATTTTGGTTAATAATAAATAAATAAATATTGTTTGAGTGGCTCCTCGTAGTGTTCACTCCTTCACACATATCGTACTGAAAACGTGTGATAATAGCAAAAAGAACTACCAATCTCCAATGAGATCATGCACAAAAGCACCAACTCCTTATGAGTTCAAATGCACTTTGAAAAATAGATCTGATTGTGGATGGCAGTGTGTGCGAGTGTGCGTCTGTGGTTTATGTGCAGTCTTTAGGCAACACTTGGTTGTTCAAGGCCATGTGAGAGAAAGAGGAAAAAAAAAAAAAGTGAGAAAGCACTGTAGGACAGACCGGCATGCGACCAAGACCCACGCCTTCCCGACACACACACACAGAGATATATTTACACACATGCACACATGCTCTCCTGCACACTCGGCCCCCACGCGCTGAGCCAAGCGGGCAGTTGCAGCCCAGTGGAGCGGCACAAGGCAAAAGGGGAGGGGGTGGATGGGTTGGGGGAATAGTGGAGGAGGGGCTGAGGTGCACAGAGGGCGAGAGGCGGCGAGGTGGAGGGGAGGCTGCAGGCTCGGCGCTGGGAGGTCAGTGCCGGTGCAGCCAGGCGTGCAAGCGTGCCTCTCACGCCCCCCCACCCGCCTTTCTTTCCTCCTTCCTCACTTATTCTCTCTCTCTGCCTTTCCATCGCCCTCTCTCTCTCCAACTCTTTCTATGTGTTTGTACGCCGACTGAGGTCGCCACAGGGGAGCTTTACAGACAGGTAACGACCGTGGCTTTCCTTCCCCCGACAAATATGGGGGGGAAGAAGAGGGGAAAATATAAATAAAATTGAATTGAATTGTTACATCTGTAACATTAAAAAATACATACACATTCTATGCGTTTACATTAAGTATACAGCTAACAACCAAATTCATTATTAAAGTGAATATTAATAACCAGAAACTCATTAGACCATCACAAACTGGTGAATGTTCTTTCTTTGGTTGAATACAGGTATGAGTTCTTTTCAGTGTACTGAAAGACGTATGATAGCAACACAATAGTGTCTACAAAGGTCTGCTGTGGCAGATCAGGCCTACAATTATCAGAGGAAATCGCACGTCAGAACGCAAGCACAAACACTTTACTCCACACACACACAGATATCGAGGAGGAGGGTTTTTCAAGAAATATCACCATTGTCTTCACTGTCACAAACCACATTTGGTTGACAGACAGCTGTTCCAACTTATTTTAGGGGCATCTTAACAGTGTCCGCACCCACCACAGAGCAGCACAGAGCTCGTTCACACAAACTGCCAGACACATTCAGCTCTCAGTCTTTGGCATCTCTGCTGAACAGGACACTAACGGAAGCTAATGGGTAATTTGCTAAATTAAACAGTTTATTTTAACTGAATTATTCATAGATGGAAAGACAACAAGAGCCACAAAAATGGTTTTAAGTGTGTGTGTATATGACTAGGATTGCATTTCTGTATGTCATACCCACATTACGGTTTTAATGTCTCTATCAGTAAGACTGATGCACATATTGGAGGCTCCATATCTAATTGGTCGCAGAGACACAGAGAGAGACGCGCACCAAAGTTATGCACTTGGCACAACTGCAGTTTCTGCACACTTCTGAGCTGATGACCTATTCCATTGTTACCATAGCAACGTAGCATCAGCAACATGCGTGCGTGCGTGTGCACAAACACAGAACACGTCACGCAGTGGATACGGTCTAGCCATCACACAAACACATCGTCCTCCTATATTTCACTCAACATGGAGCACTTTATTTAATTATCTTCTCCATTCTTACCCAACTGAAAATGGGTGTTATGAACATAATGAGAAAGAAGTTATACGGAAAAAAGTGTGTGTGTACGTGCTTGTACAGATATGCGTGGCTGCGTGTTTAATTCCACTTTGCAAAAGAAGCCCTTGATTGGAGGAGGTCTTTACGAGCCGGAGGAGGGGAGTGTAATTTCCTCCCGGCCTCCGCCAGTTCCGCTGAAATAACAGAGCAGAGGAAGCCCAGCTCTCCCGGGAAGAGACACACACACACACGAACCCAAACACACTCGTACGTGCACACACAGCAAGCTGACAAGTCAGCCGGTATCAGGCAAAGAGAAACACAAATACAAATCAACACAAACATACGCAAAGACAAAAAGACAAATACACAGAGCTAAGATAAAGTATTATATAGACACTCAATAAGCAGCATCTGAAAACCTCAATGAATAACCGTAACAAAAGCAAACGCTAATAAAGAGGAATCCTTTAAGCAACTTGCCGTTATTACATAATGGAAAAGTAAGACACCTCGACAGCGAGTCGTAAAGGAATTAATTTCATACACCAACATTAAGAACATATTTAATCCATAAACTTTCCAGTGTAGCGGACCAATTTGTGTCGTGGTGTTATTAAAACAGCTCGTGCCCAGGCAGACGCAGCAAATTACCTTCCCTGATTTCTGTGCAGGCAGGTGAGACGTCTTCCCACCAGCTGCTGCACTTTTTTATGATGGCTTGCCTCATGCCTATAGCGAAACAAGATCACTCAAAGTTCAGCCGTCAAACTTTCAAAACAAATGTCGGCATGAGGTAATTTGTGTCAGTAGGCAGGCATATAGTGCGCGCGCGCGTGTGTGTGTGTGTGTGTGTGTGTAAAAGTGCGAGAGAGCGAGAGCTCATCAGTGAGGGAGTGCTGGCTGCCATGCCCTGAGGGGAGTCAGTGGGGAGAAAGGGAGACGCCAGTACAGGCCATACAAGTCCCGCTGCCTTCCCTCCTCCGCCTAACCCTCACTGCTCCACATAGAACTGCCAACATACTCAGCCTGTGTGTCTATGTGTGTGTGTGTGTGTCTGTGCGTGTGTCATAGAGGTATTCACTTGGTGGGTTTGACTTTAGGCTTCACCACCAACCCAAGGAAAGGGGAAAGAGGCAGAAAAGGCTACAACAACAACCTTAAGGCTCTCATATCTCTGCTTACGTCAATAACAAAGTTTTCTCCGTCACAGCTGTAATTGAAGTGGAACTGTACAAGCCATAGCAAGCCAAGAGCCAATGATATCAGTAATGAGCCTCAGCGCAAGCAAACGCTCACATTTTCAAATCCTTCGTTAAAAAATAAGACGTGTATTTTTCCTGCCCCCAACCTCCCTCAGGTAATTTGTTTTGGCTGAACTCAATGTGTCAGGGTGCAGGTCTTCATTCTTGGCTGTAAAAAATGTCACCAGTTTACCTGTATCACTCAAACACCTCCGGCTTATCAAACCCGCCTTTGCCTTGCGTGCCTCACACACAATAATCAGCAGTAGCCACGCTCAGTAGCTCGCTAAGCCTCTTACACCCTTCCCTCAAGATTAGAGCTTGGGAGCGACAACAGATGCGCTCCGCGGTGATAAAAAAAAAAAAAAAAAAAAAAAGAAAGAAAGAAAACACAGACACACACGCAAAGACACACACTCACGCTCAAAACCCTCTGCACCTGTGTGAACAGATTTGGCGGCAGCGAGCCCGCAGTGTGCTTGCTCAAAGCTGACACACACACACACACACACACACACAGAGCGGTGATGCTATAATCGTGACACACCTGCAAGGCCTCAAGGTTTGGCACCGTGCCCTTGGCCGAGCCCTGAGGGAGGCACTAGGCAAACAAAAGTTCAACAGCCAGGTGAGGAAACTGACTCGGCGAGACAGAAGAACCTGACCACTGATACCCAACGTCAGGCATTAGACCTGGACAGCTCAATGCCTCCGAATAAAAGGCTGTTTGATACGCCACATCTGTGAAAGGCTGAAAGTGGATTTGATATTCATGCTGAGGAAAATTACCATCAAAGCTGACATGTGTGCCTGTAGGGTCTCTTCCATCAAGGTTACAAAGACTGCTTCACAATATACTCTTACAGACTACCCCCACTGGTAGAATAAAAGCTGACAACAAAAATACCAATAAATGCTGGTATGTCTTTTCCAGCTCTGACCCACGCCAAACTCAACTATAGGCTAAGAGGAAAAAATATATAATAAACAAAAAGGAGTACAGACTCCAAAGCCCTTAAATAAGATTTTGCGATTTAAGAAATACAGAAATAAACTGATGTGCCAGCCGAGAAAGAGCAAACTGTCCTCTTTGATTTAACTGAGCAGAAAAACAAACGATTATATTGCCTATCTGCAAAAGAAAATGACAAAACCTTTGACACAAATGTTTTTTATACCACGACTGTGCTCTTTGACCAGTTATAACCTTCACCACCAATGAGATAATTCTTCACCACTACAGTAACCCTACACACTAAAAAAAAGAAGTTACCTTTAAGACAAATAAGCTATACCTCAGCAAGTAGTGTTCCCATACCCAACATAAAACATACAGAAAGCCACAGCAGCCACCAGTATACATATATATACATATATATATATATATAAAAAAGAAATATTCTTACCACTGGGGATGAAATTCGACAACCAGGGCAATCGCAGATGGGTGGATGCACCTGTAAGATTCCTTTGGACATAAGAGTCTTGAGACTTTTTCCTGGAAACAAACAAGAGAGACACTTTCAGAGAACACCTATCATATCCTCCATCAACTAAACTCATCTCCTGTAGCATGGGAGAAGCTCCCCACTAACATGGCATCTGTCTTCAGCTCTTCACCTCAGAATTTTAAAAACAAATAATGTTAAATAACAAAAATAAATAATAATAACCAGATAATTAACACAACACAGACCTGAAAGAGTCGGTACCTGTAAAGATTTGCCTATTCTCTGTTTAATTTTATCACTGTGTCCAGCTGTAGCCACTGTTCAGGGCTGCGAGCCAGCCAGGAGCTTACTGACATCTGTCTATAGGAATCGCTATATTAAACTATAAGACTATCAGTTTTGACCTGTGGGCGACCCCCCCCCCCCCCCCCACACACACACACACACCCCCACCCACACACTTCTTAATGCGTGTCAGTTTTGCCTGAGTAGCCCTGCATGCGCATGAGTGTGAGGCGAAAGGGCGCGCACCAAGCGTAGTTACTGCATAAGAATACTTTGCTGTAAATGCCAAGCTAAAAAAAATCACTGGCAACGGTTTCTTGCTTTTTTTTTTGTTTTGTTGCTATTTTGTTCTTCTTGGGTTTTTTTAATGAAAACAAAAACATTCAAAATGAGTCAACAGCTTTAATGAGAAACACTGGATACAAATAAGTCGCATTAAACGAACTGTGATGCTAAATTGACGCAAAATATCGGCTCATAAAGTCTCCTCAAATCTAACATGCAATGCGTAAACGTGAACACCCATGCACAAGTGCAGCTGCACCTAGCGGAATGATTTATCTCATAATGTGGAAGAAAACAATATATCTGAACTGTCACGTATTTCAGTAAACTACGTCTAACTTTTCACCTCGGTCCAGTGCAGCCAACTCCTAGTGCAGCCCCGGCTCGGTGTGTGTGAGAGCAGCCCAAACTCTGTGTCAAAGGCTCGGAGGGTATGTGGAGGATATGCGCCCTTTCTCATCTGTCTCCTTACGCACCGACTGCTGTAACCCTTTCACTCCAAAACTCAGTACCGAACCACAGGATTCAAGTTAGTAGCCACACTATGCGGCGTCTATAAAGCTCCTAATTCACAGTGTCGTGTCCTCCTTTGCCCGTGAACCTTCAGAAAAGTGAAGATACAGCTCTTACCTTTGTGTCTGATACTCCGTTTCCAATCTTTGGCAGTCTCACGTCCACTGACAAACTGGAACTCGTTGGGGGTGAGCCACTCGCCCCTGTATTTAATTGAGGGTCCCTTACTGCCTTGACACAGTTTATTGATATAAAGCAAAGCCTTGTTTTCCCCGCACTCCACCTCAATGCAAGGCTCCCCGTTGTCGAAGAAGGGCTGAAAGTCGGGGATGGAGGAGAACCTCTCTACCATTAAGTCGTCCGTGTGATGGTGGAGGTGCTGGTGATGCAGCGCCGAGTCGTGGAGCCCCAAGTACGCGCGATGATGGGCGAAAATGTGGTCGTAGGGCGGCGGATGCGGGGTCACCACGGGGATAGCGGTGGCATTTAAAGGGGCCAAGTATTCAGAGGGGTTGAACGCAGTCAATGCCATGTCGTCTCCATCCAGCCTCTCCTTCTTGATGGCAGGCATGTTAGTGGGAGCCGAGCGCCGGTAACAAGTGAAAAGCTGCTGCTCGCCCGATCCAACTTGAGCGTCCTCTTCGTCTGCGAGTTGGGCTGACCCAGACTTGGAGACGCGCCGCTTGGTTTTACGCAGTCCCGTGTCGCCGAGAGACAGCGGTCTGATGAAGTTGCCGGATAGATTCCCATTCAGTAGTTTCCAGCTCGCAGCGGCAGCAGCGCTCTCCGCCAGCCTCACAGCTCCTACCTCCCACATTTAATCACACTCGCTCTGTTAATACCTGACATGCTGGGCAGCCCTGAGCCCCTCACACTCTCCTACCTGCTCTAATCAGTAGCGGCCACGTTTTACCTCGCACTTCTTAGCGTTTGAGAATTTTAAAAGTGGGAGTTTTCTTTTCTTTTTTAATATCCACCGAGTAGAGGTAAACCAATCGCCAGTGCAATCTTAAAAAAAAAAAAAAAAAAGCGATTCTGTTGTGGAAACTTGGGGGAGATGTAACGAGCCCAAATGTTACAGCCAATAATAAGAAGCCGATAAGAGTGCGTGTTTTATTTCAATTAAACCACAGTTATATATGCCACTGATCAGAAACGCGCCCCAATATTATTATTAGTAATAATAATAAAATATGAGACTTAATAATCCTTAGTGTCTGCGCAAACGTTGGTGCGGTTTAAAGTTTGGTAAGAGTTGTTAGTTTTTAACCCCTGTGTATGTCGCTGAAGTCACGCTGAAGTTCACAGACCCAGACCAAACAAGATTTGCACTCTCCGCCGCTTCTCAACTTGGCCCATTTAAACAGCGGAGGCTAGGCGAGACCCACACAGAGGGAGGGGGGTACCGCGAGGGACGGCACTTCAGTGCGTAAAATGGAGGAACCACCACGAGGAAGTAAACTGTCTCCACCTATTTAATTAACTCTTAAACTTCTTTCAGCTCTTTCCTTCTGTTTACCCAAAAGCTCACAATCATATAATTATTAAGTGGAACACTGACACAAAATCGCACTCATACAATTTAATAACTGAAGCAAAATTCAACCCAAAAATATGCCTTTCGTGTCATTTTAAACTTCACTATTAGAGGAACTGCTCCAAATTTTGCTTTGGCCATTGTTTTTAGCCAACAACAACAAAAAAGGCCAGTTTTACTCACATTTTCAACTTGTAATCACTTCATCATCATATAATTTCACAGCTCTAAAGTAGTCCTTTACTATTAACCTAGCCTATACAAAAGAAATGGACTGCTGGATGGACGTCAGAGACCACCAGATCCACACATGGCCACTGCTGTGTTCAGTTTTGGTGTCTAAATTCAACCATCTTATTTGTTATACTTCACCTACTATGACCCCGTTCTGCCCTCTCCCGCCACACCTGCTGCAGTGTCTTTATGCGAGCCGCCACTTTCAGCGCTGAACACATTTTCACCTGTTAAGCTCTCTACATGTTCTATTTTTGGTGTTAACCAAGTACAGAAGGTGTTAACCTTGTGCTTCTATTTATTATAATAAAAAAACAAAGCAAAACAAGATTGATATCATTTTCAGGTATTACAAAAACAGCAAAATAGTGAGCTGTTAGACGTGTGCTTAATAACTAAGTTAATGGAAAACTTATTTTTTTTGTGTTTTGTCCTTTATATAGCTTCTGTTTTGATGTAGACAGGAAATACAAAGACAGACACTGGTGTGACATGCAATAAAGGTCAAATTATGGACCAAAAATATATTTTTGTGGTCTAAGACTATTTTGTCCTCAATACAGTCATAAGTAACGGCGGTTTGTTTGAGTAAAAGTGTTAAAATTGAACTAAACTCAATCATCATATAGCAAATTTAAAAGGTTGGTCTTATATGTAACCACTGCTGCAGACTTTTGTTTCTTTAACTGGAGTATAACCCAAAACCTGGAACCATACGTTCTGAAAGCACTTTCTCTCCACGCTGTCTGCAGGGTAGGCTCCCCTGAGCTCCTGGAGCTTATGAGCAAGACCACATCTGACCCCCATCAGTGAAGAACCACCCAGGTGGATCCACCACCACCAACACATGGAATAGCCATTCCAGCAGCAGAGGTGGGGTCTAAAGCGCTGTGTGTCAAGAGCTTATAAATCAGGCCAAACTGCCTCTGACACACACAGGAAAGAGGCACGCCACACCGCAGGCGGAAGCGCTGCACGGGAAGGCCGGAGTCCACAGCCCGGGCCAAAACTGGTATAAAAGCCTCCAGCCACGACCAAGCAGGCAAACACACAGCAGACATGTATAAAAACAGATGCCAGCTACCTCACTGAAGATGATGACAGGCTGTAGATTGACATTTTTCCCTTTGGATATGAGAAGCTGTGATGTCTGAAGGGAAAAGTAATGGAATTAGTGGGTTTGTGGATTAGGAAGAGACCAAAACAGATGTTACATTCACAGCTAAGGAAGAAAAAAGTGACCTGAGATCACTTCTCTGAAAAGCCTCGCCTGAAACAGAAAGAAAAAAAAAATCCAATCAAACATTTTTCGACATATCTTTCCACGTGATGGTGAGCTCGCCGAAAAGCAGCACTGACATTAATTATGAACTGCTGACATTTATGGCATATGTTTAAAAAGTCGTTTCTAGGAAGTGGAACACTGCATTTCAGATTAGAAGCTCTGATACTTTATCAAAGCGGGCCTCACCGCAGCAAAATGTCTCGATGGAAACCTTGTTGATAAGTGCGTTGGTGCTAGAGGCTGCACCGTCGGGAGAGCCCTGATGAAACTAGTCATAAAGGGGACACCCATTACTTACACCCACTGCCCATCCTTGAATGTGACTCATTCAAGGGGTTCCCCAAACTTTAGTGACAACACCTCAACTTTCACATCTTCAAAAAATTGGTTTGGTGTTAAATGAGTAAAACTTTCCATCAGCAACCTGTGCGTCTTACATAAAAAAAAATGCAAAAAAAAAAAAAAAAAAACAACCTCTTGATTTGATGGGGAAACCTTGCTCAACCTTTCTACCTCCTTTAACCTTTTTACTTCCTTTTTGCAGTTTGCAGTGTGGAAGAGTCTCGTGTACAATAGAAAAGAAAATACCAAAGAAAAACCCACACCTGCTCATACACCTCATAAATTTACAGTGAAACAGAAAATCCCAGCATCAATGTATAATGGCTATATTACAGTAAAATGGTATCTTATTTTAGTTAACAGAGCGTTACCTCTGCTTGTGTTGCTTTTGAGCTAAAAAAAAAAAAAAAAAAAGAAGTTAATTCTGTTACATTTGAAACCAATTTAGAGTAGAAATAACCCACAGGGCATAAAGTCAGGCAGCTTTGCTTGTGTAGGAGCTTTAATAAAATGTGTTGTAGATTCTACAAAAAAGTACCTCCCACAAAGATGATATAAACATTAGTTCTTTTGATATAATTAACTTTTTGTTGCCAACTACTTCTTCACTCTGTGACTTTCTGTGTTTCCTGAGATGTCTCTGAGCAGCCTACACAGACGCACACTTGTGCATCTTTCAGCTATGACGTACTCTAGTCAAGCGACCATGAGTCAAGCCTTGCACTCGCACAGCAAAACACTGGTGGAGATATTAGCATCACCTCAGCTTAGAGTTTCTCAGTCTCATGCTAAACACCTGTTCACATGTGAATAAACTGGTGAGCCTGCAGTACAAACCCTTAGATTAGAAATGAGATACCGACTGATTTAACAACCCCAAAATATACATAGAAAGCAAACCAATAGCCCACTAAGGAACAAGAGAGACTTTAACACTACTGAATTTTTCTCTTCAGGTTGGTCACTAAACTTAATACAGACACCGCTTCACTGCACTGTTTGTGTATTTTCTTTTGACATTTCATCACTGTAATATTTTTAAATGATAAATTAAACATTCATATTGCTAAATTACACTGTTGCTTTCTGGAAATTCTGTCTATGAGCGCTACATTACGCAGAGGATAAGCGTCTACAGCTGTCTACAAAACTTCAAAAACGCAGAGATCAGTCCTCCCCTGTAAACCATAAAGGATGTTTACACAAACTGTTGGGGTCGGCTTATTTGGCCGTGTGGGCTAATGAAGCACAACTTTTGTCAGTCTTCAAAGTGTGTTTTACAGCCATTCTCTCTCCCTGTCGTCCGGCGGGAACCCCCCTAGAGCGGCCTCCGCCTCTGCGCCGTTGTTGGCAGCGGCCCGGAGCCGCAGCGCTGCCGGCGGGGGAGAGTGGTAATAAATAACCCGGGGAGAGGAGCGGAGACCGCCGGGCGGTGCACAGTCTGACCTGACAAATACTCACTGGAAAACCATCAGAGAGCGAGAGCCCACCCCTAGCGCTTGGAGCCAGCCTTTCAGACATGAGCTGCAAAATATATAGGCCTGCCCCTACTGGAAAAAACAAGGAGAGGAAGAAGACAGAAGCGTCTCCGTCTCTCCCCCCGCATTCACATCCAGACACCGCCGGAGACACGGCGAGAGTAATTAACTATTTAAAGTTCCTTCTGAAAGCATCAAAGTACGCCCTGTCCAAATCCACTATGGCAAAATAGGAGACGATAAACAAGTCAGAGGAAGTTACAGGAAGATTAAACTATTTTAAGTTTTGCTTGACATGGAAATGACCCAGTTAGCCTGAATTTAACCCACAAGTTCACTAATGTTCTGCCTTGTTTGCTAACTGTAACTGGTGAACTTAGGTTCACAATTTCAAAAATGTCCTTGATTAAAAATGAGCATATTTTAGTGCCTATACCCCAAACTTCCAATGTTATCCCATTAGTTTTATGATAACGCCTTTGCGTGCGATTGCATTGCAACTGTACTGTTAAGGATTATGGACATGCAACCTACAGACACGCATTTGTGCAGTCCTCTAAAAAAGAAAACCAGCCACAGACTATATAAAACACTCAGGTAGCTTCCCAGCTGGAAAAATTAAGCCCATGTTGAAGTGTGCTCAACTTGCATTTCATCTGAAAACCACCAGAGAGCAACAGCTGTGGTTTCAAACACACTTCCTGTCCATTAGAAGTTTACTGGAAAACAGCTTCCTGCGTTGACCTCTCAACACTTTCATGTTGAGTTTGAGCTCAGTCAGTCATTTTGAGTCATAGCGAATAAAAAAACAACTCTAAATTAAGGATAATCTGTGATCATGAAACCATATAATCATTAGCTAACGCCTTGCGATTGACAAACTGTTGCTAATAAGCGTGTAACTTTACACAGAGACCCACCCATCTCTACCACATCCATTTTTTTTTTTTGGGCAACCAGAAAAGCTCATCTCAAGGTTTCAAAACGGGACTTCAAAAACAGCAGCTACGCCCATCTTTTATAGCGTCTATGCCAACAGCAAAGCCCAATCAGACTGATATGGTTTTCTAGGTTAAATGCTGATTTGTTAAAAATTGTGCCTGAGCAGGAAAGAGAAATAGTGCAATTTACCAAGTACAGACCAAAGATTTTAAAAATAACACAAGCAGCTCAAAAAGTGCCCCAGTGGACACCTTTCATTTGGTTTCACTTCGGCTCTTATGTTATACAACTTTGGTTTTATACACAGCTGACTGCAGGACCAACAGAAAAATCAAGAGGACCTCACCTTCTTGCTGTGTTAACCACCACACTATTATGCTGCCCAACTAAATTAGTATTAATAGTCATTTAACTGTAGCCTGTAACATCATGCAAGAGCACAAAGACCACATGGATTGGAGTCACTTAGTTCAGATTTCCAGTTGGTGCCATCAACCAATTGGATAGGCCTAACCTAAACATGTGATGTAGCGCTACACCCCATTTTTGTATACATTTTTGTTTTAGATGGATCAAAGTAGTGAAAAATTGGGGACCACGGATTTTTCAATTATTAGAAGCAACTGTTGGACCAGTTGTCACAGCCACAAGGAGGTTTATTCAACGTAAACAAGACTAAACGTCTGACTCATAGGCCATCACCCAACCACGATGCTCTGCCCCTTCCTGCAAGAGGAACCAGCTGTGAGTAGTGCACTGATAATAACACCAGCATTTTAAGTATAGAGAATATGGTATTATAATCAGGATCCTTTAGCGTACACTGACTCATTAGTCTTAGAGATGCATCACTTCAATCAGGAGGAGATCATTTACATATGAGTCAAACAAGGGAATTCCCGTCATCACCCCTAAACAGTTGCGAGCTAAATAAAGATGTTATAAAGCAAGGCCCGTGATATGATGCAAACAGCAGGTTCAGTGAGCTTACGCTACCTGAATAGAAGCTGTTGCCACATCTTATGAGTTGTTCTGAAGAAAAACAAGGGAATTAGTATTTTGGCTCATTTGCTGGGTTCAAGTTTTGTTCCCCCCCCCCAAAATTGTGCCTTTTGTATAATTGCTTTAACATGACAGCTAACATTAAAATGTTCTGCGACCTGCGAAGTTTCACCTTAGTAGAAAGAAAAAGTCTTCATCCGTATTTGAAAAATACTTTTTGTATTTATTCTTTTTTTGTCCTCAGCTTCTTTGATAGTCAAAATGTGAATAATTAAATGATAATAACATAACTGATATAATCAAGGCAGTGGATGGAAACACAAGTTAATAACTAAACTAAAATGAGTACATTTCTCAGTTGCTTTCTGTACAGTTATTTTTTTTATGCGTTTGTCATCTCGGTAAATTCCCACTAACATTCAAGCAGAAGCTCTTGTTACAGTGAATACTTTGCATCTTACAATTCATCCTTCCTCTCATCACATACTTGATGGTCATCATTACTAGTATCCGACTAGCTGGTGACGCTAGTCGGAGTACAAATTTCCAGATTAGTGAATTTAGTTTGGTTCTTCTGCGGCTTTGAAGAACCAAACAATCTGTATTAGCATAACTGTGATCACACAGCTGGTCTTGGCTCTTTTAAGCAAAACATGGAGAAATATTAAGACTTTCAGTATCCAGGGATGTCAGACCTGTATTAGATAACAGGCTGTGACTGTTTTGGCATGGGCTAGGATAGAGAATATGAAGACTAAGATTTCTTTGGTACTTCACTCTACTGTCACACAGCTCATCACCTCTGCGCCGTAGACCTACACATTCTTCTCAACAAGCTCCATTTTAAAAGGAGAAAAAAAACTGTATTTTAATCAGAGTCTTCATAGAAGCAGTTTCATTTGAGTCGTGTGACACAACGGCTACTGTTTTAATTAATCTACCCGTCTGTAGATGTTACAATATTGTTATAAGGTTTTGTTTTTCTGCCTTTTTTCCTCCTTCCTATATTCATTGTTCTACTGTGGCTGTTGGTGGTTTCTGTCCTGGGGTTGAACCTCTTGCTGTGAGCCATTCCTCCCGCACCTGTTTGTAATGAAGTCATCAGTCGGCAGTTCCTCAGCACTGTCCCCATCAACATGGTGACACTTAGACCGCCTTTGTGTTAAACCTGTTTTCAAATAAAGACTAGTGTACTTACCTTATATCTCAGTGCTCTCCATAGTAACCTACCTGGAAACCTCGTCCGAACCCTGTCTATTTGGGAGCCCACTGACCTGCAGTCTGGTGATAGCTCCAACAATTCTGCTTCCTTTTGGCACCACCTCAGCAACCAGAGGAGCTGCTTACCTGCACTCAGCCTGCATTTCCCCTCTACACCCATTCGCTTCTCTGGAAACTCACCTGCCGACCCAGAAACCCACCCACGCTCTGTCTCCCTGTCAATTTAGAGCTCCGGCAATCCATTCCGCGTTGATCCTGCTTACAATTCCTTGTCTCCGGTTCACCAACAATCCATCACGCTTCTTGGGTCCTGATCATGGCAGATATACACCTACTGAAACAACACAGTGCGTACAAACCTAACCTACCCAACTCTATTAAATGTGTGTTGGAATCACACACCGGACATAGGACACTTTCACAGATGACCTACAGCCCAACACTGTGCCGGGACACTTCCAGGGCAGATGCAAATGGAGGGTTTGAGCTGCTGCTGCTCAGCTAAAGAGCAAGCTAAAGGCTAAAGGAGAGGGAAAAGGTGCACTTATAATAAACCTGTCTCATTGTGGATGAATCAGATTTCTGGAACAGAACTAATGAAACAGAGTTGATGATTCTTCCATCATAATCCTCAGAGTACACCGCGCACAGGTTAGCAGGAGCTCACTTTGGTATTTCATTAATAATGCACACAAGGCTTTTGGGTTATCCAAATTAACACAAAACAGCAACAACACATTGGTGTTAAAATTTCTACTCTATATTTCAACACATTTTTAACACTGTACAGCTGTGATATAATAAAATGAGTAACAATGGTAAACAGCCCTTGCATAAGGACACACAATCCCTAGTATCAGCAAGATGGAGATTACGATCGAGCAAGTATATCAGTTTGTTTGTTTGTTTTTTTAAACAAAAGAGGGTGACTAAAACAAATTATAAAAAAATCTGGGCCATTATAAAAATTAAAAATCCTAACCTGCCCTTGATACCGATTTCATCTTTCTCCACGTTTCAGACTCGCTTTGGTTCTTTTGGCATTCACAGAGTATGGCACCTCTTGGTTCAGGTCAAACTTCTGTTGTAGTAGTTGTTCCTGTTCGGTGTTATTTGCTCCAGTAAAAGGATGCTACCTTTGCTGATTCATTTTCATTTGATCTAGACCTGAAACTTCTCAAGGGACCGCAGGGAGTTTGGCTCTTCTAAATTGGAATTTGTGGAATTTAATATCACAAACGTTCAGAGAGGATACAGTCTCCGAGGCCTTGACTCTACCTCTGTTAGCAGACACAGAAAATGATCAAAACTCACAAGATGGGGGAAGAAAAAAAATGATAGATCAAAAGTGCCAGATTCTAACAAGTCTTTGGAAAGGAAAGCACAAAATTTGTCAATTCAAAGCATTCTTGTGATTACAGTCTACTAAACAACACATCCAATTGAAAATTCATCTACAGCATTTTCAATATGTGCAGAGTGCTACAACGGCAGCTTTTCTGGCTCCTGTTTGCAGTCTCTAAACACCTGCAACAAAAACCAGCAGCTTCTTCAAAGCGGTTTAAGTCATGTTTTCCCTTCATTTTGCTTTTTAAAACTTTTTTAACACTGCATTGGCCTGTGAACACAAAGAGACCACTCTGCTATTTTTGTGGTGTAACCTGGGCCTAAAGCTAAATCTTTAACCAAACAGTCGTCCAAAAAACTAGCCTAAAATAAGTTTGAAAACTGCACAAGTGTGAGATCAACACAGTCTTGTAACTCCAGAATTTCAGAGTTGGCAAGCAGGCGGAGAAACATTAAACCCAGGGGGAGGGGGAGGGCTGGGGAGTGGAGGGGAGGGGGGGTTATGCTGTCGTGCCGGCGCCCTTGGCCTCCCCCAGTGGATCTGGGGGGTCAGGCGGCTGTCTGTGATCCCACACAGCGGCTCTTCCACATGGGATTTATTTTCTTGCTGGATGGGCAGGCAGGCGGCCCAAGAGGATTCTCATTTTAGACCAGCGTCTGTAGCTGTCAACGCCAGCCGACAGAGGCGAGCGGACACCCGACCCCGAGTATCCTCCCTCAACACTCCCCTTTGGACTGTCTCCCCTCCTCCTCCTTGTATTCCCTGTTCACACACAGAAAAAGCACACAGACACCGAGCATGCACACATACACACACACACAAAATAATGATTTCACAGCCTCTCGTTTTCTTTAAATAAAACCTCCACTTAAGTTATGATGTGGCTGGAAATTATAACATTTAAAAAAATTCAGCATGACTGTTTATTCAGTTTTGCATTCAAAGCCATTTTTTTGCAGTTTAGCAGGAGTCCTTATCTTTGATTGTAATGCTGTGTGGTGAACTCAACTGAAAGCCTCGACGAGCAATGAGCCAGGTCTATCTAGCAAAAAAAAAAAAAAAAAAAAAATGCACAGCGTCTCCCCTTCCTCCCAAGCGCCGTTAATAATTCGTGCAGTAAAAGATAGCATGCCTCTCTGAGTTTGTGGGAGTTATTGGCACAGTATTCCCCACCATATTTGTGCGAGGCAGTGATAGGAACATAAATTATTTCTTATCTCTTCCGCAATCCATTTTTCAAAGGGCTCACTCTGTGTTTGAAGGGTAGCAGCGCCGGCAGCCAAAGCCCAGATAGTCGGCTACATTAGCCTTCAAGAGATCCGACTTCGTGATTTCAAACAATGCAATAAAAACAGAACTAATTGATATGGGCAGTACCATATATGACCACAATTTAATACCAAATTAGGCCTCTGGAATCCAACAAAAGATCAAAACAATGGTCACCATTTCCACCACAGCAAAGGCAGGCACTGTGAGATCATTAAGTTAAATGAATGGCAATGCAGCTGTGGATCTAAGAGGTAAGCCCTTGAATGTTAAATATTTCTAGATTTTCTACAAGATTTAACAGTGGACCAAAAATGGACTCTTTGTCCAAACTAGTGATTTAAAGAATTTCTAAATTATAGGTTTTTTTGCGTGTGGAAATTGGACAATGTTGGGTAAATAAATTCTCTCAATTAGATATGTTGAAATAGTCGTCTTCTATCCGGTGAGCTGCCAAATAAAACTGAAAAGACAGTATATAATCACGCTGATGCCTTTGGAAGACACCAAAAGATTCAACCTTCTGAAAAGAGAAATACTTTTAAGGCGCCTGTTTTCCATAACAAGGCCCCTTCTGGGGTCAAGAGTTTCTCTCTCGGATGAAATCATGCAAAAAGAAACACAAGAAAAGTTTTAAGGGAAAGTGGAAAAAGTCGAGCAGTGACTTGACCTGGTCAGCTGTGTGAATGCAGCTCTGAATCGGAACATTTTCTGGAAACTCTTCACAAGCAGTGCTGGTTATCAGTCTCAGCAGTTTAGACGTGTTTTACAGTTCAGCCTGATCTGCTGAGAGAAAATGACAAATGATAAATATCAAACCCTCCTCTGCAAAGCATTAATGTCTGCTTGCAAAGAATAAACCCTAGCTCTCCCAGCTACTATTGATTTTTTTCCTGTGTGTGATGTGAAACCAGCAATCAGCACTGCGGTTCAAAATAGCCCTGAAACTGGAGCCGAGACGTCAATGAGTCGCCAACACATTTCAATTAGTGAGCCGCCCTGGCCGATCTCTCCCCTGGGGCACAAAGCACAGAGGGCCCAAGTCAACATATGGTCCTGCATTGGCTTAAACGAATCTGATAAGCCACTGAGCGGGAATTTATGTATGCCACAGCTATTTGTCTAATACTAGGTACAAATTGTAAGCTAAAAAACAAAAACAAAAAACAACTGCATGCATCTGGAATTAAAAGCAACTACAGTCTCTGAAGGCCTTTAAAGAGTCTGGGTTGTTTGACACGGGTGGCTTCCGGTCAAAAGACGCATGGAGGGATAAGAATTCAGCCAATGTCATGTGAGCTGCTACATAATTTTAAGAAGTGAAATTATAGCCCATCAGTGTTTAACTTTTAATTTACCTATTTAGAAAACCTGCTTTCATTCATAATGAGCCCGTGGCAGCGCTATCTAACACCCAGAGGATGATTTACAACTTAATCTTCCGTACGGATTTTGGTGTAAGCTACTTATCTCAGGCTGTAGTTTTGTTTCTCGTTGAATAGTGTTAGGAAAAACAAGAGTATAAGTAGATTTCACATTTGCAGTACTGAATTTAACTTCGCTAACAAGTTAAAAACAATAGTATTTTGCTCCATGTGAACACAGTTCAGTTGTTTCCTTTAAATTAAAAGTGTTGGGCAAGTTTAAAGGGGCTACTGTATATGTGGGTGTTTTATTTTGAAAGTCTCAGCCTGTCCTGTCTCAAGATTCCCTATCAGCAGTGGTAGTCCTCAACGTCATCCAGAGCTGCCTCTCCTGCAAGTCTCCTGTCTTGTCCTGACTCGAACTCTTGGACTGTGTCGATATTTTGTATCGTTTTCTATTTGTCAAGACCAAGAACCCAACATGGCATTTAAGATTTGGAGCTGAGGACACTGCTCCTTTGTATCATTTAGTGAGACAGGGATCACCATTAGCAATGGCGGTCCAAAGCAAAGTAGGAGTCTGTCCACTGAATAACAGGGGACCGCCACATAAGTCAGAAGGCCAACCTGGACTTGGGAAATGAGGATTTAGGCTGGGTTTAGATTAAATTTCACAATAAAAGTAGCACCTTTAATTGTTTTTGCTAAATAGGCAAAGAGAAAGACAAGAATTCTGTCAAAAAGCTATTTATCTTTACTAGAATAGCCAACAAGCTTCACTCTTTATAGATAGTGACAGAAAAAGAGACAATTTCATTGTTTGTTTTTTTAGCACTGAGAAAATCCTCAACAACAAATCAAGAATAGAAAAGTAATGCATGAATGCCAATTCAATTTAGGTTTATTTATTTGGTTCCACACAACAACAACAATGACTTTAAGGCACTTTATACTTTAAGGTAAATACCCTAAAATAATATAGAGAAAACACCAACAATTAGACCACCCCTTATGAGTAAGCACTTGAAGACAGTGGTAATGAAAAGCTGCCTTTTAACAGGAAGAAACCTCCAGCAGAACCAGGCTCAGGGAGGGGCGGCCATCTGTTGCCCCAAGTTTGAAGTAAGGGGAGGGATGCCAGATCATTGTATTAAAGTAAATACCTCAGCTGTTCTAAAGTTATTATCATCAGACTGACTCAGTGCTTTATATTCCTGACTATAAAGAATGCTGAAAACTGACATGGGGTCCACTTTCACAGTTGTTAAGCGAGTTAATTTTTTGCCATATCTCTGCTATCAGATAGCTCCAGATTTAACTAAAAACAAATTACATTTATGATATTTAACACTTGTTAATTTTTGTTTTTACAAGAAAGAAAAAAAATGCATTTTTCCTCTCAAAGTCAGTATCTGTTATGATACTAAAAAATGTTTTTCATAATACTCCTAAAAGTAAGACTAGATAACTGGAAGAAAAAAAATGTTTTGTGCATGTTTGCCAGCCTGCTCTCTCTTGCTCATAGCCATGTTGTTCATTCTCTGACAGCTCTCATCAACAGCAGCAGACTGGCGCTGGCATTGTGTGTGTGTGTGTGTATTTGTGTGCATACGTGTTTGCGCGTGTGTACGTGCTGTACATTCTCCACCGAGGGGCCAGGGGGTTACGCTGGAGCCACAGGGCCACCGCGACATCTCACTGCCCCCCTCCCTCACAGTCCCCCGTACCCCTCTGGCCTTTTGCTCCTCGCCTGGCTGGCAGCCCTGCATCAGGCAGACACACACAGACACAGGCTCTGCCCCCCCACCAACCCCTGCCAGAACACACACACACACACCACTCGCTTCACCACCCCCCGCTCGGGGCCGATCGATACAGCTCTTCGCCTTTCATCTGACCAGAGCTTTGGAGGAGCTGTGCTTCCTGAAGAAAACCCAATACAGCATTCCCTTCTCAGGGTAGCTTATTCTCTCTGTGTGTAAAAGTGTGTGTGTGTGTGTGTGTGTGTGTGTGTGTGTGTGTGTGTGTGTGTGTGTGTGCGCGCGCGCGCGCTCGTGTTTGGTTGTCTAAATGTTCATGTGTTTGTGAATGAGAATGTGTGGGTGTAGGAGCAGAGAAGAAAAGGTTTTGTGCACAGTGGGCCAGCGATGTGATAAATCAGCTAAAAGATGACCATAATAACAGGGTGTTTGAGTGTATGAAAGACCAGTGACTAAAACATAAACAGGTTTGTAGTAGATGTTGCACACCAGTGGAACAAATAGTCGGATCAAATAAAACATCTGATCAGTGCAACATGAAACTTGCTCTTCCCTTTTTGAATGGCGTGTCCTGACTCAGAGAAAACCCTCAATGCTCTTTTTATAGGTCAGTTTCTTGCTAACCTTAATGTTATTAAAGTATGAATACCTTAAAACTTCCCTGGGTGAAATTATTTCTACCTGAGCTGACACTCAGATTTCTGAGAGAAAAGTTCAATCTTAGTGGAAGATACTCATAAATACTTCAAAAGCACGAGAAGCGCGCTCACTCCTCCCCCAACTTCTCCTCCACTTATCCAGCAGCTACCTGTGTTGTTTAAAGCTCAGCCATCCCCGCTCACTTCACTGCTTATCCTACAAATTCTGGTCCTGTTTATAGACAGTGAAGCCTAACTTCCCGCGTGAATCAGCGAAAGACTGAACCTCTTCACTCAACTTCAATGTGTTAAACAAGGGAAGCTGCTGAGGTCACACAGAGGTCAGGGGAAAACACCACCTCCGGGGACAAAAACACACCACATTTGATTGGCTAGCAAACTGTAAAGGGTTTATTTTTTTCAAGGTTCCAAACCTGTATCCAACCTGAATGGAGATTAAAAAGTCAAGACACATATTTGAGTAATAAGCTGCAACTTGAAGAACCTGATTTTTCTTTCACATTTTTAACTGAATGTGAGAAAACCAAAAATGATGTTTAGCTGAACATTGAGTTCAACTCCATCTTTATTCCACTCTGTTATTGTCACAATACTCATACAAATTAAACAAAAGGAAAAATCTACTTGTCTTGTAACCAGTCATAATCATAAAATGCATTTCTATTTATTTGATAAAATAAGCTCCCCACCCTAAACACTAACATTATATTACTGTGCGGACACAAACTGCACAATATGTCACAAAATAACGTTAAAAACTAACTTTCATGGGAATAGCTCACATCAATAAAAATAACTGTCTGTAGGCATTTTCATTATGTGTGGCATGAATGCATATAATACTGCAAGAACTCAGTCCAAGGATTCACATTCAGATCTGTACCGTTTTGCATTTGAATGCATTTGTTCCTAACAAACCCACGCACTTGTGTTACTAACAAACGTAAAGATATTCACACAGAACGAAGCGTTTCTGGTTGAAAACGTGAAACAAGAGTTCTTGATCAACCACATTCAACTGCTTAATAATGCAAATAAGCCAATCACAATGCAGAAAATCCATGCATTTAGGCATAAAGACATGAAGAAGAATGAACGCAGCATGGTTGTTGGCGCCAGAGAGGTTGGTCTGAGTATTTCAGAAGCTGCAGATCTACTGAGAGTTCCTTCACACAGCTATCTCTAGGGTTTACAGAGGATGATCCAGTGTAAAAGAGAATGGCCAGACTGCTTTGGGTTGATAGCAAGATGCACTGCAGACAGATCTCCAGCAACTGTGTGATGCCACTGTGTCAATATGGACCAAAATCTGTGAGAATGTTGAATAAATGCCACGAAGAATTGTGTGTTCTGAAGGCAAAAGGGAGTTGAACTCAGTACTAGCAAGGTGTAACTAATGAAGTGTCCCATGAGCTTATGCGAGTCTGTGCCAGTGACACTTAGCTTTTAAATTCCTCACCTCACAGTATATTGCTACCCACTTTAAATGGCCTTGTTATTAAAATTTAGAAACAACAAAAAGGCACAAAAAAGTTTTAGCGTGACATTTTAAAAACAGGAAAAACCCTCCCACTACCATCTGCTGAACTCCACAGAGGATTTGGTTCAACAATAATTTTTTAATGCTGATTAACGTTCACAGTAGATTGTTGTAAAGTGAGCAAATCACACAAATATTAACTATTCAATGGTTTCCTGTAGAGTAAAAAAAATCTCAAATACAATCATCAAGCAAAACAATGCACGCAAGTCTCTCATTTAGGTTCTTAGTCTGGTTCCTCTGCAGCCATCTTTTAGAGGGGTTAGAGCTTAGGGACTCAAAGCTGTCACCCCTCCCCCCAAAATCAAGATTGAGGTTTATACAGTGTAACTGTTTTAGAGCGTGTGATCAGTTGCTATAAAGCCATCAAGTATTCATAATTATTTTAAAATGACATTGTTATGGGCAATAATTAGGATTACGACATCAAGAACATTGATGGAAGTGTTAGTTTGAACTTCACAACAGATTTCCAGATGTCATCCTGTCACATGAATTATCAAAAATAAATAAATAAAACAAAAAAGTCTTCTATCTTCATGGTGTGCTTCTGCATTGCTTGGGCCATTGAGTACATGCATTTAAGTTTCTCACTCAGGCCACTCGGTTTTATTTTGCTCATATATTTTAAACAGGGATAGTCATCGGCTTCCAAGTATTCAATAAAGCTTTGGAAAGTTTTTAAACTATAAAAACCAAAAATGTAATTCTTATTAATTCTTAATACAGGATTAAATATACCAATAGCCAAATGCTAGTTTGGCTCAATTTCCATTTATCTGAGGTGATGGAAACTTTTTTTTAAAACAGGCTAAAATTTTAGACTGATATGGTCAAACTTGCAAGTTTAAACAAAGGCAGTCCTTTTTTTTAAATTAATCCTATTAAGGTGCAAAAACATAACAAATAAAAATGTAAATAAAAGTTCCATATTGTCCTCAACAATGCCCAGCGTTTGCTGTCCAGTCTAGACCAAAGAACAGAATCGAACATAACAAATATCCAGAGGGGTTTTTGTGGGGGTTTTTTCCATTTACTTCCACTTTGTTGGAGAAGGTGGAAGCCATTTTTATCTAGGTACACGTAAATTCAAACAACACCACCCACCTTTCACAGAAGCTCAACACAGGATGTTGTCCCAGCAGATGTTTAGTCTGCCCAGAACAGCATACCATCTTCTGTTTTTATTGGCACTTTGAGTCCACTGGCTTTCCACAGAGGAACCACAGCTTTGGTCACTAGCACTACCCCCAATCTGACCCACACAAACATATGAGGTACAATGTCATAGAGTTAGGAGGCGAGAAGGCGACGCAGGTTAGGAGCAAGCGAGCTGAGCCCAGATCCGCAGGGCCACGGACAGTGCAGTATAAACAAGACTGAGCATGGCCACCAAGAATTGGTACATTATCCCAGTGGAAACGTCTGTGCAAGGATGACTCAGCCTCCACACAGCACAAAAAGGCTGGAGAAATGCTGCTCTGTCCCAAACAGTTTCCAGACTATTCAAAACAGGCCTTTTAATCCCAGCCTGATGGTAACCAAATGGCCAAGTGAAGGATGAGAGAGCTTTGTGGTTATCACGTCATTTCACAGTCAAGACAGATAACTTCCAAACCTGGATTCTGGCCTGCAGGAAGTACTGGAATGCCATAAATATGTAATAGGCATGTTCATCCTAAGCACAGGTTGGGTAAATACCTAGGATTTGATCTAGCTGGGTGTGTATTCTGCTTGCATGTTTGGAGATTTTTAAATATTGTGCGTTCTTAGGAGTTCAAATGCAAGTTTTTCTAATTATATAAAGTCTTGAGACACCCCTTTATTTTTCTATAATACGGTACCAAGAAGCCAGACTTTCAAATTGTTATTAATAATATTTTATAATTATGTAAAATTATCTTAAGTGACTGTTCTCTAGGCTTTCTGAACATCCTCCAAAGTACTTATTTGGGCATTAGCGGCATTTTTACTCATTTTCAGTCCAGTTCTTCTACCTAGCCATTCTCAGGGGAATGTTTTTGTGGTTGCTGTTTGTTAAGCCACCTAAAACTGACCCTTGTATTATTCAAGCATAAAAAGGCCCCTAACTCAAGGGACGAACCAGTGTTGGCATGGTTCATGCCAAGAAGCAATTCTTAAGAAAGGGAAACTGGGAGAAAAGATTGAAGTATGAAAAATTACACAAGAACTGGGCTTGAAGTTGGTGACAAAAGCTCTTATGGAGTGATGACTCCAAATTTAAAATTTTGGTTTCAAATTAGTCATTGTTATGCAAGGAAGTCCGGAGAGACGTACAACGGTGAGTGTCTACAGCCATCTATAAAACACGGCGCAGACCCTGTCATGGTTTGTGGCTGCATTTCAGACAGTGGTGTAGGAATCTTATCAAAAGTGATGGAATTATAAACACAGAAAAGTACTATTAGTTTTTGATCCACCATGCGATACCATGCAGAAAGCATCTGATTAGAAACAACTTCAGCATTACAATGATCTTAAACACACCGCCAATGTAGTAAAAACTTACCTGGACAGTATGTTATTGTTTATTTTCCTATCAGTCACAGATTGGCCCCCTACATTACTTATTAAAGCACTTGGGGATCCTCTGCAGACAGCCAAAATTCAAGAAGAGCTTTGGATTTCCTTTAACAAGCCTAGAGAATTATGCTTTAACTATTAAAGAAATTACAAGAAAGCTCATCTAAGAGAGTTATGTTCAAGGTTAAACGTGGTCATGCCAAATATTAAAATATTTACTTTCAAGCTTGTTAGAATTGTAAAAAAAAAACCAAAAAAACCTTTTTATATGTATGTTTGCATATTTCAATTTAATCGTTCCACGCATTTCCCATTTTGCTAGCAAAATATAAAGAAATGAGGTTCAAGTCTTTTGCATAGTACTGTACACCACACTCTTTTTGGTGTTCTGTTGTAATTTTATATTTTTTAAATATGGGGGAGACCACAACTTTAAATTGCTTTTGCCTTACAACCATAGCGCATGATAAATGATCGCCAATCAGAAATCCTGGGTCTAAGTTAAGCGTTGGTTCGCTCTTTGGTTTGTCAGGTGAAAGTTAAGGACAACTACTGCTCCCTGCAGTCAGAGCAAAGGAGGACAAGAGATCAAGATGGAAAGAGGAGGGAAAGAGATCCAGGAATGCACGGCAAGGCGGCTGCCTTGGCAGGTAGATGAAGTGAGGATCACATGGGCCAGCGTGGGGGGGTGATTAATGCGCGAGGGAATGCACGGGAAGGAAAACAAGGCTATAAATCAGCCGCTGGGCCTCCATGCTAATTGTAATTGAAATGAATTTGTCTGGCCCATAGTGTAGGGAGTTGCATTTACTATTGACCAATAGGGCCCCAGTGGTCTAAGGGAAATGAACAAGGAGCGGGGCATGTCCGTGCCAAGATCGATGCATAACCCAGCGCGGATATTTGTGTCCCGTAAATAAAGGTGATTTGGGACTAAAACATGTAACAGGTGAGTCACTGTGTTGGTTCCCATGGTAACTTTGGTCAATGTGATGATGGAGGCCTTAACTCAGCGTACTGGGTTCTCCGCCTCTGGGCCACAGTTCAGAAGTGAGGATGTTTTTAAAATAATAATACATTCACATTCACAGTGGTATAGAACTTGTTTTAAAAAAATGTCCGTGTCACTGCCCTCTGAGTACAAGAAAACTTCATGTATTTGTTGTTATAAAGCTTGTATTTGGCTACAAAGCCGCAAAACTCATGCAGAAAATGTTTAAATCCCAAACTCCAGTCCACTCCCCGAAAAGGGCATGTAGTCCTTTATTTATTAATCCAACTGCACATCATGTAAGTGGGACAAACATACACCTGCCAGCGTGTGAGTGTCTTTTAAATGAACCTGAAGATAAATAACAACATAGAACGAAGACACCAGTGTTGTGCTGTTGCTTAAAGATCTCCACAGGGATCGTGTATTCATGAGCCTTTTCTGGACATTTCTGGAAGTTCACAACCAAGCGGCTTTCAGCATATTCACAAAGAGTTGTCACAGTAGCTGGATCCCCACATTTGATTTGGCAGACTTTTATGCTGGATGTTCTTTCTGACGCAACCCTCCCAGGCATTTGTGCTTCCTATCAATCTGAAACTAGGGATTTTTCACATGTTAGGCTAATGTGTTAACCACTACACTAATGAAATGCAAAAAACACTACTACTCACCTCATCTGCCACATTAAAATGCCTTTTTACTAGAAGAAATTTTGTTTTTCTATTGAGGTAGCAAAATATTTCACCAAAAAAAAAAAAAAAAGATTAGATAACACATAGAAAATGAAACCCCAAATGAACAACCTTGCTCAAAGCCTAAAGCAAAACCAGCCTTGGATAAATGGGATGTTGTGCCGAGCACCCAGCAGAGTATTCCCTCCTTTCTCTCTCTCTGGGATTTGATCTCCATGTTGTGATCTAATAACATTCCCCCATGAGACTGCAGATGGCATCCCGATTACACTGCAGGAAAATAACATCCTTTCCCATTCGCACACATAGCGTTTCATAACATACCCTCATCAGGACATGGTTAAATGGCAACTGCAGTTGGGCAGGCTACTCATTCAAACCATTTCCAGCAGACATTCAGTGAAACACCAAGCACTGTGCTACGTATCGGCCAATTCTCTGCAACACGTTTGAAATTGCTTAGAAGATTTCACATGCTCCGCGACAAACTACACACACCAAAAAAAGAAAAAAAGAAAAAGTAATTCACCCCCGCAATTTATAGCTCTTTGAACCCTGCGGGTGCAACGAACAATAGGAACAAAGCATTGTCTTTCAATTGTCTGTGACAGTGTGGGCTGCTCAGCACAGAGGCCTTCGCCCTAACTATTGGGGCTGTGTTTGCTAAATGAGCCAGAGCAACACAGCGGAGCCCACAAGGCTCCACACTCTCTGATACGTCCAGGGGCTTTTCTCTGCCTGCACACTCTCTCCACCACCTTACCTCCTCCTCTACCCCCCAATCCTTCCCCTCCGTCAGGAATCTATATTTCATAAGCGAGCTGTGGAGCTCCAGTGCCCAATTATCAGCAGATAAGGCACAGGAAGCCCTGGAGCGCCGGCACGGCTATTTAGACGGGGAGGGGGGAAGGAGCTGGAGAACGAAAGGCAGCCAGGCAGGCAGGCAGGCAGGCAGGGACCCAACCCCCCAGGGGCACTTCGCCCTCGCTATTTTTTTTCTTCCTTCTTTTTTCTTTTCACGCTCTCTCTTTCTCTCTCTCTCACTGACAGCCTCCTCCCCCCCTTACCTTAGCGGCAGGGTTCAATTAGTGCCGACGGCGGCTAGCACCCACAGCCCCGCTTAGCCCGGGAGCTGGAGCCTCTATCAGCACACACCAACAGCACGCAAGGCTGAGTCCAATGAGCAAACTAACGTCAAGACAAGTTTTGTGTGGGTCTTGCACATATAGGCATGCACACGTACGCACACACACAATCGCACAATCCGAGAGGCTTTTAGTATCTCAGCCAGGAGCACCACAGAGTCATCCACATAAAATTTTAAATAAAAACTGAAAACTTTTTACTACATTTTTTCTTTTATTCTTGAGACCATGGCATGGAGGTAAGGACGATTCATTGGCTAGCCTTAACATCCACGTCATGCATGAAAATGAGATATTATTCATTGTCTCCATGTAATAATCACATCTCACTAATCCCTAGGATGTTACTTTTAACAATGCAGGGATTTCCTAGTTAAAGAAAGGTCATATAAAAATATAAAAAGCTGACCAAATGTGAAATTAACAGCAGCCACACCAAATATTTCCTGTTATTTCAGTGTTTTTCAGACACGTCGTTGCTGCCTCGTCGGGCCAGCACATTTAATTCAGGACTTTTCACACTCTTCTGCAGCCCCAGACCTTTATTAGCGACGGGGTAAAAGTCAATGTGCCTCCCGCATTTTCAGACCCCACCGAAAAAAAAGAAAAAGAAAAAACCACGAACTCCAACTGCCAATGCTGAGCAAGGTCGGCCAGGGGTCAGGCACAGCTCACGGATACGAGACGGATATCGATTCGCCGGGACAGGCCACAAGCGCCACTTTCTCTCCTCCTCTTTTTCCTCTACAGTCACAGGGCAGGCATCAGCCAATAGATCAGCCAAGGGCAGGAAACGGCCGAGGTCAGAGGGGACGCTGAGAGTATATATGTGTGTGTGTGTGTGCGTGCGTGCGTGTGTTTGTGTGCAGGCGCACGTGTGTGATGATAAGACTAACAGCCACCCGAAAGCTGCACCACAGCTATGGGACCTTCAGGCTGGGCCCAATCACCTGCGACCAACAAAGAAAATCACTCTGACCAAAAACTGATAGAGTCATCTTACCTTATCTTCTATGACTGCTTCAGCATCTTGCCTGTTATTGCTATGGCTTCTATCAATAGGCAGTTAATATTACCAAACACTTGTCACCACAGGACAGTGTTTGGGTGTATTTGGTTTGTCATTTTTATCCAGTGGCCTGGATCAGGGAATCCACCAACACCAGGAAAGAAGCTGGAGTCGTGCTCTTAAAGCACCAGCAGTGCACTGGTCATCATTGAGTACCATGTATGATTGTTATACTCGAGTAAATAAAAAGTTTATATTTCTCAGTTTTTATGGATGTGTGGTTAAATGCACAGGTGGACCGTATGTTTGCAAGTCTGAAACAGAGGAGAGCAGGCAATGCTCCCAGGCATAGAGAGCAGGGCAGCTCTATCTTCCACTACTATAAGGCAGGGCAGTATAAAGAAAACGAGTAAAGTGCACTGGGCTGCATCAGTAGAGTTGTGCGATATCTACAGTTCAAACCCAATAACTGCAACATACTGTAGCTCAAATGCAAATATGTGAATAAATTAAGTATCTGTTGATGCAAACCCTAGTTTCTATCCTCTTTGAACCTTCTCATTTTAGGTTTACACATAATTTTGGAAGACGTGACTGCCCTCGATATGTGGGGTACTCAGAAAGTCAATTTCTTGGTCATCTTGCTCATCTCTTACGCTCTTTTAGCCGTTTCAACCACAAACTGCAGAAACACAGAGCAATTTTGATAAATAAGGAAACGACTACAAAAGAAAAGCTTCAGATACAAGACAGAGAAGATAGCGAGGCAGTGAAGGGGAAGTGAACTTCCCCCGCTGACGCTCTTGTTCCACAGCAAGAATCCCCCGGTCGGTAGCCTCAAACATCTGGTTCCAGTTAGCTCTCAGTGCTTTGACGCGTTTCCTGTGCTGCTGCTGCTCCACGCAGCCACGGCCACGACGCACACACCCCTCCCAACAAGCATGACAGCAAAACTCTCTTGAGATGATACACTGTAGGTCACACACAGACGCATACGTCTACTCTATGTTCAAACGAGCCAAGAGTGCTTGAGGCTGTACTCTGGCTTCAGACCGTCTGTTACAGAAACGAAGGGGTAATGACATCATAGCCAGAGTTACATTAATAATCTGTGGCATTTCCAAATAAATGTTTTGATGCCATCACACATTTATATAACAAGCAAACATTACTCATCTCATGAAACTTAACACTGTATCTTTTTCTATGAATAATAGCAGCCAGTTCTATATTAAAACCACGAATATGATGGAAGTAAGAGCTAGAAGAACAGGACAGTGACTTTACAAAAGAAATTATTTAGCCTTTTGTTCCCAATATGAAACTCATAGTAATACTTTCTTGAAACCAATCCGCAGTGAGAATTTGCTCAGCAGTAGTGGTGCGTGCGTCACTGTAAAGCAAACATCTAATGCTGTTTATGTTTCGTACCTTAAGCTGAACCGAGGCAATTTCCTGCCAGTTACACTGATGCAGCAATAAAGTATCGAAGCTTTGAGTCTGACACACGGTCACAAACAAGCTCAGAGGCACAGATTGTATTTTTGACCTGTCATGACACCATGTTATGTCACTCACTCTGTGTATGACTATAATGTTTCAGTGTAACTGCCCACATAATTAACAAAAACGCCTTCCAGTGAGGTGATTCCCTTTGTGGGGGAGTGGAAAAGGGTGAACCCAGAATGGAGAAATACATGTGAGATGTGCAAAAAAGAAAAAAAGAAAAAACAAAAGAAAAAAAACAAAAACAACAAGGAGCCCACACAGCCCTGCTGCCATGCAGAGGAACATTGTAACCTCGTGGGCTACACCGGGGATTACGGGTGGTGAAAGTGAGAATGAGGGGGTGAGAGGAGAGAAAGAAACAAAAGTGCAATGAAGAGGAGGTAAAGAAACAGGAAGGAGCTTCTCAAAGGCTTTCCTGCGTTGGAGGGACTCCCTGTACCACGCAAATTCTCTATAAACAGAACACAAAATCATTCTGTGAAATCACCATGTGACTGGAAATTTACTAACCTCCTGTTCGCCTACTCTTAAAAAAAAAAAAAAAAGAGCCAGGCCAGTTTCCATTTCTATTTTAGATTACGCTACAGACGTAAAAACCCGGACATACAGCAAATCTAAGCAAACCAATATTTTCTTAGAGCTTCTTAAGAGTACAGTAACATTGCAACTTTCAATATATGAATAATAGTGCATAAAGATGTCTCCATCTAAATTCGGTTTGCGGTAAAGCCGTGCTTTTTCTAGATTTAAAAAGACACACTTTAATTGCTCCCAAGTGCGGGTGAGCATGACCAAATGAGGACAAATGAAAGTTTAAGGAGGCAGTATTGATTTGTGTGGAGGTCAGGGGTAGGTCACCCCTATCAGAGAATCAACAAACAGCCGCCAGCACCCTTCTCAGCTAAGCCAATCACCTTCTGACCTGGTCCACTGTTACCATGGCAAATGACCCTGAACCACACAGACCATAAACTCAGCTCCTTACCGAGTGAAAGCAGCAAAGCGGAGCTACGCAAAGATGGTGGAACCACAACAAATCTTTAATACAGATTTTACTCTGTTTTCCAATCTCTGGGACTTGGCGAGTATTCAAAAAAATAGTGCTACTTCAGCAGAGATGTGATCTGGTTGTGCTATTGATTCACAAAACGATGTATTAAAATTCATATTATTCCAATTGAAATGTAATTGAAAAGTAACAAATGAGGGCTTTTGCCTGTATGAATCATTAAGCCCTTAAAGGAACATCAATTTAATGGTTTTACATGCAGTTTAGCGTTTGCTTTTGGGATTTTTTACTCTACAAACGCAAAATTCTCATCAATACAATAATGACTGCAAAAATATCACTCCAGTCATGCCCTTCTTATAATCCAATTTTTTGTATCCATGTAGAAGGAAGAAATGTCAGACTCTTGTCTTATATCTACACTTTCCAAATTATCCTCCTCCTGCTCCTCCTTTTAGCCCACTCTCCTAACACCCCTCCTTCCCTCCGAGGCAGGCAGGCAGTGGTGGTAACCAAGCCTCTGGCAGTGTGTTCCTATCCTGCAGGAGCCCTCAGGTTCCAACCTGTCAATATCCCAGGCAGCATCTTGGCTCTGCTGTGGCTCAGTTAACCTCCTCACCCACCGCTACAGCACAAGAGGCTCCTGTCCCTCTGCCAGCCCAGAGACAAGCACATTCTATTCCCCCCACCCCAAGCACTACTTCTCCTTCACCTCAAATACGCTCCTGCACCACAAACACTGAGCTCACATCTGTAAAGGGCAGCACTCTGGCAGCAAAAGCAAGCAAGATGGCAGCCGACGGTAGTTTTCTGCTCACTGACATCTCAGATGCTTTTGGATGACAGTCACGTTGGAAGCTCACTGAGGGTAAAGAGGGAGGATATTGGAGAAAAGCCTGAAGCCTGAAGGGAAGAAAAGCTCAGTGACTCTGTGACAAAGGTCCCATCATCTCATGGTCTATATCAGTTTCAGAGAGAAGAGGGGTCGCTGTAAGAAAATGAATACATTTTTAAAAAGAAATCGATGTATTGACACAGAAACAGGAATTTCAGAGTGGTTTAAGAGTATTTGTAATCTACAAACGCACACAGGCCTGATCCCAACCGTGGTAACAAGCGTGTGGCAGCATGTCACCCATCCCATCTCAAAACACACGCACTCTCTCCCACACACACACGAACACACACTCCTCCGTGCCTGACTGCGAGGCACCGTGGCTGTCTGCTGGGAGCTCAGGTTACGGCCGACCAGACTTTATGGAAGCCTCTCTCCCACACCCACTCCCCCTCCGCAGGGCTCCGGAGGAGGTATCGAGTTGCCGGTTCAGCGCCGGCCAGGCTTGGAGCTGGCGGCGGCTTGTGATCTTGGGTGCCTGTGTGTTTTATCTCCCACTCTTTGAGGATATCAGCACACAGCGCTGCTGTCTCTTCAGGTATGTAGGTGTGATTTACATAGACCCTTCGTGCTCATGCACGTACACACAAAATGCGGCCTCCTTCTCAGCACCTGTATTTTATATTCCCACATGCAATAAGAATAAATGAGGAACAAAAGTATAAAATGCTACGTTTTCTCACTTAGAAGCAGGTGTCTCTGAGTCTTATTTGAAGATGTTCACATCTGATTTTGCTTTTACCTTTGTAGAAGCAACTTCAATTTTTACTCATTCATTTTAAAGCAACGGGGTTTCAATTTCCATCTTTAGATGGTCTCTAACTCTTGCTTCTATACACGAACCAAGTCAACAACAAAGTGACACTGAAGAAAATCTGATTACTTTCTGGATAATGAGTGAGATCAGAAGTCTCAGTAAAGGTTGCTCCAAAACCATGATGAATAAAACCAAAACTATCTGCAGCTATAGGGTGGATACTACAAGAGCTAAGAGAAAATACTGATATGTTGACTGACTCTACACCTTAATGGGACTGGTGTCAAAACCCAGCACAACTTTTTCACAACTGAAATGACACTTAAAAGCAATGGCGTGCCCCTTTAAGAAAGACTGTTTCGTGACTCCTACAATTATTCATACATAACCAAAGACCATCACCACAACACCTATGTCCCTTCCAAACCCCATGATGCTATCGGTTCTCTGAGAGAGTGACTTGCTAAAACCCCGTCTATGAGAATCTCATTGTGGCACATTTGCATGAAGGAGTCGCGGGAAAGGTGCACTCGCGGGTCAACATCGAACACACCATCTATATTCAGGGACCTTGTGACGGTTCTACCGCAAGCTCGCTTGCTAGCCTGGCTTGGAACGGCACTCATGAATATTGCATGGGGACATCTGCCACCTCTGAATTATAGATCTGTGGAGGCCCAGCATATGGGAACAGCCCAGCAAGTGCTAATGGCTAGCTCACCATAACAAAATATGGGTTAGAGGCACGTGAATGATAGTTGGGTCATGCAACCTTTCAGTCATCTGAATGTGAGGCGGATTATAAATGTGATTATTTACATGACTCTGTGTGTGTGCGTGTGTGTTCATGTATGTGGAATGAGGATGGATATAGTTATTTGACCACAAACAAGCAACCAAATTACAGACATCCAACTTGCTCATGTGACTGTGAGAAAGCCAGTAAATCACACCATGTGTAGCCCATGTAACTCTGAAGCTAATGCGACCTTCTCACATGGGGAAAAGGCAACAAACGAATTTCCACACAGGAATTAATAAAAGTCAGTCGATCATTTTAAAACACTTCCCAACGCTAAACTTGTGGATGTAAAAAATGAGACTCAGAAACCCTCAGCCTAACAAGCAATGGTTAATGTCCCTGAGCCTTTTATGTAGGCTTCCTCCAGCTGAAGTGCAGCTTGCTTGAATATTCTATACTCTGGTTGCAAGGCCTGCTCTTTAAAGAAAAAGAGAGAGGACAGGAGGGGGTTGGAAGGATGGGGGGTTTATTTTCTTCCGGCCCAGTCGAGCAGGAGGCCTGGTCTACCCGGGACCACTTCGATCTACGCCTTTCTCTCCGGGATTATCCTCTTATCAGCGCCGCAAAAGCCAGGCTAAGAAGCGCCAGTAATTAGCCTATCTTTAATTAACAAGCACTTTGCTTCAAAACCACCCACAGTCCATGTAGGCTCCCACTTGGAAGGCAGTCAGCACCGGCGCAAGGATGAGCAGACTTAATCTTGTTTTTGTCTGACTAAGAGAGAGTGAACATGTAGAAAAGGGCAAAGTTCATTTTCAAGTAGCTGGAGAGTCACACCATGCAGAAACGTCCCTCATGCATGCTCGATCGCAAACAAGCCTTTCTACACCGCAGGTTTCAAAGGGAATCCTACCACCCACCACTGTTCCACTTTGTTGTGCAAGTGTTTATAATGTGTGTGTGTGTTCATTTGAGTGTGTACACTAATGTGTGGATGGATAACCACACTCAAATTATGCTACCACTCACCATCATTCACAGACCTAACTTTCCAGGTTTACTGAAGCCTCCGCCGAGCCTGCAGTGGAAACTTGTGTGGGAGAAGATGAAGGACAGAAGTGACTTCCATGCACCTCGCTGAAGATTAGAAGAGAGAAGGTTCACAACCCCACTCTAAACTGCCACCTTTTGGAGAATACATAGTTCTGAATACTTGCTATAAAGTGATGTGGTAAACAGTAGCACAGCTAAGTGGCCTGCTAAGTCACATTATGGTTATAGATCACCAAGCACCGGGTTATGGCTGGAGCAAGATGACAGCTCCGGATGAAAGGAAGAAGTGCAGACTATGTAGAAGGTAAACCATGCCCTAGCTCGGCCTGGCCCTGGCAGTGCCAAGCAGGAGGGGCGGCCCCAGCGTGCATACATTAGCGGTGCTTAGGCGCACTAATTGCTTCTCACTTAGACAAATCTCCTGCAAATCACGGCTGTGCCGCCAGCACTGCCCGAGCCCCCCGGGATGGAGAGACGGCAGGCAGGCGGACGGAGCGAGAGGCAGGAGGAAGAAGAGAAGGAGGAGGAGGGGGGTGGCAAGTGGAGCGTGTGTACCAGAGGCGCCTTGGAGAAGGAGGGAGGAAGGAGAAGGATGAGGGGGGGGATGCTCCCATGAGAATGGAGAGAAACGAAGAGGAGAGAAAGAGAAAGAGAGGGAGAAGCTTCAACACTTCAAGAGGCTCTCTCTCTCTCTCTCTCCCCATCTCTGCTCATCCATAGTCCAGGCTGAGTGCCCCCCACCCCAACCTCTTACACCCCTACGCTCAGAAGCCCCACCGCTGCTCCACTCCTCCAACGCTCCATCCCTCCACCTCCCCACCCCCACCTCTCAGATCTGTGCTCTGCCCCCTCGCTCGCCCCTCCTTTCTCACACTCCCTCCCTCTCCATCGCGCTACAGAAAAGTGGAGGAAAGATGAAACTCTACAAAGAGGGGGGGAAAAAAGAAAAGAAAAAAAAAAATCAATAACACAGATGGATAGCTGGATAACAGGGTCCGGCATGCTTCGGCGGTGAGGCAATCCAGAGGGTGCCCACACAACTTCCACAAAGGCGGAGAGATGGGCAAAAACAAGACGCTGGAAAAGAAGGTGGTGATCAGCCTCAGGAAGTCAACATCACCCACAACACACAAGTACACACTTGCTCACATAGAAGAGTGCTCTCTGCAATGTATGGCTGCAGCCATACACAGACACCCACACACACAAAAACACCCAATATTTCCACAGATGAAAATATAAACAAAAATAAATACGTTTGTTGGAATTACTCATTCTATCCTCAGCCCCACACGGCTAATTGGGGAAATGCTACAACACAATAATAGTCATCAGATAATCTGAGGTAAAAGAAAATAGCCCTCTGTAACAATAAGATAGAATACAAGAGATCAATATTATTGCCAGGTTTATTATTCTGCTGGTGTTAATTTGAATATTGGGTGGCTGAAGGCAACATTTCTCTTTTTAGCAATGGTTTAAAGTATACCCAATCACGAGCACTGTATACAATTTACTAGGGGGAAAAAAAGGACCAGGAGTTAGATCTAATTTTTGAGTATATTCATATATATGATGAAGGTTGACATCATATATATATATTATATGACTTAGTACAAGTTTGTGGTACTTTTTTACTCAAACTTTTTAGTTGCTAGTGAGGTCTTGTATAGGGAGACACTGAGCTCATTCAAGTCTAAAGCAATTCATGGACAAAGTTGTCTGGGAAAGGGCAGAGAAGCAGTGGGCATCCAATAAAATTACACTCAGGAGAGGTGAGGGAAGAGCTTGGCAGTAGTCCCCAACAAAGAAGCAAACTTAGTTCTACTCAAGCGCACAACTAGAGCAATGGAAAGCATTTCCAGATATTTTCTGAGCCAAAGACAACAAAACGACGGCTCAAACTTTCTTAATTTCTTATACAAGATTACCATTCAGAGTTCAGAGGCCTTGAGGAGACAGATCTAAATGAAGATTAGCATCAACACTTGTGTTTTTTTGTTTTAATTTAATTAATTGGGGAGATAAAATTAGTGGTAATGGAAAAACAGGTCTATATGTAATATAAATATAAAAGGGAGCTGATCTGACACCGATTACCTCATTTCTATTAGCTTGAGCTTTCCCCTTGTTCTTCTTCACCTTTTCCCCCATAAAGATGAAATGTGACGACATCCCCTCTCCTCTCCTGAGTGTTGCCACCTCAGTAGCTGCATAGGCAGAGGCCAAACTCACTACCGTCACTCATTTTGTTCTATAAGAAGGCCTGAAGTAAGCACCAAGTTCACAAAAAGTGCTTCAGTGGTTTCTCCTAGTAAGCTTTCAAGGAGTAAAGAGTTACAATTCACATTTAAGGAGACAAAATTAAAACAATGTTTCTTTCTTTAAGCCCTGAAATACCTGTTTGAGCCCTCTTACCTGGGATCACTGCAAGCTAGCTTAACATAATCAGGCTTACTAAGAATAAACCTGGATTATCCATTTAGTTTTCTTGTAAAACGCACAGGCACTGGGATAATCAGGGCCATCTAGCAAATGTCAAAGTGGTTTAAAAAAAACTGTTTGTAGTAACACACCTACTGTCTGTGTCAAACAGTACCTTATAACAGCCCTTTATCTCTCAGGCCATGTGTGATGCACTTCTGCGTGGTTTTTCCTCCCACGAAACCAGTGCAGATTGGGTGTGATGCTTTTAGCAACTGTGGGAGAGGTGACAGGGTGAAGACTTCATTATAATGAATGTCAGCGATGACCCCAATCTCCCATATTCACACATGCACACATGCACATATACATGCAAATTCACACATGCACATATTCCACCCAGCTCTTCTCCTACAGTCCAATCTTTGCTGAAATTACTATAATCCTCCCTTGGGCATAGTGGTTCTTCTCTCTGTGGCCACGCTGAAGCTGTCCTCAGCAAGCTATTGCAGGTCTGTTACAGTTGGTAAGTGACTGAGGTACATTTGATTATTTACATTTAACACATTTTATTTTTTTCAGTGTATGAAGATTTCAGAATTCTCTTGTCTGAGTTATAATGCTGAAGGTGATTAGGGTGCTGGCTGCGCCCAAGTTTGAGGTTAAGCCTGTTAAGTCAAATCAGAGTAAGTCTAAACTTATATTTACACCTCTGAAGTGGTTTTGTTCAGTAGTAGTGATAAAGTTGATAATGAAAACTATTTAAACTCAAAATTTGTGATCAATTAACACAAACATTTCAGACATTTAATAATTAATCCTTCATTTAGACATTTTCCCCCAATATAATAAATCACCAGCACCATCTACTGTCTACTCCCTACCCTAAAACGAAGACACAAACTAGACCCCAACTCTAAAATATGTGCCTACTGCGCCATCTTATGGAGACAAGCAGACAGCTCAACCCCCAGCAGGCAGATAAAGAATATGCAGCTTTTCTTTGACTGCAATATTTGTATGGCCACATTTACAGAGGACTGAAACACAGGAATCTACAGTAGTTTTGGAATGATAAATATATTAGACAAAACACATAATGGGAGATGTTAATAAATATTAGCATACCTTATGTGAACTAGTATTATTCTTATACGAAATCCATGAAATCCTGGATTGATGCTCGATACTAGAAGAAGACAACCAAACAAGATTAATAGCTTTAATTTCATGGGGGTTTTTGTTGTTGTTGTTGATTTTCATGTTTTCTAGCTACTAGATGGCTAATCCATCACTGAATACAGACCTGGATTAGGTCAAGCACAAAATGGAGTGGAAGTAATCAAGTGCTGCTGACTGTCAGAAATATAACTAGATTAAAACTTAAAATAGCGATTATACAAAAATCTGAATAGTTATCCAAATCATGCCAGCACAGCATAATTTGTAGAGGTCAAAGCTTTTGTTGCATTGTTGTGCAGGTGGGTTTTGAGCTGCAAGACTCTTACACCCTAGTATTACTGACCTGTGAGATCTACCCTGATTAATCCTGGTATGTGTGCAGCTCTCATGACTGAGGGCAGCTTTACACTGAATATTAATTGCAAAGAGATCAGATTTGCACATTTCAAGTGTTTAGTCTGTCCCACCTGTTAATGCCTGAAAAATAGTATTATCTGAAGAAATCTGATATTCCTTGGCTTGTGTGACACCTGTTACGAAATCAGTTTCACCCTGGTTATTTTTTATTCCTCGGGCATCCAGAGACGGCACCGGACTCAGTAGCCATTTTACAAAACTTTTATTCATCTTCAGTTAAGCATGCATCTTCTAGAAGGGAAGACGTGCAAGGCTGGTGTCCCTTTGCAGATCTCCCACTCCTTTGTTTGTTACAGTCAGCTTTATAGAAGTGACCTCATCATAAAACCCCCATGGTGTGTTGAAAACTGTGTTTGTGCATGTATGTGCGAGCACGTGAATGAGTGTGCATGTAGGTGAGGGTGCGTAACAGTTAAAGCACTGTGGGTGTGTGTGTCTGTACCTGTGGCTTCTTGCTGGTCATAAAAGTAATCTCCTCACCCAATCTACACCAAATTCCTTTAGACAACATACAAAACACAGTTAACATATTACAAACACTGAGACCCCCACTCTGCATCCACTGGGCCATTGGCCTCTTGTTGTCTTACATTTACAGATAAGCATGTGGAGAGTCTCCTGCAAACCTACTTCCAAGTTATGGCAATTATGAACTTTTATTAAAGGTACAAGCATCAGCAACCCCCAACTGTAGCTTCCTGTCTCCTTTTATGACAGCAGACCCCCAGTGTCAATAAATTCCTTTCCCTGTACACAATTACACACACACTCTCAAGCCTACAGCTAAGCCAAACTAAAACACACAGACAAATCCTTCCCTATTCCTCTGATCTACTGCTGGACCCTCTCATCCAAGCAAATTTAACATTTTGTATTCTAATAATTGTTTTCTTGTACTCACACACCTTTGCAAGCATATCTACAATATAGCTGGATGTAGCTCTTTGAGTATGTGTGCAGCCTTCAGTGTTTGTATGGACTTTATCTATTTATTAAAAGCACAAAACTGGATAAAAGCTCTTCATTAGTGGTAAGAATTATTTTAAATGACATGTTTTTTGTAATCTTGAAAAAATGTTAAGCAATCTTTACATTTAGAGGAGTTTCAGAGGACTTCTTACAAAGTCTTTTGACTGAAGTGTACCTAGTGCTTGTTAGCACTGCTAGGAAAGGTATCAATTAGTAATTAAAAAGTTAATTTTATGTGTTGTAATGTCAATAATTTTATGGTTTAACTAACAGGGTAAAACACCATAGCTGCATTAGATTACCCAACTAAAAAGTGTCATACTAAAGACATGAAAACAGCTGCGTTTTAGACAGCTAACTGTTAGCAGCGTTAGCTAAGAGCTATCGAATATTTAATTGCTAGAAGCCATTTTTGCATTTGGTAACTAACTAACGTTATTTTATACTTTCTAGATTAGTTGTCTCTTTAACGAGGACATTATAATTATTAACTTTAAGTGAAATGCCCGTGACTGTCATCATTACTTACCGGTCACTGTTTTATTTAACCGTTTAAAATAGAGACTGTATATAAAAGAAAGCGGGAGCAGTCTTTGGTTTCTGTTTGTCATGGGATGCTGCCAGGAAAACAGCTGACTTCCTACTACCAAATTTAACAACATCCGGTTGCTTTCAGTGTAAAATACCCTTTTGGGATGTATGCTTAATTAGGGGTGAAATTATTGAATTAAAAACTCAACTAATGCTTTTTGCACTAGAAAATATATGATAAGCAAGAATGTTACCTCTTCTACAAATCAAATATCCAAACTACAGGCTTTTATTGTGAAAAAAGAGTATTTTACAGCATTAGCTCATTAAGTTAAAAGTCCACTAACACAATCCAAAAACAATTTTAAAACTAGGTCTAGTCAGAATCCAAAAAACTGTAAATTGGGCCGAAATCAAATAATTGGCCCACCTCTTTTGTTGAAGTCTGACAAAATTAATCTACCCTATTACCTTCTTATATTTTAGATCTTTCTTGAATCAGGTTGACTGTGTATGCACAAATCAAAATCCGGATCAGAAACAGCTTCAACAACACAAGTGAGGGAATCATCCTCTGCATGTCCTATTTCTTATTAATAGGTAGCCAGTTCACTTCCTCAGCTACAATCTTTCGTTCCCACCAGCTACAATGGACACTCTCTGATCACAAAAGCACAAAACTGCATGAACAATGTTAGTGGTAACTCCACATACTACTATTAGGTAAGTTGATTTTTACAAATTTTGTAGTAAAAATGCTAGATGAAGTGCATTTAGTGGATCCTATTTAGACTTTCTGTCCTGCTGAAATATTTGAGTTTTATATAATCAACCTTGGCGCTCTGTCGCCATCTTCTGGTCAGCCACCCATAAAAATGACAACAATAACATTAAGACTGGTTGTTAACCATCGTTATAAAATTAAATATTGTTTTGGAGTTTGGAAGAACCTTTGCTGAACACTGAAATGATCCTAAATTACCAGAAGTTGAAAGCTTTAAAGCCACTTCCAAAATTTGTGTTTTGGAAAAAAAAAAGATTCATTTGGCATGAAGACTTTTTATTTAAAAGAACAAATAAATATATTGTTTGTAACTTTTTACATCTTGCCTCAAGTGATGACATAATAGTAAGTCAGTGACCCTCTGGTTCACCTCCAAGGTGACAGCCCCCTCTAAGGGTTAAATACCTGGAACTCTCCGCCAGTCGTTTTAGAAGTGAAGAGGTCTCTTGGATGAGAGGCGAAGTCCAATCACCTTCTTTTCAAGCGCTCAAGACTGTTATGACCTGGAAGATTGAGAACCTATACAGCCATATCTCCATGTAACAGCACAACCACTATGTTTTTACATACATAATCTATTTTTGGATTTTTGCTTATTCACAAGGGTTCGCCAGCAGGTTTCTGCATGTTTGAGTCGGCAGATTTTACATTGGATGTCCTTCCTAATGCTGTTCCACAGGGACTGGTGTCTCCTCCCAGGAGATCTTTCACTTGTTAGGCAAATATGTGAACCACTACACCGCAGGACCACTATTTGCATAATTGCTCTTCCCGTGATGACAGAACAACTGCAGGTGGGGCACATACAAATCAGGCAAAAACATGAAACTACTTTGAATGAATATGATTTGGTAAAATTACATTTGAACTGGTTATTGTTAATGATTAAAAGGAATTGTGGGGTGTGGGGTACAAACAAAGTGGGGCTCAGCAGAAAAGGTGACTGCAACTAATTTGTGAAGCAAATTGTTTGAATTTTTTTGCTTATCAGAACTGTGTGACACAAATAAGTCTGTAAGGCTGCGAAGTATCGAAGTTTTTGATCATAATTATGTCAGAAAAGACTGATTCAAATGAACCAAATACAACTTCATGACTAAAGGTATAACTATTTTTTGGTTAAAACCAAATTAAGACTATAAAATGTGAATATTAACTCATACTGTGATATGGATAAACTTCCAACAGATTAATGTTAGGGGATCACAGCACATCCACAATATTACGCTTAATAATAACCAACAAGACCTAGGGTGTGCAAAATATTCCATCCATCCATCTTCTTCCGCTTTATCCGGGGCCGGGTCGCGGGGGCAGCAGTCTAAGCAGAGAAGCCCAGACCTCCCTCTCCCCAGCCACCTCCTCCAAGGTGTTCCCAGGCCAGTCGAGAGATATAATCTCTCCAGCGTGTCCTGGGTCTGCCCCAGGGCCTCCTCCCGGTGGGACATGCCCGGAACACCTCACCCAGGAGGCGCATCCTTGTCAGATGCCCGAACCACCTCAGCTGGCTCCTTTCGATGTGGAGGAGCAGCGGCTCTACTCTGAGCCCCTCCCAGATGGCTGAACTTCTCACCCTATCTCTAAGGGAGAGGCCAGCCACCCTTCGGAGGAAGCTCATTTCCGCCGCTTGTATCCGCGATCTTGTTCTTTCGGTCACTACCCACAGCTCGTGGCCATAGGTGAGGGTAGGGACGTAGATCGACCGGTAAATTGAGAGCTTCGCTTTTACACTCAGCTCACTCTTCACCACGACGGACCGGTGCAAGGTCCGCATCACTGCGGCCGCAGCACCAATCCGTCTGTCGATCCCCGGCTTCCTTCTCCCATCACTCGCCAACAAGACCCCGAGATACTTGAACTCCTCCACTTGGGACAGGAACTGCAAAATATTATTTTTATTAAATAAAATATATATCTTTATGCCTAATTAACCTTTTACCACCTGCTACTTTTAATCTTTCAAAGTATGAGTCAGCGGAGTATATTTTCTTATTGTCCATAAATCCTAGAGATTATGAATATATCCCAGCATGTGCATGTGCAGCTTAGAGTCAAACACTTAAACATTTTTTAAGATTTACATCTTCGGTGGGGATTAACCTGCTTGGGGTTGAGTAGCTTAAACAGGGTATCAGAAATGAAAGGCAGACTTTGCAGAATTTATTGACATTAAAAGGGTTTAAAAGTTTTACCTTTAAGCTAGTGGCAAATAAGAACTTGGTTTAGATGGTGTACAAAAATGACCACAAGCCATTTAGAGTCATAAAAAGGGAAATTAGTGAGGGCAATGCATTATATTTTATTTAGCTTTTAATTCCTGTTGTTCCACCTTGTCTCACCAACCCGCCATGCACAGTGCACTCAACTCTGTGTGCGCTTAAAATCTAAGCTGCCTTTTTTGGATTTAAACAATATTTTAGTACAATAAATAGAATCGTGAAAGTGATCTTGTAGGGTTTTTTTTTTCTGTGCAACCTTTTTATCTTCAGCTCATTTTCATGGTGTTACGCTGTGAGGGAAGCGAAGCGTACGCAGGAGCAGCGTGGCCAGTGGGTATGTGTGCGCGGCGGGCGGAGAGGCTCGCGGACAAACAGAGTGTGACAGGTCCGCTCAGCCACGCTGGGATAGAGGGTCACGCCTACAGCAGCGCTCGAGACAAGGTCAGCCACGACGAGACTGACGAGCAGCACTGGTGGAGATTACGCATGATAAGCCACCGCTCACCCAGTGGCCTCTTCGCTCGCTCTCATTTTCCCCTTCCTCCCCCTTCACAGCCGGCCTTCTCATATCTCTCTGCCACAATGTCAAGTGTTTACCGTTTTAGTTTGCTTCACTGAAAGCCATTTGGTATGTTCAAACATTTCTGCCTCCCTGGAGCGCTGCTTGCGCAGGGACATATTTCCTTTAATGAGGGCAAGCAGGCAATGCAAGAGACATCTTTCACTGCCTGCTTTTATTCGTACACACCTAGAGACACACACACACACACAAGCAAGCAAGCAACTTCTTGATTTAGACACCTTACACTGTACTGTTATGAGCACAGACAGTTAGCGAACCTGCCACATTTCCCTCCCACGCAAAAGTCGCTGAGCTGTTTCTGTCAGCAGCGAGTGGGAGAACGTGGCTCCACAGCGTGTTTGCTAACAGTAAGGAAACCCAGCAAAACGCACACACACACACTACACAAACACAACCTTATCAGTGTTTACACATATTGCCTGCTAAAGCTCGTGTATGCACAGCGTGCATGCTGCAATAAAACTTACATTGGCCTGTTTCCACTACATCTGCTAGCTGTGTGAGTAATCACACTGCATGGGCAGGGTGTGTGTGTGTGTGTGTGTGTGTGTGTGTGTGTGTGTGTGTGTGTGTGTGTGTGTGTGTGTGTGTGTGTGTGTGTGTGTGAAGAGAAGCCACTTCATGCCATCTGCATGTGCAGAGCATGCTGTATTTGAATCTGAATACAGATACAAGGCAGTTGGTTTCTCCCCCTTTTTTTGCAGCTCAACACTCAACAGAATCAGTGTGTGAGTGTTGAGGATCACATGTTTGCCAGAATTAATTAGTTTACAGCTAATAATCTGACCATATTTGCGGCCAGCAGTAGAGCATGTTGCCAGATCAAATGGAAAAAAAAGACTCCGAGCAGAAAATCAGCTCAGTGTTCATCTGCCTGAAAAAGGAAAAATAATGACTTTTCCTGCTTTAAAAAGAAGAAAATCAGAGTGAAACTTTAATAATTTTTCATTAATTGGTGCACATGCCATCTGGAGAAAGCCACACTTTAAATAAGAGAAAAACTTTTCCACACAGAGGCATACATGTGCATTTCCAGTAGAGGACTCTCTGCACCGCCTTCCCTCCGAATGACATCATGATGCACATTGAAAGCAGATGTGCTGGACGGGTTACAGCGCTCCCTGAAGAGGGCGGCCTTGTCAAGTGCCTTTTAAAGAACCTTTGAAATACACCATGCTCTGCTCTTGTTTCATGAATTAACAGGCTTACACACCCACTGCAAAGAGAAGGTTAACCGCTGCCTCGCGTACAAACACCTAAAAAAAAAAAGGAAAAAATCTAAAAACAAAATCAGCTCTTTTTGTCATATGGGAGGGAAATGATCAAAATATTCACAGTAGTGCTTTAACTAAACAAAAACAAAAACGTCAATCAAATAAACTGAACGAGCACAAGCTGTAAAACGGTTTAATGGTCGAGTGCAGCCCCTGTGCCAGCGCCGCGTTCAGCTCAGGCAGTTGCAGCTCATGTGGCGAGCTCGCTGCTCTTTGTTCTAACCAGAGCATATGCCACAAGCCCTCACTGCTTTTCCTCAACAGCTGCTAAACCCATTAAATCTGCAGCCAGCCACAGGAGTGGAGGGCGTGCAGGGAGGAAAGGAGGGAGGAGGGCTCGACTAAGCCGTGCACTGTTCCTCCGTAACCCCGGGGGCTGCTCCGCAGAAATGTTCAACACGAGAACACATAATCGGGATGAGCGCTGCGCGTTGACGTGCTATATCTGTTCATTAGATTCACTTTAATCCCGATTATTACGGCATCGTCGCTGTCATATGCTTGGATCATGTGACCTAAAGTAAAGCTATATAAAGAAGATGCACTCAGGCTGCTCTACGAGGTGCCTTTAAAGGAGAATTTATGAGCAGTGTGGTGATTATCCGGCATCCATTCCGCATCATTTAGTGAACTAACACTGCCTGTTTGCTCTGCAGTCCTGTGCCTCAGGCTCCGGAGCTCAATGGCTCCCAGTGCCTCTATTTGCTGTGCTGCAGGATATCACAACACTATTCATTTCCAGGCTTCACATCACCTCATTAAATTGACCTGTCCCTCTGCACAGTATTAAAAACAGCTTTATGAAGACTTTCCTTTCACACACGCGCAAATAAAAAAATAAAAAAAAAGGGGGGGGGGGGGGGGGGGGGCAGTATAGCTCTTCTATTTTGTCTCTGTATGGCTCATTTCGAGGCTCAGTGATTTGCCTGGATTTGCTTCACACCTCCATCTCGAGGGGGCTTCAGCTTGTCCATAACCTCGCTGCTCTCAGCTGGTGAAAAGCTCCACAGCCAAGGGATTAACCACATCCTGTGATTAGCAGCCCACTACTTCACCCAAAGGAGGATTTTACACTCAAATCACAAACACCGCCTGGATCACAACGCTTAAAAGAAACCGTTTTCATTCGAGTCATTATAGAGATATCAACGTTTCTGCCATTACACTGATGGCATAAATATTTACACTCAGTTATACTTATTATAGTGTTATCAGATCAAATATTAAACTCTAGTAATCTGTGGTAAAAGCAAACAAGGGACTAAGCTATATTGTAAATATATAAGTAAATCTATAATACTGCACTTTTAGGAGATGTTTCATGTAACAGTAAGAGAGAAAAATGGATGATTTACATTTTCTTTCCTTTATAATTGGGCATAAAATGCCGCTTTATGCTCGCAGCCTTCATTAAACAAACCCGTACCAGTGTAATGTGGATTCTTTGCAGCCGCTTGACTTACACATTCAAACAGAGCGTAAAAAAATAGTAGCACAGATATGTCCATTTGCTTTAAGACATTTCAGCCCACAGTCTTATTATCTTGTGAAATGAAGCAGAAAACGTGTGGTGCGGGTAAGGCAATAGGCAGAGAGAAACCAGGCCTCGGTGTAAAATATATGATGACAGTGGTGCTGGAGATGGTCTATTACTGCCGAATCTTCCCAGAGATGCTATTTTCATCCAGAATAAATTGTATTCTGGAGCAGGGACAAATATTGTGCTCGCCTCCTCTTCTTTTGATAACCAAGGTGAGCGAGGAGGCCTGGGGCAGCATGCATTTAAACATCTTTTTTTTTTCTTCTTTCTCCATCTCCGAGGTGGTGCTTGTCCTCGGGGCCTTGAAGGCTGCTGCTGCCCGCCCGCCGGTGAGTTTATCTGCCAGCACAGTGGCCGAGCACTCTCTTCCATGGACTCCAACTGAAGATTAATTACACAGCAGAGGTGAGGGGAAAAAAACAAAGGCCAATCCATCTGTGTCAGGGCAAGTGGACAGCCCCACGGCGCAGTGGGTGAAAGCACTCGCAACGCCATCTATCACGGGGTCGGCTACAGCACAAACACAAGGTCAGGGTGCTCCTTGTCCCCAAGCCGCAGCGTGGTAGCCCCACTTGCACCCCAGAGCCCTTATTTGGCCCCAAGGCCCCCTTCTTAGTCTAGCTATAGTCCTTAGCACAGCAGTAGGTGAGGCTAACCAGTTGCCACACCACAGGAAAAACCAGTAGCGGGCTTCTCCGTGGTAGCAGGCGACTGACAGCATACTATCAGTCCTGGCCCACAGACTGATGATAGCTGAGGAAATTGCTAAGGAGTAGAAGCCATTTACTGCCTGTGATTTATTTAGCTTTGGTGCTGTTGCTACCCATAGACAGGCAGGCTTTTATAAAGCCACCACAGCAAGCATGACAGGCCAGGGTCGAACACGCGCTGTCTGCATAATGGGAGACTGTGAAGCTGCTCTATAGCATGTTAGGCCAGTCGGTTAATGACAACCTGATTCCCCCAGAGTCACATCTGTTGTGCAAAATAAAACACATTTATGGTTTGATTTATCAGGAAAAGTGTCTGTGTGAGGATTTGCAGCTTTGCTCTTTATTTCACTCTAAACTGAATTTTTACAGTTTTTACTCCTGGAAGAGAAAAAAAGCTAATAATAATCGTTGGTTACAGCCCTAATGGGAGTAGGGAGTATGTGTCTATACCGAGATGATCATATAGCAAGCTCAGCACAGCAGACAGTAAGGACAATAATAAGCATTCCTTTAGGGGAGAGTGGTGCTGTTCCCCTGCTCAGACTACAGGGAGAAAATGCTGTCAATAAGCACCTTTTATGTGTGGGACAGGCACAAGCTTTGTGGCTGTGTTGGCTAGTAAAGCACCTTTATATTGCAGAGAAGATATTTCAGTAGCTGCTTAACAGAAATGCTCAAGTCCAAATGCAGAAATCCAACTTTAGGAAACACTATTAATTAATCTTAAACTCACAATCATGATCTTGTGGGTTTGAGCGGCTAATCTGCTTTTGTATGACTATTATTGTCTAGAAAAGATGCACAGCAAACCAAATTATTTCTATGAATTTTACTGTTTTTGTTCCTTTTTCAGATTATGTCTTTCTTTAGACATCAATATATGAAAAATATAGCATGTAAACAAGCCAGATTATAGCAAAACTGCTCATTTACCGCGGTAGTCTCACCGCGGTAAATGAGCCACATTCCTGGAGCACCATCCACAGTTTGCCTGTAAGCAGCTTCTCCAGTTTATATGTTCAATGATGGTGAGACTACAGCATCTATATATAAAAAGAAGACATTTAGCTCATCTTGGTAAAGCGATGCTGTGACCTTCATCATTTTAAGTCTGTGCAAAGGAAAGCTCTGCTGAACCCTGGGCAGGAAGGAGGTAAGATTGCCTATTAGTAGAGTTAAGCTATCATTTGAAGGTCAAGGCAACAAATTTAGAGTAAAAGAGTGGGCATGACTGTAAAGGTTTGAGGTTAATGTACCACCATGTTAAATTTTAATGGACTTCAAAACACGGAAATGAGACAAAGGCAGAGAACGCTTTAAGTTTTACTTCACACATTATTCAAAGAGCTCGAGTGTAAAGATGGAGGCAGATTGTCAGGGATATGTGGGGGACATTTAGGCACCATGGTTTGGGTCCAACCATCACCTTAGAGGTGAGGAAAAAGGAAAATTCTGGGTGGTCACCTGTATCCTATGATGGAATATTTCCATCCTTATAGGAGTAGTGCTTTTCACGATGAGTAGCGCACCTGTAAGGCACTGATTGGTCTAATGAGTATAATGGCCTTCACAGCTCCCAGATTTTAACTACAGTCATCAGCATTTTGGTTTGGGCGTTCCATCCATCAATCCATTCATCCATCGGTCCATATCCAGTCCAGAGTTGCTGAGGGCTGAAGCTTATCCCAGTTGCCATAGGATAGGTAGCATACACCCCGGACTGGTTGCCAGTTTGTTGCCTGACTTGCATTCTCCTTTAATTTGTTTCACATCTGTGTATTTCCAAGCATTACATGTACCACACATTCAAGGTATGTTAGCTATAGGTGGACATTTTGATGTTATGTAAACAGGTCACCAGTAGCTGGCTGCCTGAGATATCAGACAGGCTGTTGTTCACCATGTAAAAAAACAGGAAGTTCGTGGGACAGTGTGATATGTCTATAAAGACTGTGCTCATCAAAACTGGGTTAAAAATAGTTTGTTATCAGGTTTAACAAACATCCGCTCCGATGGCAGGAAGTTGAATCAAGTCAATAAACCTGAAAAAGAGGATTGAATGTGACCCCAATCTGACCATGCTGTTAGCTTCCTGTCTCTGATTATGAGATTTATTCTGGTGTTAATTCTGATTTAAATTATTAACTTTGATTTGACTCTGATATGGATGATATACAGTGCAGTATTGTGCAAACATCTCAAACCGATCCTCATTTTTTTGTGTTTTGCTTCTACAGAACCACGCTTTGTTGTCATTTTTAAAGTGGCCTTGAGCAACAGTTCTTCAGGCTTTCAAAGTTTTTCTCTGGACACTGGCTGCTTTTTCACTCATGTTCAGTCCAGTCCTGTGGACTACTCAACACTGACCTATGAGTCATTCAAGCATAACAAGGCACCTAACTCAAGGGATGAACCAGTGAACTTGTAAACTGTATCTTTGTTACTTTGTTCCTGTTTCTTTAGTTAAATCTACAAAAAAAGCCAAAGATAACACAGTATGTTATCAAAGATAATGTGTTGTTAAAAACATTGAGGACAAAAGCAGAAGTGGTGGGCTTAACCGCAGATGAGCTGTATCTGAAAGAGAGAGGAAAAAATCCATCAAAGTCCTGACACAGGACCTGAGAGATGTATCTGACCCTTCAGTTGAGCATCTACTGTTCACTGAAGCCTCATCAGAGATGATTTCAGTGGAAGGGTGGCAGTCAAGAAGCCTTAAAGGAGGAAAACAGAGAGAAAAGGCTGAGGTGAGCAAAATTACACAAGAACTGGACTGAAAATCAGCAGCAACAGGTCTGATGGAGTGTAAATCTCTTCTACAGCCATCGATAAAACACAGTGGAGGCTCTGTTGTGGTTTGGGATGCGTTTTTTTAGCATGAAAATGATCCCAAGCACAATGCATAATGCAGTAAAAGCATACCTGGATTGAGCAAAAAAGAAAGTTAGGATTGTCAAGACTTTGTTTTTGCCTTATTTGCTGTTCTTCCATAGTAACAGTACAAAAAATGAGTGCATGTCCAATTTTTCTAGTGAAATATAAAAAATAATGGGTGGCTCAAGAGTTTTGCACAGTGAATATAAGCTTTGTCGTCCTCCCCCAGCTGTAATCTGTGTTTGTTGCTTAGTAGCATAAAGGTGTGTCTGCCGTGTGGCATTCACACTTCTGTAGTTGTGCATTCAGATTAAAAACTGTGTGAATAATCTGTTATGAATAGTAACAGTACACTGCTGTGTTTATGTCAAAGATGAGGCTGCAGGGACGCGTTACAAACCCTGTGACCGGCAACAACAGCAGAATCAGTTCATCAAGAAGCACTGATGTACTAACCTGCTGCTCCTGCACAGAATCAAAGCAGTTCGGGGTTTATTATGCACTTTCTGCTTTAAGGACTAAAAGAATTTATTTACAAATGCTGCACTAAAACGAATCTGTTTTTGAGTTCTCTGGGATTTGAAACCCATTAAAAGGGTTCGGGTTAGCCACATGGCAGTATGCAGGCTGTGTCTTAAATTCACTCTGGGTTTCTGTGCCCTTTAAGCAGAGGAGAAGTAAATCAGATCACAGCCTGAAGTCTTTATTTTCATCTGAAAAATAAATTTGACAGAGTGCACTGCCAGAAGAACCAATATCCCCTGCACTGTCCCACTAGTCCGAGATGACAGTAGAGGACATTTTTGGTAGACTGCAGTCTCGGCAGGGCTCTTATTTTCCCAGGTTTTCCACTGGGTGAATGGCGAAGTGAAATGCTTTGCTCTGAAGGAGCTGAAATGTCATGTCTCTGCGACTCTGACAGTGTACAGACGCCACAGTAAGAAACATGCACGGGGACGGCTGGAAGGGCAATACCCGAGGCTCGGTGTGCTGCGGCAGCCCCGAGTCCCACTGAACGTTAAGTATGTGCCAGCTGCATGCTTTATGACAACACAATAAAGAGGAGCCTGGAAGTCTAGCGTGTGAGCTTAACATTGTCTCTCTCCTGCCAACAAGGACCCGAACCTGGCACGCTTTATTGAGCAAAGAGTTCCTACGACTTTGGCTACAGGCTGCTCCCTTGAAATAAAACTCAAGACAATAGAGACAGAAGGGAGAACGAGTGTGGGAGAAGGAGAGGCAGTCTGTGTGAGGTTTGTGGTAGGCGTCAGCGCAGAGGCCTGCTGAGGGCGTTTATGTGTGTGTGTGTGTGTGTTGGGGGCGAGTGAGGAATGCACAAACCGGGCCAGTGGGTTGATCCGCTGGTGCAGACAAGGGGGAATCCAGATCGGCTATGACACAAATGTGAGGGCAGGATATCATTAGAAGCATGGGAGCTCCAGCCTGAGCCTCAAACACACAGCAGGCAGCAACGCAAACAGATACTCAAAGATAAACACACACACGCACGGCGAATGAACGTTAAAGTTGGTCAAAACGGCAGCAAGCTCTTAACAAAAGACAGGGGTTATGATGCTGTGGTATGCAGGCCTGCAGGATCCTCCTGGGATGGTGCAGAACAGCTCCTTTGTTCTTATCATAAATTATATGCTGCTCTGAGTGGACCTAACAAGCAACACAGGCTTGTTATGAGAGGGTCGTATGAATTTTTAATGTGGAAAGTAACTGCAGTAAAGTTGCACAAAAAAAAGGTGAGCTATAGAAGTCTGAAGCAGCGGTGGAGGAAACACCCTGATTATTTCCCAGTGTGTCGGAAATGTGAAGACGTTTTGGATTTAAAATGTTACTTTTGATTAAAACAGCCCCAAATCATGGTGCTACCACCACCATGCTTGACAGCTGGCACGCCTCACCTTCACACCTCCAAACATACCTCTTGTCGTTGTTGCAGAATAGCTCAAATTTTCCTCCAGAAGGCATTTGGCTTTTCTATGTAGACAGCTGCAAATTTCAGTCCAACTTGAAGGTGTTGATTTTGGTGCAGGAACTTGTTTCTTGGTCAGCAGATATACAGTTGGCTTCACTGTGGACAGTGACGCTGGTCTTTTCCAGTTCATGGCAGGATTCATCCTTGGTGATTCCTGGGCTGATCTTTAACATTATAACAAATTTCCTCCCGTCTGAGGGTGACAGTTTACGGAAGTATGGAAAAAGAACCAATGTGGTGACAAATCTGAATAATTTGGACTTGTATATATTATTGTTTGAACTGATGATCATGGAATCTGCTCTAAATCTACAATTTTCCTTTTTAAATCTTCACGGAGTTCACCTTTTATCAAAATTATAGCAGGAAAAAAAGGAGCTGCAACGTGATCGACCTCATGTATGAGCTCAAGGTTGTAGTCCTGATAGTGAAAGAGTTCACTGATGACTTCACAGCTTGCAGGAGCAACATTGGGCTTCCATTTAGAAAAGATACATCAAAATTAGTTGGATAGCATTTCATTATTTAGCATCACAACCGTCCAAAAAACCCCAAAAACCAGCCATTGAAGCAGCCAAGGAGGTTTTCGGCTTCAGTCGGTGAGATATTCTCATCCAGTCAGAGTTCTGATCTCCCTCTAAACTTTGGGATCAAGAGCATCATTGGTTAACATAAATAAATAAACTATATTTGCACTTTTATGTAAACCCATTATCAAACTATCCACCCCTTTCAGGGTCACATTGGGGCTGGCGCTTGTCCCAGCTGTCATAGGGTGAGGAGCGGGGTACACCATGGACAGAACGCCAGTCCATCACAGGGCCAACAGACGACCACTCAGGCTCACATTCACACCTCATTTAGAATCACTAATTAACCTAACAAGCATGTATGCACCATAGGAGGAAGCCAGAGCACCCACAGGGAACTCCACACAGGAAGGCCCCAGCCGGATGGTGGACCTCCTTGATGATGAGGTTAACCAGAGTTACCCACCAGACCACCGTGCTGCACATCCAACCATTTGTTTCAAATAAAACCAGACTCCCATAATCAACAATAGTCAGCTGTTTTTTTTTTTGTTTTTGTTTTTTTTTGGGGGGGGGGGGGGGGGGGGGGGGGATTAAATGATAAATCAAAGGTACGTTAAAAAAGGGACTTTATAAAATCAGTCTCATTTTTCCTCCCCTCACATCAGCTTTGCAGCAGAGACAGAAGTTTCTGCTGCAGAGTTTTCATTCTGGAGTTTTATCATAAAACCTCGCTTTAACCTTTTGGCCTTGCCATCCACATAAATATTCAGCTAGTTCCGAAATGCAGGACTGAAAATAAATTACACATATGTCTGTTGGAGATTACCTCATTTGCATTTTAGATGGGTTTAATTATTATTTGCATGCATCAAATTCCTACAGCTGTGCTCAATTTATCGAGGCTTTATTTATTTTTTATCCTAACTACAGGTTTCCTGTTTTTGAAATGACTGAATGGTGGCCCAAATGTGAATGAGGAACTTCTGGAACATGCACATAAAACTAAAGAGAGTGATGGCACTTGGCTGGATAGCAGACAGAGAAAATGTACAGTATCATGTCTCCTGTCTATGTATTCCAGATAGTGGATGAGGGATAAAAGCAGGAGCAGAGCTGTAAGGGTTTTTTTGTTATGTCACCACAGCTCATTTTGAGATAAACAGGGTCCTGCTCAGCTTCAGGGCTGCTGCAAAGCTACCCGGAAGAATGAACCCAGCTACCTTCCGACTGAATGCTCTAATGGCGCGGAGATTCGTCTCCGCCGCCGAGCATCACACTCTGCAGCAGGCAGGCCCAGTGGAGCGAAAGAAAAAGACAGGACGGTGGAGATGAGGAGGCTCTGTGTCCACGACCTGCTGCAACAGACAGAACAGCGCGAGAACAGCACAAGACATATTGCTGCTCAGAGTGAAAGAGCAAAAATGTTTCAAGACCGCCTATCCCCCTTCTCTGCCTGCCTGAGGGGTACACACAGCATTATGAGAAGGATTTGAGCTGACACAAGTCACAGTCGCTCCATCGCCGGTGTGGAGGAGGGAGAGGAGAGGGAGGAGGAGGGGGGGATGAATAATTCAACCAGCCAGTGCTGCTCGGCTCTGACGTCTTGTGTTTTATGGGGAGGTGAGGCGAGCCGGCAACAACAACAAGCAGCACCTCCTCACATGACAGCCCGGGGATACAGCATCCAAGGAACCTCGATTTTCCCGAGGACAGGGCATCATTTCAGAGAGCAGCAGTAGAATAATAGCTCCCTCTCAAAATGACACCCGTCGCTGCGGCACACCATCACAGATTGCCGGTCTATCACTCCCCACACACAGGATGAAATGACAGCCCTGCCCCGCTGATAGCAAGGCATCTGAGCCTGAGTAGGTGTTCCTTCTGGCTTAGCCCGGCTTTGATGTTATTATACCAAAGCAGTGCAATATTCAGCTCTGAGATTCACTACCTGCTGCTGAGGTGATCTATTAAAGCTCAGTATTTGTGAAGCTGAGAAAACGGAAGGGTGAAGAAATGTAAGAAGCAGGTATCCTTTTTTTTTTTTTAAAGCTTGTCAAGAAGAAGAAAAAAAAATCCTTTATTCAGGAGCAAATGTAGAAACAGACCCGGCAACAATCCCGTCTGCTCAGCTGCAGAATTACATTTCAATAACACACACACACAAAAACAAGAGGAATTAAGAGCACTTCCTGCTTTCTTTCTGAGCAATAATCCAAATAGTTTACCCCTAAAACAGGATTACTGTCTCTTTCCCGCTTGGATTTCGCGCGTCGCTTCCAGAAAAATAAATAAATAAAATAAACCTACCACGTGCAGACGGAAAAAGAAAGCGTGAAGAAGAAAAAAGATGAGGCGGTCTTGTGGTGTAACGTAGTTGTTTATTTTAATTCCACAAATTTTTCAAAAAAATTACAAAATACTCAAATGGAGAGAACACAGGACTCACAATTTTTCTTATTATTTCTACTTTTTTGTTTACATTGTGTCATCCCATGGTGACTACTCATATATACAATAAGCTTCAAGATACCAGTATATATATAAATCTTAGCAGTCAGAATTTACATTCTGCTATTGCCGCTTTGAAACAAGAAGCTAAACCATTGACAACACTTAACATCAAAGGCTTCGGAGACACAAAAAAGAGGGAGTAGGAGGTGAGGGATCGTCAGGAGGAGATGATGATGCTGAAGAAGAGTAGGTTGTGAGGAGACATGGTGGGGCGAGGGATAAATTGGTGGGCGATGGAAAGACAAGAGTGGACAGGCTGTTGTCAGAGCTTCAGAGACGCGAGTGTGGTAAATGATAGTGCTCCATAGGACGATATGGTCGCTTTTAAATGCAAGTACAGTTTCTTTGATTAGTTAAAATAAAATTATACAATTATAAAATCAAATAAAATCGTCCATGACGGTCAAACAGTCTTAGTGCATGGAATAATTGCAGAATCTGTGTCATGGGCTACAGAAAGAAAAACGTGGGCTCGTGTGCACTGGTAATGACGGGTCAACACTACATGTAACAGTCAGTGGCAGAAACAAACACCACCTCTGAGGCCTCAGAAGGCCATGTGTATCCCTAAGGAACCAAGGCGTACAAAAAAATACACACACACACACACACACACACACACACACACACACACACGCACAAACATCATCGACCTTACACCTCCTGGAGGTCAAGTGTCGGCAGGCCCCCCTCTAGTGTCACAGTGAACATTATTACAGCCTAGGTGGAGGATGGCTCAGTCGGATTTGAGCCCTGCAACAAACACCGATGACGGGACGGGGGAAAGAAAAAAAAAGGGGGGGGGGGGGGGACATTTAGAAGACAAACTAGAACAGACTCACAGCCACTCATTCACACAACAAAAACAGTCCTGTCAGGCTCCTGTTACAGTGAACACTGTTTAAAAAAAAAATCAAAGCAATTTCCCCCCCCAAATTTCTTTCATTCAGCCGATGTTTCAGGTGACCACATATCCTTTAAAAAGAAATCCTAAAAGTAGAGGATTCATTTGGCTCTTAAATAGTAATTTCAATCAAAATGGATAAAATCAGCTGAGCTCGAGGACGCTCCTTCAGTGCAAACTCTTTTTTTTTTTAATATCTTCCCTCCATCCTCAGCGTGCACTCCACAGAAGCGCCAGCGACCACGGTGTCACTTCTTCAAGTGCTTCCCCCATCGTTAAAAGTCCACACGCCGAGTTCAACCGGCCGAGCGTGGAAGGCGATGAATGGATGTGGTTGGCGTGACAGGCTGATGGTTTACATAGTGCATGTGTGGCTAAATCTAAACAGTGATGTCAGAGGAACGTCACAACGCAACCGTAACTCTCAGAAACTGCTCGTATAATGCCATGGTGCTCCCCTCTGAAACAAGGGATAATGCTTTGAAACAATTATAACTGGAGGTTGAAACGACTTGGTTTGGAGTCCACACCTAGTAATAATAATAATTATAATAATAATTATATGTTTATATATACTATTTACAGACTCAAAAACACCATGCTGTAGCTTTTCTTAAAATTATGAAAAACCTCCAACAATGTATTAAAATAAATGTTGAATTTAAGATAGCACTTGTTATTTTTCCATAAATGGTCTGACCGGTCTCGGCTTTTTCTTTTTTTTGTTTGTTTGTTTGTTTTGTAATAAGCACAGTGTCTTGTTCTAGCACCTACAAAAAAAACATCAGGGAAGCTTGTCATGCAGGAGTCTTGAGGATGTTGTCACTACTGGCTATATACCAAAGAAAGTCAATGTCTTGGAAAATAATAATTAAAAGAAAAGAAAAGAAAAAAGGTCCTCGACATGAACAAAAACAAAAATCTCAGGAGAAATCTCAGACGATTCACTTGGCTTTTTCTGTTCGTCAAAACTGAAAGTGTTCAGAGGATCCTGAAGAGCCTCTTTGAAACTGCTCTGTAACAACTTCCTGTGTCCTGCACCTGTCAGTCGCCGCCTCCCTCGGCTCGTTACAGCTGCTTGTCGCTCTCCTTCTTCAGTCGACTGAAAGGACAAAAGAGCAATGTTTTAAAATTAAAAAAAACAAAAAAACAAAACATAATCAAGCATGCTCAGAAAACCCGACTACAACAATAATTAGGATAAACTACCTGTAGTAGTCCTCCTGGCCAGGCAGTGGTCCTCCGTGCATGTGATGGTGCCCGTGCAGCCACTGCTGCTCCATGGCTAGCCTCTGGAGCTCGGCCGACTGGGCGTGCATGGCCTGCAGCTGATGGGCCGCCGACATAGTTGGTGGAATACCTGCTGGTAGGTCCCGTGGGTATGGAGTACCTGGAGGAAGACCCAACACAGAAAATGTGATCAGGCTCAGACTGATAGATGATAGAAGCTCAGACTGATAGATGTGAGTAAGGAGAGTCAACACTGGCTGAGAACCTACCAAAAACTGGGTGTCGCAGCATCTCGTGTTCGTGCGGCGGCTGGCCCAGGAGAGGGTTGGGGATGGCGCCGGGTGGGTAAGGGAAGCGTGCCAGGTGAGGTCCGGCCAGGGGATCTACTGCCAGCGGATGGCCGCCGGAACCTGGAGGACACACAAGACATTCACCACCACCTTCTGGGAGTCAGAGTCTTAGGTTCAGGGTACACTCATTACAAGATAGTGTATCACACAGCATGCTACAGACATTAATGATACTCAGCTTAATGTAACGTTACTCCTCAAGGTTGATTTAAAGACTGCAGGGACTACGTTACTATATTTATCCATTGTAAAAAATCTGTTGGCTCTGTCAGTAACTTAAGGAAGATATGACTTCCTGTCATCCAGCCTGTCAGTGATGTACACTACATTACAGTGACACTGATCACAAGTCCCTTTGTTCAGTCTTTAATGAGAGGAGTAACAAATTAGTGCAGTACATATTATATATATATATATATATATATATATATATATATATATATATATATATATATATATATATATATATATATATATATATAAATGATACAATACCATGACAGATATGCTCACTTCGATACTTAATACAATATATCATTTGTTCATTTCACTGCAACAACTTTGTCAAAACATCTCTTTCCTTTTAAACAACATCAGAATAAGTGCAGATAAATGGCAAAATTTCAAACAGCAACATGCTTCCTGAACTCAAAAAGCAGTCTGGCATCTGTTATGTTTAATCAAAATGTAGTAATTAATACTACATAACCAAAAATACAATATATATATTTATTTCAGAGTGATAACAGGTTAAATTGACCTGTGAGTGACTCAGAGCTCTACTTTTGGTCTTCAAACATTTAATTAAATAAAGTATCTGTTCATTCTTAAGTTGTCATCTGTAATTAAAGCTTCTAAATTCAGTTTTTAATTTCACTGTCATGCATTTATGAATTAAGCAGGGCTTTCGTTTACCTTGGTGTAAGGGATCTTGCTGGTGGAGGTGGAGATGGGAGTGAATATGTGAGTGCTGGTGGTGGTGCGGCGTGACATTGAACATCTGCAGACGAGCGATGGGATCATTGGCCACTGTTGCCATCCTCTCTGCATGGAGTCTCTCTGCTGCCAGCCTCTCTGGGTAGCTCATTTCTGGGCGCAGCTGGGGCCCCGCAAGGGCTAGCCGCTCACGCTCTAATGGGTTCAGGCTGGGATGAAAGGAGGCGAAAGGGTGAGGGCCGGCCATGGGGGGCAACGTGATGGCCCCGTGGCGAGCAAAGTGTTCCATGGGGTTTGTGGAAGGGTGGAGTGTGTCCATCTCTGGAGGCTTGACCTCAAAACCAGGTTTCATCCTTTCCCTCAGCTCCCTCTCGCGGATTTCCCTCTCGCGCATCTCCCGCTCTCGAAGCTCACGCTCCCGCATGGCTGGGTCAGCGTTGTATAAGCTGGGCATGTGATAAGCTATCAGCGAGTCTGCGGGGTTGAGTGACACAAAGAACGGGTGGTTTCGATTGGTGGGGGACATGACGTGGGGCCGGGCATACTCGCTGAGGGTGCGTAGGGCGGGTGTGTCGGGGCCAATGTAGGGAGGCACAGCTGCAATAGTAGTCGGGGGACCGTCAAAGGGTGGACGCATGTGGGCGGGGCCGGCCATCTGAGGTTCGCTCATTCTGCCTTCGTGAGATGAACTGGAGGCTTTCTGTGAGGAGAGGAACATCATGCTTAGTTTTTCTTACTTTTATTTTTTTTAACGAAACCAGTGCGAAACATAAAAGTAAAAGAACGATTACACCACTCACCGCGGCTCTCTCAGCTTCCTTTTCTCGTTCCCGCTCTCTTTCTCGCTCCTTTTCCCTTTCCCTCTCTCTCTCTTTTTCCTCCCTGGCTTTCTGTTCTGCTTCCCGTTTGGCTTTCTCCAGAGCTTCCTCTCTCTTCTTGGCCAGTTTAGATGAAGCCAGGGGCGTGAAGTAGAAATCGGTCCGAGCACACGAGTTGTACCCCCGGTCCAAGTGCTTGTAGAAACTGTAGAAACACAGACACAAAAATAAAAACGTTAAAATAATGTCTTACGTTCATAAACTGACATTTGTTTGGAGGGAAAAAAAAAAAAACTGATAAAAGAAGGTTTGAGCATCATATCCATGTGAAATTTTGTGTACTGAATGGCAGGATAAATGATGAAAACACCGCTGGTATTAGCTTGCATTAGTCCATGTTTTAAAAGCAAACAAACTCCCTCAGCATTCACTTTTCCTGCCACGCTGAGCCTATAATAAACTCCTCATTGCTATTCATTGGCAGTCTGAGAGTCACTTAAGCGGGAGGCAGCAACACGTACTCATATTCGGATGCTTCATACACTTCCATCTCACTGTAATTAATCTCCCTGTTTTCCATCTCTGATAATTCCGAACCATCAGCTACTCAGAGCTCGAGGCTAATTGTGGCCTTGGATGCCTGTTTTGCAGAGGACATTTGATTAGTTGCCTACATTAAAGACTTAAAACCTGAGGGCGACTCTTTGTTGGAGAGCTAATCAGTATCCCCTGATAAGAGAACAGGCAGACTACTGATAAACAGCCACCTGTGCAGGTGTATGTTTTTCTCTTTTACAGATGTTTGATGTTCTGTTGTTTGCTCAGGCTGTTGACAGACGTACCGTGCTGATTGGCTGGCATGGCTGGGCGTATTGACGACTGTAGGCTCCGGGGAGGGGCTTCTCTGCGGGGGTGGTGGGCTCTCTGGCTCTTCCGACTCGTCCAAAGGCTCCTCTTTGATGTGCATGGGTGGGACTGCTGTGGCCGGGCCAGCACAGGTGACAGAGGCAGGAAGTGGCATGGAGATGGAAGAGGATGGAGCCGAAGAAGAAGGAGGCTGCAAGCCAGGCATAGAGTTTGATGATGATGGGGGAGGGGCGGTTGGAGGTAGAACTGTACTGAAAGGATGAGATGAGAAAGGTTGCTGAGGTGGCCCGCTGGGATGTGAGGCTGCTGCGGAGGGTGGCAGAGGAGGAGCTGGAGGAGGTTGGTGGCTGGCTGAAGGTGGGAGGCTCTGTGACTGGGTGAGAACTGGAGGCTGGGCTGGGGGAGGCTGAAGCTGCTGGCCTTGAGGCATGAGCTGGAGGGGAGGCGGATGTGCTGATGGAGGATGATGGTTGGATAAAGAGCTGAGAGGCTTGAGGGCAGGAGGCGGAGGCAGGTTTGAAGGCATCTGAGGGAATGGAGGTGCCGATACGTGGGGCGGGTGTTTGTGAGACTGTGGGTTGGGTATCTGAGGGATGGGTGTAGTTGGCGGGGGCTTGATGTGAGGCATAGATATTGGTGCGGGGGGCAAGGGCTGCTCTCTGGGAGGCTGGGCGCCGCTCTGAGAAGATGACTGGGACTGAGAAGGAGGCGTGTGAGCCCTCTGTTGTGATTGGCCAGAGACCGGCAGGGGTGGGACCTGAGACGGACCCACAGGGAATCCCTGAGGGGTGATGGAGTGAGGGTGAGCCATGTGTGAGGGGCCCGGCTGCAACGGGTGAGGCATGGGAGGCATGGGTCCGTGATGCGGGCTGGGTAATGACTGAGGTGGAACTGGGGGGCCAGGAGGCGGAGCCTGAGTCATAGGTGAGTGTGGAGAGGGAAGCCTTTGAGGGTGCAGGGATGCTCCTGACTGGATTAGAGACATTGGGCTTGCCTGGGGCAGAGGCTGGGGAGGTAGAGAGCTGGAGGCTGCAGCAGGGGAAACCTGCGGAGGCAGTGAGGGGGCTGAGGTTGTGGGTGGAGGGGGCGCCGAAGAGGCGGCTGAGGTGCCCGGTTGACACTGGATGACTGGAGGGTGCTGGCTCTGCAGGAGCTGCTGCTGTTGGGCAGAGGAGTCCGAGTCGCTCTCATTGTCACGGGGGCTCGGGATGCTCGGCGAAGAGCTCCGGTTGTCCTGATCAATGTCTTTAGGATCACTACTGAGCTCCTCGTTGATGCTCCGCCCATCAGAGCTCTCGCCCTCTCCCTCTCCTTCTCCCTCGCATTCTGAAGGCGAGTCTGGCCGACTCAGCTCCTGTGGGGACAGAGGAGAAGAAAGGAAGCGCATCAGCACACCAACTACACAACCTCCCCTTAACACATAGAGATAACACAAGCAAGCAGACTCACTTGTGTCTTGGACTTTTTGGCGTTGGCCCTCTCGGGCTCCTCTGTGTCTGAAGCTCCTTTCTCCCGTTGCCGTTTGGCACTCTTCATAGGTGAAGGAGCTTCCTCTTTAATCTTCTGTGGAGCAAAAGCAGCAGAGACACAGAAAGTATACATTACAGAGGTGCATGCAAGGAAAAACGAGGGGTCAGCGACTCTCTGCTGTACTTACTTTGCTTGGCTTCTTCATGGAGTCCGTCTTGCTGTCGGTGCTGTCAGTGCTGGCTGCGCTGGGTGAAGTACGTCCGCTAGAGCGCAAATCCTCGTTGGTGGGTGAGGCTCGGCCATCAGGACTGGCTGTCTGCTTCTTACGACCACTACGTAGCGTCGACATCTGTAGTTTGAACGAAGGAAAATTTAGCCCAATTTATAAAACTTTCAAACTTTGAATAAAATAAACATTTGGTTTGAGATTATGAGCTTATTTCTTTGTAATCTGGGTCTGGATTGCTCCAGGGATAAATCTCAGGGTATGGTTCCTAAAAGTGAAAATAGAAGGATAGCTGGCGCACCGAGCCTCGGTTCCGTCGGGTCCTCATGCTATGCTTCCCGCTGAGTCCATCCTCTTCCTCTTTGACAGGTTTGAACATAAATGGCGGAGGGTCCACGGGCTTCTCGATGGGGGGCAGCTCACCGTACTTCTTGAAGTGAATGCGGCAGTCGGTGCACAGCAAGATGTTCTCGCGGCCCCCGTGGTGCCAGTCCTTGGAGGCTGAGGAAAGCCATTTACAGTTGTGAAATAACACAGTCACACAAGCAGAGAGGCACAAACATCACACAGAAATCATCTGACAACCTGCAGTAATACTGAGGAATACAGGCACCACCTTAAAATAATTTCTCCTTTCAATATTTAACAGAATAAAAATGTTTGTACTACAGGCGCTAAATCAATGTCTAATCTGTCCCCTGTTTTATACCCCATTTAAACTCCCAGTAATCTACTAATAAGAGCTTGATGGGTTAACACTATAAAGCCAAGTTATTAGCCACCCTTGCTTGGATGGCAGAAACGTCAGCGTGTTCAGATGGGAGCCAGCTGTGTGCAAAGAGGGGGAAGGATAATGAGGTGGAGAGAGTGAACGAGCTGTGGGTTCATGTCTGATTTGATCAAATTAGTCCTGACATACTCTGATGCCCATCTGTCACACAGTGCTGTGTTGGGTGGGCTCACACCGATCCCAAGACAGGACGGGAATAGCCAAGCAAGTCCGTATGACGGGTGTGCGCACGAAAAAGAGATGTGGCATCTTACTGGTCGTGAAGCAGTGGCGGCAGGCGTAGCCTTTTAGCTCCTGTTCGCTGTCTTCACTGTCAAAGTCATCTTCACTGGCTGAGCTGAGGTCCACTAGAGAGAAGAAGGAAGGAGAAAGATACGTCACATACATCTCTTTACCGACCAACGAGTATATGTCAGGCCAGGCCGTCCCCTCTCCTCCCAGCTGCCACCATGACGTCAAAGCTACGTACAGAACTCGCTCGACGGCGGGCGTGAAGGAGTGTTGACGGGAGTTGAGGCGGTCCGTGTCTTGATGCGGCGGAAGACGGGCTGACGACGGTGTCGGCGATGGGCTCGACAACTGGCCGCCTCGGGAGTCTTCTTCCAGTAGTAGTAGAAAGTAATCAGCTCTCCCTGAAAGAAGACGATAAACAGGCACCGTTAAAACAGGCAGTAACATCTTAGGAACGCAAACGAGCATCTGTGATAAGGGGGAGGATTCACTTTTGATTGCAAAGAGGTGAAATATCTGCAGTTAGGTGGAATGAAATCTGTGGAGGATACACATTAGCAGTGGGTGCTGCGTTTCACAGTGAAAGGCCATGGAGCGGGTCAGTCCATGCCAGGATTTGTAGCTGGCTGGGCATGTTTGTGCTGCGGCCCTGTCTGTCCCAGGATTAGGCCAGGAGACTCACTGAATGCAGGGATATTAGGATCAGTGCAATGGTGGCTGCCTGGGTGGCAGGAGGTTGAATGGGAACAAAAGAACATGTCAGGCAGAGCTTTGGCGCTACAAATAGGGAGTGAAATGGCTCCTCGCCCCTTCACTGGAAGAGTCAATTGAACTTTAATCAAACATTCGGAGGGGTGCGCTTGCCAGCAAGCGGGGCGGATAAATCCAGTGTACAAAAGGCCGTCAGGAAATCAATACCCAACTGAAACATTAACACATGCAATCATGGATCAGAAAGCACTTTGCTGAGGCAGCCTGTGCATATTAACTGCAGCTTTCCTGCCACACTCGTGAAACACAAGCCCTAAAAATTGGCAACAGGAGTCGGTGGCAATTATGTAGTTTCCTGTAAAGCTTCGCCTTTTCTGCCTCGCTGTGAACTCTCACTTGTTAGTCATCTTCCACTGACTCTATAACAAATTTACAAAAGGTGCAGTGTGTGTTCGCAGGGTGAGCAGTAAGTCACCTGTAATCTCAAAAGCCCCGAGGGCACCCAGCCACTGTCTGAGGTCTGTTAAACCGCTGTTCAACAAAGCTCCCAGGGTTTAATGGCTATTGATTGTTTTCCTTCTCTGCTTCAGCCGAGAAACTTGACATTAATTAGTCACACCATTACTCTCTGAAATGCATTAACAGCTTTTCAGCAACAGCCTGATATCGTCTATCAAAATGTAGCGAAACATGAAAAAGGAGGAAGTGATTTGATGAAATGGCTAAGAAAAGCCCCCCCCCCCACTTTAACAAAAACAGAAAATAAAGCCAGTGAACCGTAGCACACGTACACATACAATGTAACTCTTAGGGGAAATTCATATCTACCAGAGCCTGCAGGATCCACCTTATCAGGCAAAGCAGTGCTGGAAACATTTACTGAGGGTGTCTGAGCTCAATGAAACCTCCTCACATTTCAGGGTAAATTAAGGCACTACACCAGGAAAACCACTGCTCCAGCCGAAAACAGTCTCAAACCCCACGAGCTGGTGGAGGCTTTATCTGGATTGGTGGATGGATTCCACATGCAGTGGGCTTTAAGATAAAAAAGCACATGGATACTGATTATATTATCACCTAAAAGCTACATTATGCTGCTGCCGTTTCAGTCGGCGACAGAACTTTGTGGCCTTTCTTGTGCGCCTCCCACTTCAACCTGCCAGCCAGTTGGGAAGGGGAAGGGCGCAGGTGCTAACTGAAAGAAGGCGGGCATCCTGATGTGAAATCTAATTGAAATGTGCAGATCAAAAGTGTCGAGTGGTGCCGAGCGCTGGCTTTGCTCTGTGCTTAATGACTGTTCTCAGCAGTGCCTCTCTGCCTCCTCGCTGCGGGTTGACAAGTACACGGCCTCAGCAACAGCTTGGCAGACACAAGGAAAGGTCACCCTGCCTCTCCATCACTTACGCTGTGTCAAGTACCATTACATTAGGCAGGGGCTAATGAAAACATTAACTTGGGCTTTTGAATGGGAATTAACAGGTGTGGTGATGAGCTGGTGCAGCTAGATGTAAATAAAAAAGAGGAAAACAAGAAGCACAGTTCAGCAAATTCAGTACAAACATGATGCAGTGGAAATGTCTGCAAGTACAATAATATCTGTAATATACACAGATTTTAAATTTGAATGCAGCAAGTATAGCATGGTTAACTAAAACTAGGTTGCAGGTAACTAAAATGAATTAAAAAAAATAGATGTTTGTGAACCTAATTCAAACTAAAATGAAAATAAAGAGAAAATATCCTCAATTTTAGTGTTCGGTGTTTTTTTTGTTTTTTGCCAAAACTTGCCTTATGAGGCTTTGATATACATGTCCATTAAGACTCAACTGCTTTCAAAATCTCCTGTTTTTAAAAAAAAATTATATCTGTGGTGACTTTCCGAAATCTCGCTTCAAACTGAAATGAGCAAACCTGCACTGAAAACTAACTGAAACAAGACTGAATCCAAAGCAAAAAATCACAACAAAATAAAAATAATAATAAAAGCTCGTTCAAAATCATAGAACTGTAATAACTGTGTAGTGCAGTCGCACTGATAAAGGAAGGACTGTGAGCACAGTGAACGTGTTGTGCAGAGAAACAGCCCGATGTGAACATGCTGCACGTGAGAGAAGCTTTGTGCAATACATTTGTGTCACAGTGAGACTGACAGATTTGGGTCCTCTGAAGTTGTGCAAGTCCCGTCTCTCACACCGACTGAAGACTTTTCTGCATCAGAGCCACTTTATCATGCTGCCACATGCCCGCAGCAACAATTTAACTCCAGTTACCTCGCAGTTTATTCTCCCCGTTTGGCCGTTGTGGAAGCAGGTTTGTGTTTTACCTACTGATGCCATGTCTTTTTCCCCTCCCTTCATAAAATTAACACGTCCATAAAAGAAACAACTAAACAAACCTGCATCTAAAACAGCTGAAAGACAAATTTACATAGTCCCAAGGCTTCTGCAGCATAATTTTCTCCCTAGTCCACTAAATCGCTGCAGAGCGGCACAGAGTGTGCTGCTGCTGCTTTGCAGAACATGAGATAGTGACAACATAAGCTCAGTATTATTAGGCCTTTTAGGCTGCTTCCATCTGCAGGAGCTTTCTGGCCGGTGGATTATCCAGCAAGGGAAGGGCTTACCCTCATATCAGGGCGCTCAGGCCTTCCGTTCCAGTTACTGCCACTTAAAATGGTCATCTACATAAAGATGTGCAGTTATTTAAAAAAATATGTTCATAGTGATTGTTGTGCTATCGCTTTAAATTAAATACTTGCAGTTCGAGTTCATAAAGCATGCATATAGAGATGCATGACTTTTGTATTTTAACCTTACTGTAATATTATTCTCACAAACAGCTGCTAACAGAGGTTAGCAGGTGACGAAATTAGGAAAATTCCTCCTGAGGCCAGATTTTGACTGAAAGGGTTAACCACTTTAGGCTGCAGTGTAATTGTGGGTGGGAGCGCTGGTTGAGGGTGAGCTCGGTGGTCGTATGTACACGGGTAGAGCTGAGGGCGAGGGCTAAACTCGTGTATTTACACCCTCATCTCCTCTCAGGCCCAGGCCTGAACAGATGGTTTCTGTTTTTCCTGGCAGATTTGTGACAGAGCCACAAAAGGCCTCTGCTTTGACATGAAGCCAAACGGTTAAGGCCGTTATTGGCAAGAGCAGGGGAAGGAGGAGAGAACAGGGGAGAGCCGAGGAGGGGGAGGGCTGAGTGCCGAGGAGAGTCGAGAGGGAGGAATATAAAAAAAAAAGAAAAAAAGAAAGCCAGCAGCGGAGAACAATGGACAATCAACACTGAATCCCAACCACAAACCAGTCCTGAAAATCTCACAGCAAATAAAAATCTCTGCTAAAAATTTAAGGCGGTCGGGGAGCAGAGAGGGCTGGGAGCGTGTGATTTCTAGGTTCTGGTGGCTGACAGCGAGTTGTGTAAACAACCATTAGTGCAGCATGAACCTGCGCTACTCCTGCTTCCTCCACAGCCTGCAGTCAGAGCAGGGAGGACTGCTTCCTGCTTCATTTCAGTAAGGTGAAAGGGGAAGTATTTCTGAGCTAAATCAAGCCAGGGCTTAATTATACATGAGCTGGACCTGTGGACTCCCAACTCTTCCGTCGCCCATGACAGACTGTCTGGAGCGTGTGCGACTTCGCCATCATCCTCACCATGAATGTAACTGGAGGGCGTAACTTTATGAACGTGTATGTGCTTCAGTGGGTTTGTGCGTCCCATTTAATATGTTTCAGTGAAAGTTTATTTTAGAAATTATCAGGATTTTTATTAAAGTTGCCGAAATGGTAAAGATGACAGAAATGTGCGCTTCCAAACTTTTTATATTATATGCAGCCAGTGACACCAGAGTCTAGTTCTGGATTTACAAATTTCCAATAATAAATAAAACATCGTTATGTCAGGTGGAATAAAAACTATTAGTGCTTAGCGTTACCAAACTACACTTTCCCTCCTTGCGTCATTTATTTGTGTTTGTGTTGTGTGAAACTAAATGACAAGGCCAAATATTTAAGCTACTAGGCACATGTACAGTATGTGATGAATTCAAAAACACACCTACACCATAGCGATGCCTCAAAAACGAAGAAAGACTGAATAGTGAAAAGATCTTGGCTGGTGGAGCGGGGTGCATGTGAAAGGCGGCTAAATAGACAGCCGTTCCCTGCTGCGCAGCGCCTTTCTGCCGGAGAATGACTGAATAAGCTCTGCTTTCACAGGTCAGGGATGCACATGCTGAAGAATCAGCACTCGTGTTTTTCCTGCTGTAAGCGATTTGGCCAGTGAAAGCAGATTGGATGGCAACAGTGCCTTTTTTGCTGAAGGGTCGATCCTGCGTGTTCTGCTGATAAGCTAGTCTCCCCTCCCCTAAAAAAACAAAAACAAAACTCACAACATGAAGCCTACCAAAGAACTCAATTACACAGGAGCTCTGGCTCTCTGGGCTCCGTCTATTAGGCTGAAAAAAGATTTTGCCTACACTCAGCTGCGCTAAATTGCCTGTGGTCTGTTAAAAGAACATCAATACGTGCTGGTTGAGCTTCCATCAGCCGGCAGCGATTTCACTGCCTAAACAAGTTATATCATTTACCAAACGCGGAAGCTGTTCTGTCACACCGCCGACAGCTGCTGCCAACTGGACCAGGCTCCTGTAGTTTGCCGCTGGTTTAATTAGTGTTTCAACCTAAGTATTTATAATCACACTCATCCCCGAAGTTCTGGCTGCTGAGCTGAGGACATGGCAATGAATTCAATGCGACGTTTGTACAGATTGTACCGGGGCAAACATCTGCTGCGTGAGGTTGTGTTGGGAACACCGTTCTCCTGTTGGGCGTCCCATAAATGACAGGGCCTTCGGGGACCGAGTGGTCCCTTTTTTCTCCGAGAGAAGAAGATGCTGTAAGGAGCGCTCGGCACATCGCCTCCTTTAAAAATCAGACATACAGCTCAGATCTAGCATCTCTGTGTGGACCTGAAAATTAGCGCACGCGCTAGAATGATAACAAACTGCAGGAAGCTGATAAATTAAAGCTCCAATAAACTCACCAGTTGGTGTTGGATGCTAACTGTTTGCTGACTGAGAGCGCTTGTTCAATGCGTGACGTTAACAAGAAGAAAACGCACACTGTGGCTTCACCTGTGTTAGCTTTTCTAATGCGCTGCCAAAGCACCTTTCTGTCTTTTTCCCGCTCTGTGCCAAAAACAAAGCAGGAACCAGCAGCATAAAAACGTCTCACCAAATCAGTTTTAGCGTTTTATCTCCCCCCCCCACCTTTCCTGCCCTCTACGTCTACACAGATTACAGCTGACATTCTGGGCTGTAACATTACTAAAACGACACCACCATCTAATATATATGACCGAACTACAATTACGGAGTCGTCTTGGTGATAATGCTAGGCCTTTATGAAGTTAAATATTTAAACATGGAGCAAAGAGAAACCAGTAGGGAAGCTGGTAGGGAAAGAAAGCTCTCACACACACTCAGATGCTTTTGTCCTATGCCTGTAAATTGTTTTACACTGCTTCACTGACTTTATTAGATTAAGGCTGCTCTGAGTTGTATTGTGAAACACTTTCTTGATCTATAAATATAGAGTATAATACACTTATGTGTGCATGAAGTAAGTAAATTACCAGTGTTTTCATGCAATTTAAAATCTCACAGGACGCAAAGAGACAACCTGTACTGAATATAATTTCAGGCATGAGTTGCTTTTACATCAGTGTTTTTTACGCTGTCATGCATATTTTACTTTGCTGAGTAACACTGTTGTCTGCACACTGAAAACAGTCTGTCTTTAAAGTAGTAAAAGCCCAGGTATTGCAATACGTTCTCATTTGCAATCTGCTGCTGCTCGTGCTGTACCCTTTTCCACCAGTGACGTCGTCTGGGCTCGGTCCTGCAAGGAAATGGGCCAAAACTCTCTAATTTGATCTAATTTTCAGCTGTCAATTTCTCTGTCGAGCTGCACGGCAAACTAAGCAGTCGCCGATTTAAATCAGTTTGGCAAACACCGTCTGTTGATGTTCTTTATGAAAACGCTCCCAGTGAAAATATCAGGCGCGTAGTTATCTGTGATCTACCATTTCAGCATATTCGGTTGTTTAAACACTGAAGGCAGCAGATCGTGTTCCATGACGTCCTCTCGTGAGTGAAGGAAATGGTGGCCAGTTGCAGACGGTCAGGCGACACACCCACCCACTTCCCCCTGTGGGCCTTTATGTGACTTTATATAAGGCATTCCTGAGTGCTAGTCGGGCCTGGTGTGTTTACACAGCGCTGGGTGCTTACCCTTGGCACTGGCTGTTCGAGCCGTGCTGACGCTTCAGGGGCAGCGCGGCTAATAGGAGCTAGCGGGAGGAGCAGTGAGGGCCGGGCGCGCGGTACCGGACCTCTGGGCTTTGTGCTGTGCGCTCCGCTCAGGACTCATACATCTTCTTTCATGCAACTGGAATAGTGTGTGTGTGTGAGAGAGAGAGACAGAGAGAGACTGGAGATAATGGGAAAAATCTCTGTTATTTCCCACACCTAAAATATCTAGAGATATTGTTGTTCTCATGTTCTGGAGATCTGGGATTTGGGAATGAGGAGGGAGAAAATAAATGGGCACTTTCCTCCGGGTATTAGCTGGCACTTGCTCCGATCAGCCAAGCAGCACAAAAACAAGCTCAGTCATAAGCAAAGATGTAAAGTCTGTGTGAAAACACAGACTTTACTGGCTCTTTTGAGCCAATGCCCATTTTACTCCCTTTTTTCATAGGACGCTACTACCCTCTCCGTGCTCTCCCAGTCATCTTTTCATATTTAAAGGCCAGTTTATTTTCCATTTGCAGGGGGAAAAATGAATCTTTCTCTGCTCTGTGGTGGTGGCAGGCCCATATCCTGGAGGAGGTCTATTACCTCTCCTGCCAAATAGACTCCCCCCTCCAGGTTGAAGTGCATTAATACCTCCTTTATAGCCAATCAACTGGACTAGTCATATATTTCAAAACCAGTAAAAATAATTGAAGAAACCCTCTGCGAGGAAACAGTATTCATGCACTTTAATCTCTTATTCAAGAGACTCAAATTGGTTTTGAGGAATAAAGTATGAAAAAAAAAGTAGCACAAAAGGAGACGACACTAAAGAGTTGGGGTGTAAAAATATTACAGGATATGTTGCGGGTTTTAGAAAAGGAGGGCTGACGTACCCTCACCTCAGAGCAGGCGAGGAAATGAAGCAGATGAAAAGTATGACAAACACCTTTGATTTTCCTTTGATGTCTGTGTCAGCACTATATCGGCACACTTCCAGCAGGAGCAGCCTCGCAGAAACAGCAAAGTCTGCACTGTTTCATGAATCAAAATGTATATCTAAGAATTATTTAACAGCCGAGTCTAAAGGCTTTGAAGCAACATGAACCTGTTCGCTCTGCAGCCAATTACAGGCAAAATAAAAATGCAGGTCGAGCCCTTTACGAGGTTTTATATCTAAAGAAGTAAAAGCACAAAAACAGTGTGGCTTCTGTGTTTTGTTTCCAACACAAAGTTCACACTGAACGAGGTGAGCTGCTGTTAATCATTGCCAGGCCTGAATCTGACCTGTTTGTACTGTGGCACGGGTCACACGGACGTTCAATAACGATTACGACACACACCCGCACGAAGAGCAGGGAGCTGCTGACAGGAGGAAATTCCCTCTGCTTATGTACATAAATAACACATTTACAAAGTGCGAGAGGTACAAAACAACTTTGGCAGTCAGTGACAAAGCTTTTGTTTAAAGGAGGCATACGATACAACCAACAGGAAGCTACCTCTAACCGCAGGCACAATAATCTCCAGTTGCAAAAGTTTGGAGTGTACAAACATTTTCCTCTCCAATCAGCTAAGAAGGAAACAATTCTCTGAATTTATAAGATTAAAAAAAAATACTAGCTTAGGTTTGATTAAATGACAGTAATCAAAGTTATGGTCTCTCTACCAGGCCAGACACAAATGTAACTTTGTTGATGTTCAAACAGTCACGTTTATTGCTTTGTAATCCTAGTGGAAGACATCGCATTGCCCTTTAGTTTGCTCTGAAAATGGCTGAAAGACCAAGAGAAGGAAAGGAAAAATCCCAAGTGCTAATAATAAAGCACTGTAGCACAAACATGAGATAAAGCAGGCTTCTCCACAGAGCTGACATATGCTGTAAACACAGTGGTTCAAATCACATCTGCACTACTTGTTTACTACTTGCTAACAGAGGGTGCTAATTAATGTTGAGTGTGTAACTTGCCTGGGAAGTACATTTAAGCTCAGGTTTACACTCAGGTGCAAACAAGTATTTTTAATATTAATATTATTATTTTCCCCTGAGCCTGATGTGATAATACTATGCTAGAGTTGTTGGCAAGCAGCGCTTCTTAACAATAAGGCCTCACAGCATTAAACTAAAACTTGCTTTCTGTAACTTACAAGGAAACTGCAAATGCTTCAGTTTCTCTGTTTTTGTATCAGTGGCACAGAGAGAAATAAACGAGCTTACCGTCTCTTTGTTGGGCAGCAGCTCTTTCCGGATCCTGAAGAAGTTTTTGCCGAACTGTCTCAACCCTTTAATGAAGCGCTTCTGCAATTTTTTTGCACAGAGGAAGAGAGAGAGAACGAGAGAAAGAGGGGGGGGGAGAGGGAAAGAAAAAAAAGAGAGCAGTGAGTATATGTTAAGTCAGCTAAAGTACCACAGAATAAAGTTTTCTGCTTAACACCACGACAAAGAACATTGTTTTCATTTCGCTAGTCTGCGGTCGTCTGAGGTTTGCTGTGTTTTTTATAAACCTCTACAGCCGTTTAAACTCCGGAGCAAACACAGCCATGTCAGGGCAAAACCAGAGAGGAAATGACAGGCAAGGCAGGGAGAGACGCTGAGATTAAGCTCGTCGTTTCACGAGCGCAGAACATACAGTTAGACAAACACGATCTAATGTGAAAACAAACACAACAGCAGACGTGCCAAACGTGTTGTTAATCTCCCAAGTGAAAGTTCAAAGTCAAAAGCTAAACTTGAAGATGCCTCTCTGTGCGTGGCACTCCGTTTCTAATTCTGTCGTTATATTTTGGCAATCTAACAAACCCCAGAAAAATTTAAATGTCCAAAAAAAAGAATTCTTTCTAAGTGAGGTGAACTACACGATGACAGAGAAGGCTACTTTGTGACACTGGATTTAATCTGACATTAAAAATAAACTGAACGTCAACGAGAGCCCTTACCTAAATGTGAGCACAAAAAAACAAAAAGAAAAAACAATGTCGGAAAGCCCCCAAAAATCAGAGCAACCTACATATATTTCTTCTCCTTTAAGAGCCACAGACTGCGAGCCATAAAAAGCGACGGCTGAAAAACATTCATAACCAGCGAAGCAGACAACCAAAGGGTTTACTTTCTTGCTCCAGAGGCGAGCCCCGTTCCACAGTGATCTCAGCCAACCGTTTCCACCAAGTAACTCCAGCAAAAAAAAAAAGAAAAGCAGAGAAAAGTCCTCGGGGAGCACAGCACAAATCTCTACGTCCACCCACAGGTAAAGGGAAAATTAAAGGGGGGTAAATCCACAATGTCTCCGACAGGACGTCGTTCTTCTTATGTTTTTTTTTTTAACAAGAAAGAAATAGCTTGTCACTCTCTGCTCTTCCACTACAAAGGGGAAGGCTTTACATGTGATCTTTCTGCAAGAGAGCCTCTGGTTTGCAGCAGGATGGAAAACCCGAAGTGGAGTCCTGTGCTTCATGTTAGTGTTAGGCACAGCTTTCATTTCAGCCTCTAGCACTGAATGGGCAAGCTTTACTTCTCTACCCACCCCTCTCACTCACACACACACACACACACACACACACACACACACACACACACACACTACACACACACACACACACACACACACACACACACACACAGAAACCTAAGCCAATGCTTGCGACTGAAACTACACAGGTTTCTATTTCCTTGTGAGGAAACTACAGCATGGAGTGAGCCTGCACAGAGGCAAAACTAGCTGCCCGCCTGAGAGGGGAGCCAGGCTGACACAATTTGTGTGGAGAAAGGTCTTGGACACGGTGGAAAGGACACAAGTGGGAGGGAAAACCAGATATGGAGCCTCTCCTGTGTTGTCCGGAGTTCATTTTCCATGCCATGTACAGTATGTTATGCAACCACAGATTGTTTACATACCTCATTTTGGTGGGGGAACAAAAGCCGAATTTACAGAAGTAACGCAGCCTGCTGCGAAGCACAACTGTCTTTCAGGGAAAATTACAGGCGAGAGAGAGCTTTGTGAATTACTATACTTACGTCCTTAACACAAGCAAACTTGATATTCTCAAATTTTCCAGCTCTGCTTTGTTATTGTGCAGACAAAAACATAAAGAAAGAAGGCACAGGTCGAAATTAAACCAGACTAAACAAGCAAACACAAAAGGGCCTGATCAAAAAGCTAGTCGCGCTCAGCTGACAGCTTAACAAAACGGCCTGTCCTGTAAGTGTCATGAGACAGCAGCTAATTTGCATTCATCAGCTTGAAGGTGTAGCGGCTGATTAGCCAGTAGATGGAGCCGTCTCTAACACCAGCACCACATGCAACGGGAAAAAAAAAAAAAATTTCCGACCACTCAAGGGGGTTAAGGGGGAGATTACTATTTACACTGTCACTCAAAAGCAGTCTAGAGAGCAACAGAGCACCGGTGGAAGGCCTATTTCAGGGTTTGTTTGACAGGCGCTGACAAAACCGAGTAAATAACCAGCTGAAGTATTAGCTTCACAAATGTTTGCGGGGGAAAAACAAGAGGAAAACTACCCGAGGATTCACAAATATTTAATAAACCTGAACCTGAGGTAGACCAGATGATAAGGTGGATGAGGGGTGAGGTGGTGCTGAGGATAAATTTCCATGTCTCAGCTTTACCTGAGCCTGCAGAGCTTCTACGTCAAAAATCAATTAGACCTGCCCGTGCAGCCTGCATCTGTCCTAATTATGTCACCTTAATTATGTTTCCCCCCCAACTGTACTATTTACTCAGTGCGCCCGTTCATCTCCACAGAGGAGCTGCATGCGTGCTCTCCCTCCCTCTCGTTTTCTTTCTCTCGCTGGCTCCCTCCTCCCTTCTCTACATGTCGGCTCCAGTTTAAGGCTCCATTTCAGCTGCCTGGGCTCACTGCTCTCCAGCCCAGCTAATAAATCATCTGCCAATCTGCTCCCCGAATCGCTCTGCCCCTGCTCCGATTGCTCCAGCCCTTGGTTGCTAGGCAACACAGCGGCAGAGGAGGGGCTCGGAGAGGCAGAGCAAGCTGAGCAAGGGGGGGGAGAGAGAGAGAGGGAGTGAGTGAGTGAGCAAGAAGGGGAGAGGGGGGCAGCTGGGTGGTGGAAGCGCTACCAAATAGCCATCCGCTGTGCAGAAACAACAGGCGTCTCTCTCTGAGCGTGTTCCAGAGCGCTGGCGCTTTTTACCCGCCCCGAGTTTCCGCCCCGAGTCCAACAGTGCACTATTGTAAGCCCAGAGAGGAGACGTAAAATAAGAAAAATAAGGAGGAGAAAAGAAAGGAAAAAAGGCATTAAATAGCCCTTTGTTGCGTGCAGGCACTTCCTGCTTGAGAGGTGATTGTTCGAAGCAGTAAAACTGGTTAAGATAAATGCAAACATGGGCGCAAAGATAATATCACAAAGACAGGCTCAGACTCAGACACACACACACACACACACACACACACACACACACACACACACACACACACACACACACACACAGGACATAATTCCCGCTAAATGTCATTCCATAAAAACACTGACGCAAGACCAGCACAGCAGCAAACAAAGCTACTTCCACTCAATATGGAGTCATTATACTTGACTTGTTGTTAAAAGCTGACCTTTCCGAGCCTGATGCGAATAAACCCAGAGGGCTGAGGGCAATCAGTCAGCTAGCCAAAAACAAAAAGCAAAGAAAACACACACACACACACACACACACACACACACACACACACACACACACACACACACACACACACACACACACACACACACACACACACACACACACACGTGTCTGTTATGAAACATCAGCCCGTTACTTCGGGCCTGGTGAGCAGAAAGGAAATCACAACAGTCTTGAATAGGGGGAACCGCACTGACAGACAAGAGACTACCCACATCCTCTTTGTACAGACACCTCACAGAAAGCACAATCTATGTAGATATGCTAAAATTTGCACTGTTGTCCCGCAATTACAACCATAAAGTATATTTTATAAGCCTTAACTTTTCTGTAAAAGACCTAAAAGTCACCCCGCCCTCAATTTATTTATTTTTTTAAAACAACAAATGTGAGAGTATCCTGATCCTCTGCAAAGCAAAGCAACATCCACTGCTTTCTTTTGCTTGCAGTGACACAAAAGGTGGCAGGAAATTCCAGCACACACCCATCCTGCCTGCTACTTAGTTATCAAACAACAACCGTCTCCTAAATAAAAGAAACGCACTGCTGGCACAATAAAGGGAATAAATTTTGCTGTTGACATTAAACATAGCCTGCGGCACGGGAAACAGGGAGGTGTGTTGCATTTTATCCGTCTGCTGGGTGTCAGCTCGGCTCTGCAGGTTTGTATTCTACCACTGGGGGGCCGCTACTCTGCTCTTCTCCCTCGTTCCCCCCCTCCCCACCTCGTTGCTGTCGGAGGCCCTGCTCCAGTCATCCATCAGCCCAAGAAACAGCCGGAGATAAGCCGCAACAGAGTGCAGCTGGCTGAGGAATAGACCTCCCGCCCTGCAGCAGTCGTAGATCAGCCTCGCTATCTGTGACGTGGCGACACACACGGCACGGCTGCTGCTTCTGATTGTTTATAGGGCACCTCCTGTTGGCCGGCGCATTATTAGCACCGCTTATTTACTAGAAGGAATGACAGCAGCCTCGGGTGAAGCCACATTTCATTATGATGACCTTCAGCAAAGTCTGAAGGGCCAGAAGGTGCAGAGGAATCAATTTACTGATAAAACAACTGGATTTCCTTTGAATTCTACAGACACACAGTGGATCTAAATGAATAACTTTAACTAAAATCAGCTCAATGTTACCTCTTTCGATCAAATAAAATGATAATAATCAGAACATATTTTATTTTTACGATTAATTATTATTACTAAATTAGTAACAACTAATTGAAGCTGCAGGAAGTCTCCAGTAAAGCCTGAAAACACTGAGGTACGAGTCAACTTCAAAGCTCAGTCCAAAATTTATTTGTGTATAAAGAAGATTGCAAATCTTGCAATTGTGGTTAAATCAACCACACGCGCCCCCCAACCACCCACTGAGAAACAGCTACAACGAGCTCAGACCGCATAGTAGATGTTTCTCATAAATTATTTACAGTTTCATATTTTATTTTATAAACACGCGAGATTTTTCTTGGGCGTAATCTGCAGTCATCGCCTTAGTCACACGTCAAAGGGTTTTGGTTGGCGCTGGCGTCAAGGTGATGGATTTCCGGTGTCTGACAGTTGCACTAATAATGTCACGGTGAAGGATTGTTCGGGGATTGACTGTCACAAATCTTTCTGGAGTGAAATAATGTTCTGTTCCTGCGAGAGGACAATAAAAATCAAACGACACTCTGCTTTGAGATGTTGTCACTTCGTCCAGAGCTGTAATGAAACGCCAAACATATGACTGTGGCAGCGGTCCTGTCGTTTGAATGTGTGTGTGCGCGTGTGGGGGGGGGAGATTATTCGCATTTCACTCAAAGTTTAGAAGGTTGAGACGAGGTCCAGGAGTATATGCTGCTGCAGCCGTAATCACACGGAGGACAGGAGATGTGAGTCAAAGAGGGAGGAAGGGAAGGTGGCAAGTGACCCCGCAGACAGGCTGATTCTGTCATTTCAGCGGTCCCTGCTGTCACTTTTATTCACATCTCTAAGAGAATGGCTGGGGTGAGAAAAGAACAGGCAGGGATAATGAAGCCAGTCCTGGAGGCGACGAGATACAAGAGGGAGGAGGTGGAGGAGGCAGAAGAGCGACGGGGGTGATGATGAATAAATGAAGAGCAGCAAGGCTGGTTTCTGCGAGTACGTCAAAGTTGGAGCTGCATTTACACCTGTCCCTCAAGGCTGCAGGGCTGAAAAGGCACAAGTGGTGATCAGATCAGTGGAAGCCGTGTCCTTGGCCAAGAGTCAAGATGCTGCTTCCCCCCCGGGCGGCAGACGCTGTGTTGCAGGTGAAATCCTGCTGACTGCCTCCACCCGCAGACACAAAACGCTTTCGGGACAGAACATGGCAGACGCTGCGTACCGGACTCCCCAACAGCTCCTCGGCTCTTGTTACATAACGCCGTCAGCACGGTGAGATGAATCCGTATAAATGAATGAGTGAATGGAGCAGAACACAGAGAGCAGCGGGGTGACGGTTTCAGCACATCATCTCCCAGTGGAACAGCAAAATAACACAATCAGACACACATATATGTACATAATAATGGATGTGACTGTAATGGAATATTCGGTCTATTCAAATTGCCCAAATGATTTGCTGTGAGCTTGTTTTAGTGTCTGAGTCTCCTGCTGCCGAGACAGCGTTTCTTTGACAAGTGGTCTGTGGTCGACCCCGCTGTGGTCGAGTGTGGCAATAAAGCCTCCCATCACCGCGCCCCGTCCCTCGCTCTGATTACCTTTGCACAGCTGTGCCTGCCATCGGCAAGTGTAAATACGAACGCACAAATAAAAGGCAAACTCATAAGTAGTCCACAAAAAAGGAGGGCTCACTTAATTTGTTGTGATCCACCGCGGCCCTGCCGTGGGCCGAGGGTTTAATTTAAACGCGTCCGTCGTGTTTGATTACAAGACAAACGACGCCCATTCATTTCCACTGGATACGAGCTGGAATCAAAGTCTGCCAAGCGTCAGGATTACGAAAACAATATCACCGAGAGGAAAGGCTGATTCATTGAGGAGGAGGAACGACTAACAGCAGCCATTCAGCGAGAGAGGCGGGTGTTTGTTTCTAAGATCTACAGTCAGATCCTTCAGCAGTGTTATCTTTAAAAGAGCCCGAGTATACAAACATGCAGCGCAGTGTGTCATAACGCATCAAGGCCAAAGCCGGAGCGCTCAGTCGTTCTGACACGGTCTAATTTGGCGCTTTCATTCCCCTCCTTCCCACTCATGATGCAGTGTTTGATCAGGGAGAAGGGCTGCCATTTTCTGATCCCAGCCCTTCAACAGCTGTGCTGAAATTCACATCGAAATTGAAATGGAGGCAAACGTTACCAGCCCCCCTTTTTTCCCCTCTTCTCCCCCTTTTCCAGGCTTCTATGCTAAAGATTTATTCTGTGGGTGATAAACAGGATGCAGCTGCTCTTGAGCCTTGGAGGAGCTGGAAACTGACAAGTGTTTTTACTGATGTTTTGTGAGGCCAGGCCAAGAGTCTCAACAGCTCCCTCTAAAGTCAAACGGCAGACGAACAAGAGGCGCACAGAGTGAAATGAAATGACAAAAACAGCAGCTCGCTGTGGAAACCAACTAATATTTATGCAGCCCGTGTTATTTTTAGATCAGCACGCGTTTGCTAATGCGTGACAACATAAAAGAATGGCTCTCTTACCACTTCATCCTCAGACCAGCACTTCTCTATCAGTTTGGGTACCGGCTTTTTCACCAGACGCTGCAGAGCCTTGCCGGCGTCGTAGCTGCTCTCGTGAAGCTAGAGGGGAAGAAAAAACAACAACAACAAATAAATGAGAAAGCAAACAAACATAGCTTTTAAAAAAAAAACAACCAGTCTCACTAAGGGCACCTGAGTAGTATCCGCACCTTTTAATGAGCTCAGAAAGCAACGCAAAAAGATTTTACATCCAGGTGTGACTGAAGCTGTTACTATAAATGAGAGGGATGTCACACACTAAAGACCCAAGACCCCAGCCTAGATATAACAACAATAACAGTGACAAAATCAATTGCCGTGCTTCTTTTAAGCTTTGTGTCACATTCGGCTGGGCGAAGCAGACAGCGCTGGAGCTCTTCCTCTGAGAATAAACAAGCATCACTCATTGGAATTGCAAATGGAGAGTAAGGTCAAGAGACAGTGACCTGCCCGCTATGTTAATTTTCCAGTTTATAGATTTGGAATATAGATGCCCTGTTTATAGTGATTATAATCTCTTTCTTGCTCTCAATTCCTCCAGTATTCATTATCAATCCGACGGACAAACCTCGCGTTATGCCTAATGCACTGCCGGCTCCTGAGGATGGGTTTGCTGATCACATCAAATCACTGCACAGTGAAATCACAGCTGAACGCACCGTACAAATCTCTGCGATTCATCGTTAACTCTGTTCATTTTCTGTGATGCACGCTCGGCTCGACTTGCTGCTGTATTAAGACTTGCTGCAAGGCTACTTACAGTGTTAAGTGCGTTTAATGTAGTGTCATCTCGAGACGCTGCTAGACACCCATCTTCTGTTGAGCCTCCATCACACATCCCTGCGAAGGCAGCCATGCTCCTGTGGACATGACACAGATGATGTAACGTTTTTAAAGGAAAGGCCACAAATCTAGCTAATCATTCCCACACAAACATAAGCAGAGGACACCTGGAAACAGTTCCTGCCATTCAAACGTGGCTACCCACATAATGTTGAATAAACAGCCTGCACACTACCTCAATATTGAAACACAGAGGTCACCTGACTGAACAAACATGATCGCGCAGTCCATTTATGTGCATATCTGCAATTATATGATTAAGTTTTAGAGTCAAACAAACATGTGATTCAAGTGCAGACTTTCAGCTTTAATTCAAGCAGTTTAACAAAAGTATTTCATTAACCCTTCAAGAATTATGACCATTTTCATAAAGTCGCATATTCATAATAGGGGGCCATGTATAAAATTTAACTGGACAAACTAACCCAGTATTAAATAAAACAGCTTGTCTGATGTGATCTCCCTGTTCTTGAGTGTAACCGGTGGTTTGCACCTTATTCTAAACTCTATGTGCATTAACGAAGACGTCTCTAGACTGTAGACTGACGATAAGCCAACCTACTTGAGCTCTTGACTCGGTTACATCTTACAAAGTTGTTTTTTGTAACCATGGAAATAATTTAATCATCATGCAGTTTAGTTGTTTTCTGTGGTCTTTCAGGACTTCTATCTCACTGGGCTTCACATTTAAAATGATAGTGAAAGGCTACAAAACATAATTTCAACACTTTGAATCGAATTCAGATATTATGTCTGCCTCATTTGTTAGGAAATAATAAAGATATTCAAAAAAAAGAAAAAAGGAGTGTTAAACAGTAGATCTACTGAATAAATCAGTGCTGCTGAAGTGAGATGCATTTTGCTGTAGTTTCAGCTTGTCGTGCACCTCTTCATTTGTGTAACCTGCTGTGGGTGGCACGCTGCCGGTATCGTGCCAAAAAGCAATCGCCTGCGAAAAACTGATTTCTGGTATTTGCCAACAAATGATTGTGGGAATTTAAACTAAATAAATGACTTGTTGGAGTGTAATTTGTCAAACACATCTCTCATGAATAATTAAAAAAGTCACATTGAGCCAGAAAGAACAGTAAGGCGAAGCTGCAGTTTGTGGCAAAATGACTTTTCTATATAGTTCCCTTCATTTATCCAAGTAAAAAGTATCACTGACATTTAAAAAATGTTAAAACAGAAACCGTAAATAGATCGTAACTCACAAAAGTTACTGCTGGCACCTGCGGCGTGCTCGTGGGCGCGCTGCACCTCATTTGTAGAAAACATGAACAGCTTTGGAAAATTTTACTCGCACGTCATAGTTTATAAATCATTAACAAAATATTGTTGTTGAAATTCTTGAATCACGCAAAAAGGTAAACACTGGTGTTGTTATCAAAGTTTGTTCTGTTATGTACTGATTTTTATGACAACACCTGTGTTCACGGCAGCAATTATGATCATTACCTCACTGGCCAAAATATTATGGACCCGAGTGTAATTGAGGTAACATAAACTTCAGTGGAAGTTGTGCAATGCTGTCTGGCATGGTGGCATGGTGATTAATTACACTGTGGCCTCTGACACAGAAACCTGTCAACACACATCACTGGAACTGGAACAACATCCCATCGAGCTCTGATGACCGATTGCATCCCAAGATACCGAATGTGATCAGAGGGCAACACTAATAAAAAGCAATAAAATACCAATGTTGAGACTTCAGCAATTCCCATCCTGGAATTGATCCTGGACAGAGAGACATGATCATGACATTTACTTTCACTGACAAAGAGTATTTTATTCATATTTGTAGGTCAGAGGTCAATTTAAAAATCACTTTTTCCCCCTTTTTTGTGTGTGTGTGAAAAACCTCCAACAGCTTTAGACCTTGCATAACTGCCAAGTCTGAGGCCCTGTGTGTCTCTGGGCTCACCTTGCAGCTCTGAGGTACATGAGAAGGTCACAGTCATTGACCCCTGGCATCCAGACCAGCTCCTCATTCTCGGTTACGGCCTGGCCACCAGGGGAGGGGAAAGGCTGCAGCTCCGGGAGCTTGGCCTAATTAGGTCCACGGAGGAGGAGAGAGACAGATGGTGTCACACTACAAATAGCACACAGGCTTGAAGAAAATATCCTCTTTCAGCCGCCTGTCATCAACTTTTCACTGTGTGTTCCTGAGTGGTGGGACGGCAGGAAGCTACTGTCACAATAGTTTAATACACAGTATATATGACACCGAATTATAAATACTCTGAAGGTGTTAGTTTAAGACGGGATTATGTAAAGATACCTGACATTAAGGGGAGGGTAACACACACACACAACTTTGTAGAGTTTCAGCACAACTAAAACCAGCAGGCGAAAACATTACTGTGAACAATCATGCAAACTTAATCCAATCAGTAATTTCATTCCAATGTTCCCAGGCAACATGTAAAGATTTATAACCGCGTGATGTTTGCTTCAAGAAAATTTGTAAAATTAACAATAACTGGTGCTGTGAGTCCTACTAAGTGCAGGCCGGTCATTAATGACTACACAGTAAAATACAGCTTTAATCTGTCAAATAATACACATGCATAAATCACAATGATTCTGCAAAACAAGGGCACAGACTGTTACACTAGTGCTCTCTAAAATCCGGATCTCCTGAAGTAATTAAACAGTAAATTCTCAAAGCTTGGTTACATTTGCTGCCTGTGCTGTATTTATTGCAAAAACTGTAACTCTGAGTTTTTGCTGGAAACCACTACTTACGTCTGTGACGCAGTACTGAACACGAGACTTTTCTGAATCTAGCCACAAAGTCGGTGAACAGAAATATGATAATCGCTGCAACGACTGAGCCGGATATCAGGCGCTCAATCTGAGAGTGTGTGTATGTTCACATAAAATAAACAGATGAACAAAAAAAACCCTAGTATCTCAAAACTAAACACATAATTCCCACCCAGAGATCGAATAATGCAATTATTAGTCTCTTATTCAGGTGAAGCCCTGCGGTTCGAACATTAATGTGTGTGCTGAGCAATGACTTACTTGGTGACTGGGTCCCACTCGGATTTCCCCCTGTGTGCTGTTTAGTCGCCTGAGAAGAAACAAAGAGAGCAGATTGAAACAAAATATTTACACGTCACCATTTCAAAAGCCGGCTGTGAGAAATCTGTCAGCTCTGCAAATCCTGTTTAATTAACTAAACAACTGCTCAAACGGCAAAAATCACAAACTGACGATAATAAAAATCTAACCACTCATGACCAAGACTAGATCCAACAGAGTGGGGATGGTCTGTATTTATTCATTTATTTTCAAATGTGGAAGTCTTTACGGGGAAAAAGTACAAAGTGTTTACAGATTTGGTTCCTGCTCGCCTGCTCCTGCACAGCGAGCCGAGCAGTGCACATTTGCAGGCATGATAACGTGGATGCAGCAATAAAACAGAATCCCCAAAAAGGAGAAGGGGGGAGTGGAGGTGGAGGGGAAACTGGCTCTGGATATGCAGGGTGAAAACGGCTGCTGGTGCAAATGTTGGTAGCCATAGCAACTGCAATTTAATAATAGTGTACCGAATCTCCAGCTGCAGTGGATTAAAGAAAATGACAAGATGTTCCTTTTGAAAAGCCTTTTCCCCTCGGTCGCCTAGGCAACAGCGCCGATTTTCATACAAGCGAGCGCAGAGCAGCCCAGAATCTGTCAGCGTGATTTGCACTGAGAGAAGCTCGCACTCCATCACTGGAGGAAACTCGAGAGGCCGCAATCCTCCCGTCCTCTTTACAGTCCTCAAACCACGCAAACCCTGCGACGGGCTCAGGTTTAGCCTGTTTCCCCTTCTTAAAAAGATCCCTTCAGACAGGAGAGTCCGATTAAAGGTTTAATCCACATCCATCCATAGATGTTATGATCTGCCAAAAACCTCCACACCAGCACACTCCAAAAACCCGAACCTCAGCTGCCAAAACACCACCCGCCGCTCCGAAACATGTCGAAATACTTCACTTGGTTTTATTACCAACGCTCTCAGCGAATAAGACAAACTAAATATAAAGCACTCAGAAACTGGCAGCTACAGTGATGAATAGTGCTGATAAAGATGAAATACGGTGGTTCTCTGCGTCATCAGCACTCCAGATAAGACTATAAAGGTTTCATAACAATTTCATAATCCCACTTAAAGCCGGGTTTCAGACACCATCATATGCCTGAAACTTCCCAAACAGTTGTGAGTGGCGAACAATGAACAAACAATAACCATTCCTTTTGATTTATTAGAGCAGAACAGATATACCATCCACATCTGCACATCTAAACGCCTGCATGACAAAGGGAGAAAAAAAAAAAAAGAAGAGGAAGAAAAATTATTTGATTTACAGAGTGTGTTCCTGCACACAGTGAAAAAAGTTCTCACAAAACGCGTTTCTGACAATGTGCAGTCGGGCCAGGTCCACGGCACATTTGGCAGGAGGCAGTAAGGATGACAAATGAGGACCTGTGCTCCAGAATGAGAACAGTGTGTCTGAAGACAGCCGTGCTTTAATGCTGCGCAGGTCCTGAGAGAGGAGGCAGAATACAGATCGCAGCAGGAGGCTCGGAGGAGTTTCCATAAAGACTGCAGGTACTCTTAAACAAAAGCAAGCCTGCAACACAAGCCTGTGATAAAAAAATATATGCATATATATCAAGCATTCCTTAATCATGCATCCAGCAGCTGATTTTTATACTTATTGAGAAATCCTGGTCATCAGCTTAATACAATTATTCATAGCAAACAAAGGAAGGCATGGATGGATGAAGCACTATCTGGGCAGCTGTGCTGAGTATTCATAAAACACTGCCCCCACTAATAATGACCCCCCACCCCCATTAAGCAGCTCAAAGCCTGTTGCCTAGCACAGTAAACACTATGAAAACATGGCCACTTGTTACAACAAGTTCTGCTCTAACTCAGCATTAGCACACAATCTTGTCAAGTAATTACAGGCTTACTTATCAAAACCCAAAACAACAACGTGACAGTCTGGGCAACTTTGTGTGCAATCAAGGATAGCCCCGCCCCCTCCGCCATCAATTCCAGCCAATCGCTGAGCTAGACTGTGGCACACTGACATAATTGTAGCGCAGCAGGAAAAAAAACAGAAGAAGAAGCAGCAGACTCAAGTTGGTGTTGTTGGTATCGTGATCGGTAGGCTTGTGTAAATCGCAGCTGGCAGCACAGCCGTCTGAGCTTTGCCTGCACCCCCTCCCCGGCATTGCTTCATACGCCATGTCATCATCCCGGTTGTAAACAGGAGATGCAAAATGGAGCCAGGGAAGCCTCTGCTGGTCTTAACGCACACCATATAACCACACCGGCAGCACGTTCACCAGCCCCACACTTGCGGATGAACACCCCGACAATGTGCGTTTATCGGAAGCTTGAATGAAGCGCATGCACAAAAAGGTGCGGAGCGACTCCAGACGCGTAACGGCATGCGAGGCTGCGGTGACAGCCTGCGCGTCCAGAAGCGTTCGGGCTACCGACACTCGGTTTTTTTCTCCCCCGCCACCGACACACAAACACAGCCGGTTAACACAATGACAGCGGCGCGGACGGCTCTCACACACATCACACAGTCCTGTCAGACAGCTGGAATGCGACTCCATGAAAATAAGACGAGCCTAACACTCGCGCACTCGCAACCGATAAATGGCACGGGGAAAGCGCGACAATGTGATCGCAAACCTACCTCCGGGGACTGAACAAATCGTCCATTTCTGACATCGAGCCCTAAGGTGGGGGTGCTGACACTGTGTGTGTAACGCTGGTTGAAATTAATTCCCCTCTCACACCTATTCCTAGGTGCTCAAAATGGAGAACCACGCATTCGCTCCCGGAGAGGTATTCACTGAGCTTGTGCTGTGACCTCAGCCAGCACGTACAGCGTCGCAAGCTCGGCTCGCTCCTCTACACACACTACTGAGCATGTGCTGCGACCTCACACACGCACGCACGCACTAAGAGGCAGGCAGACACAGCCGCATGCGGGATACGGAATTCATCTCTCCTCGTATGTCTGCACCATAATAAACAAGAGTGAAATTGCAATGCTGCAGACGCCGAGCTCGGAATACCAAACGAGGAGGGAGGAAGGGAGCGGAAGACCGAGAGTGGAACAGGGGGCCCCGATGGAGGGGGGTTCCCAGCTGGCAACCATCAGTGCCAACAACAAGGACAGCTGTCACTGCAACACGTGAGGCATTCCCCGCACAACCAGTGATAATAACACAAGGGGGGTTCTCTCGTTTTGTACTCGTGCACTTGAATGAATGAAAAAGCTCATCGTGTCCAAAGAAATGTTATATTTATACTGAAGGGCATCAGCGTAAAAATGCATCAGTTAAAGTGAAGATCAAGAGATCCAACATATTAAAAAAGTTGAAATATTCAAGTGTAACAGAAAAATAGTGGCGGGCGGGTCGATACCAACGCTGGTATTAGTATCTGATTGATATTAGCCCGATAGGATCGATACTTTGTTTCTATCCTCCAAGTTCAGTATGTAGAACACTGAATTGTGCTTCATAATAATTGTTTGGGGGGTTTTTTTGTTTTGTTTTTTGGAAAAACTATGAAAAACGTTGGAACGCTTTTGATTTGACTGTCATGTCTGTTTTATTTACAGCTTATAGAACATTTAAACAACAGAACTGGATCCAAAGTGTTTTAGAGATGGACACGTTTACATTACAGGTCTCCAATAAATAAATAAATAATGTCAAAATGCAGGAAGAGCAAAAGGTGTGTTTCGTACACAGTGAAATCGCAGTGATTTAGTGGTCATTAAAATGTGCAGATTAATGATGATTCATCTCAAATCATGACATACTCCTACCCCTATACAGGGATGGGTACCGGTATCCGGTGCCATGATGGCACTGGTTCTAACATAAACGGTAGTAACCAGACCGAAAGCACATTTCGGTGCTGTTTTTTTTCTTGAGATGTCATACACTTTCGATTTTAGCCAATAACTTTACCTTTGCAAGGATAGTGGGCGGGTCCAGGTACATACGTTCTTTTAGAGCAGAGCTACAGATTAAAAATGCCCAAGGCGAAGCGGTCAAAGTCTGGCTGTACTTCACAGCAAAAGATGCAAACTCAGCAGCCTGCAACAAGTGCTTTAAGGTGATACTGTGCAAAGGAGGTAACACCTTGAATCTGATGAAACACCTGGCGACGCATTGCGTTTTTTTAAAAGCCGAAAAATGCACCGTATTTGATAGCTTGCTGCAAGACCTCACACCGGGCACATCTACTGCGGGTGTGGTGCCTGTTATCGGACCCGGAGTTAGCAACATCCCCCCAAGAACCCGAAGAGGAGAGTCCTGGCCCCTAGCCCTGCCAGTGTAGCAGCAGCAGCCGTTCTTCTCTGGGTGAGTAGCTTAATGTTGTTCGTGTGTAATTTACGTTGAGTAGGCTAACCACGTTATTAAATTAATGCATGTAAGGTGAACTAGCAAACACCGTCGTAGTTACATGCAGCTGTTTTCTTATTTGATAGAGTGATACCATATATGCCCTATAGCTGCAGAAATGGCTAACATTGTTATCTTTTTACAAAAAAAAAAACAGCTAAACATGAGAGGTTTTAGGACAAAGTTTGTGTTTTCCATTGTTTAAGCACTGGTTCCAGCCAAAGGAGGTATGTTGTATCAACAGAAAAGGCTAACTTGGTTATCATTTTGCAGGAAAAAAAGAGACTGCTAAAAATAAAAACATAAGAGGTTTTTGGACAAAGTTTGTGATCTCCATTCTTTAAGCACCGGTCCGAGCACCGTTCGAGCACCGTTTAAGCACCGGCATCGTTTCAAAAGTACCAGTTTGGCAGCGATATTGGATAAAACCTAAACAATACCCATCAATATTGGAATTGGTAATAGCAATACTAGCTCTATATTTACTAAAACTTTGCCGTATTGCATAGCACTACTGAAACACAGCGCTGTGCTAGAAATCGATCCCATGAAGCTCCTGGTGCACAGTTTTTGTGCTGATGTTAATGCCAGTTCAGATTTAAAGCTCTGTAGTTACTGAGTCAGCAGAGTGTTGGAGACGTTTACGCACCATGAGCTTCAGGTCTCCACTCTAACTTTGCGGCCGAGCTCCTCTTGGTTCCGAAACACGTTGCAATAATAGCGCTTATAGCTACGTGTGGAAGATCTCCAAGAGAAGAAATTTCACATACTGACTCCTTTCGGTGGTGACATCATGTCAGAGCATCATGCTCAAATTCATTCAGCTCTACAGAACGACCCATTCTTTCAACAGTGTTTGTAAAGGCAGACTGGGTGGCCAGGTGTTTCATTTTATACACCTCTAGCGTTAGGATGTAGCATCGACTTTCCAAGCATTGCTGTGTTCAGTTATGACACTTAGTAAAACTGCATGCAGTGTCCCCCCTCCCTCATGTTCTACGACAGCCTCCTTGCAAACCTGATGTGCGGTTAAGAAAACGTATGGAAAGACGGTTTGACAAATATTTTGATAATATTCTTATTATAACATTTTGAATATGACTGGGGTCATGCAAGCAGAACATTTTGACTTGATATTTATGATTCAGACAAGGCCTCCATAAATACATGTGGGGATATCCTGGTACCATTCTGTGGACATGTATATAGTAGGGGTGCAACGATACACAAAATTCACGGTTCGGTTCGATACTTTGGTGTCACGGTTCTATATTTTTTTCGATACAAATTTTTTTTTTATGTCTTTCAATTTGTCATTTATTAAAATTATAAATATATATTTTAACTCAAAAGTACAGTTTTTAAATGTAATGTTGCTGAAACAACAAAATAATTAAAAAATAAAATAAATCTATCTGATCGAGAAATCACTCATCTTTGGAAAAGAGTTTATTACAGAGAAATGGCTCTTTCCAAAATAAAAGCTATACTATACGCTTCTTCTGGGCTATATTCTCAGCAGCATATTAAACATATCAGGTCCCCATAAGGAGAATCATGTGCTAACGTCTGTCTAAATGACTCAGGTAAAGTTTGTAGCATTAATCTCGTTAAAATGACATTAACGCCATAACGCGGCAAATCTCCGTTAACGAGTTACCGCGGATCGCCCCGTGCGTGGGACTGGACGGCGTCAACACGTTAACAAGCTAACTGCGCTAACGCACTAGTTCCCACCAATTGAGCACTGCGTGGCACATCCGACATACTGTTTTACTTTTGTCCATGACGCGCTTACCTTCAGGGTCATACGTCACATGAAAACCAAGATAGTTCCAAAGGCCACATCTGAATGAGGGTGGGGGAGGTTCAATTTCGGGTAGCGTTGAGGCAGTTGCCATGTTGCAACTAGCTTAGCTTCTGTCTTGCTAGCAGTGCAGCCTAGGCGGAGTAGTGGAACGCAGATCCACTGAGCGCTCAACACAGACAGCATCGTCAGAAGGAAAGTTGATAAAATAAATAAAAAATTTTGTATTGTTCATACATATGCGTACCGAACCGAAAGCACTGTATCGAACGGTTCAATATCGATACGAGTATTGTTGCACCCCTAGTATATAGCACAATCATAATGTGTAATCTGTTGATTTGTTTTGCCTCTTGTCTTAGGGGCTCTGCAAACCCACATTTCTGCACAGAAGGAGAAACACACCTGGATATCAGCAGGCCTGTGGATAAGCGCTGCCAGAAGGTGATTGAAAGAATGAAGAAGTGAGGAGTGTTTATGTGGTTGAACAAGACAACCGTCATTGGAAAACTCCAAAACATAATCTAATGCACAGAAGAAAAACAGCAGAAGAGGCTCCGCTTTGTCATATGTTGATGTGCTTAACATAAAATTAGGGCATTATTATCTGAGCATACAAAACTGCGTGTAATGAAAATATGTTTTATTTTAATTAGCTACATAAATATTGTGAATTTTGTCTTCTTCTTTTTTTTAAAGAGTGTTTTCTAGTTTTCCAGGATGCACAAGGATCAAGATCTGGAAACTCAATCAACATTATTTTTCTTATTTAACACCCGTACCTTTCCTGTAATGGCATATCAAAATGTTTTCAGTGAAACCTTAATCAGACGCTTAACGTGCAGGATCTTGATTCTAATCATAATTTTAACGCAAAAGATCAATGTTTAAAACCTGACATGCAACATGAAAAATATCGATACATTCCCAATAAAATTACAAACCATGGGGGGGTTTCCCTGGCTCATTCCCCATAATTGGATCACATCGGGATCATTCTTTTTCGTCATCATTAGACATTACACGTTTTTTTAAAAAAAAAGAAAAAAGAAAGAAAGTAGAGACCTCAGGTCTCATGTGGGGTAAAAATAGCTTCTCTGTATAGCTCCTGCATGCGTAAGCTTGCTAAGAATGTATTATTTAGCAAGTTATTTAACACTAATGCAAACCCCAGCAACATGCCTCATCCGATATTAGCTGCATCAAAGTGTCTTTATAATGAATGGCTATTTTTGTCTCAACATAACAATGAGCTGCCTCATACAGGCATCGGTTAGCATAAAATTAGCTGTCACCTACATTGATAATTGTGTAGTCATCTTAATCACTGCAGACCTAACAGGCCGGAGACCTGCTGCTTTTCTTTTTCTGATGTGAAAATGAATATTTTTAGATTTTAGTTTTTGTTTGTTAAAAAAAATGCTGAGGATGTCAACCTGAACTTCTGATGGCTCGATGTTGTCCTGATTTAATAAACGTGGTGTCAGTGTTGTGCAGGGCTGACTGAATTTCAGAGCTTGGGGGAGAATTAAGACGGGTGCACCATCAGTGCCGGTAAGCTCACCTGGTCTCTGGGTTATATCCAAGGATATAGAAAAAGGAGTCCATGCGGGCTTTGAACTCCCGGGCAGCGAAAATGTCAGAGAAATGGGAAATGTTGCATTTCCCCCTGCAAGAGAGCAGACAGGCTTTATTAGACAAAAACAACCAACATGACAAAGTGACACCCCAGCATGAGCACAAGTAGCCCTAATTAGAGGCTTCTGGTATGTTCGCCTATAGGAGGGGACAAGTGCGACAGCAGGTATCTGCTGCTTGTCAGCACCTGCTGACTTTTGCGGTGAAATATCAGGCTCTGGCTATTTAAGCCGTAAACACCAGCTGAACATGTCAGCGTTGCCTCATCTGCTGCAGACGCAGAGATCTGGAAAAGGAATTCAACCTGCCTGTCTCCCCTCCTAACACGTTTACCCCCCAGTGAGCCGTGGAGGCCACGGCTCTGACCACATCTTGATGCCATTTCCTGTTTCCAGCACCCTGGTGTCTGGCTCTATCAAAATAACAGACATCACAGCCATATGTAGCTGGGCTGCGTTGCAGAGAAATAGTATCTTCCTCCCCCTGAAAAGATTAAAGGGTGCTAAGGAGAGCGGTCTTTGGAGAGCTCAGAGCTGCGGCATTACAGCATCCCACTGGAATTCCCTCCCGTTTATCTAAAGCCCAGAGAAAAAGACAAATCAAAGGGAGCTCTGTGTAGGAGAAGTTGCAGCTAATTTTCCCTAAAATCTGTGGTTTCTGGAAGACATGGCTTTATCGCTTGCAGATGGTTTTGATTAAAGGAAAGGGGAAGAGGAGGGAAAAGGAGGGGAGGGGTGGTCAGCCAGGAGGGAGGAAGAGGCAGGGACAAAGACCGAACAAAGCGTATTTGTTTCTAGACAAAGAAAATTATTAAGTCGGCGAGCATTTCCAAAGACATTAAATATATACAGAGGAGGCGCTATAGGCTGCTCTCTAGCAGCTTGTGCAGGTGTGTATTGATGCAGAGCTGTTTTAATCAGTGTTTTAATGTTCAACAGCATAAAGGTATGTGCCTCAGTTATGGCTTTGCATCTTTACACATCTGCTCTATTTTAGCAGCACCTGCTAAAACCAGTAAAGCATGCTATATGATCACTTTAGGATTGTAAAAATGAAATAGCTCAGTGTGTAGTGCTATAAAGCAATTTGGTATCAGAGCAACATAATTATTCATGGAGAGGTGGCAGAAATATGGGGATAATGGAGGTTTACGGCTCAGAAGGCAAAGGGATAAATAAAATACACTATATTATATCCTGAGTCTGGTTCAGACCCGCCATATGTTTTATGATAGCAGTGTTTCAATTAAAAGAAAAGGGAACTGATTTGCTTTACCATTGAATTAGTCAGCAAAAGTATAATATTTGCTTCTTCTTTTTTCCAATTTCTGATTAAAAGGCATAAGATTATCTTTATCTTGCTGACAGAAACACAAAATCATAGCAGAAAGTGCCACGAAAGTTGAATGACAGTTCTGTAATTTGTATACAAAGGCACCAAAATCCACAAATAAAAGCTGTTCCAGTTACACTGTTATAAATTCAAATACTGTAATAGCCTAGATGTTACCAGAGCTCTAGAAGCAGAAATCTCGGTGTAGAAAAAACCTGTGAAGCCTGTGCTGAAAGTATTCCATTTTTCTGTAGCACTGTTTAGAAAGCTTCCAGTCTTTATGTGCAGTTTTGTTTGCTCGTGTGTGGGTTTGTTTACCTGAGAGCAGCAGCATGATAAGTGTCCACGTAGTCCGAGATAAAGAGTTCTCGACTCCTGACCACTGGATCTGTGATGACCAGCTCCCGGCCAGAGTCTGCAGGAGGGAATAGTGCCTGTGGTCAGTCTACATCATATACATAATCTGTGACAAAAATAATGATTTGAGATAAAGTAGCTCTGTAAACCACAAAAGTATCAGCACAATTCTGTGTTTACCCACAGTAACAAGCACCTCTGTGGAATATTGCGCCATAATTCAATAAATAGTTCAATTCAATAAAGCCAGTAATATGCTATCCCTTCAGAAGAGAGCATAATGTTCAGTTCTCGAGTGAAATGACCCCTATGGTAGTTACGATGCATCACTGGCAACAAGAGGAAGTTGGGACTTGTCTTTGACAAATGACCTGAGCTGTGGCCAGTGAGCTCCAGCCTTGTGACATCAATTCTAATAGTCCAAGTCCCTGCTGCCAGGACAGACTGCTGATAGTATAGCACTGTGTGGCACAATCCTTGTATTATCGTAGAAAAAGAAAATGGCACAACACCGTACTTAGCTGCAACCCTGATCCTATCTGGATTTTTTGTTTGGTTAGGAGGCTGTTTTTACAGCGTGTAAAGGTAGAGATGATTGTACTGTGAAGCAAAGAAAACCGAGCCACTGGGGGCACTCCGGCTAACAAGAACTGCCAACTGTGAACAGGATGTGTCAACAGGTGAGGTGTGTTATTTTATCTCAGTTTGAAGAGAAAATTGCAGTTTATAATCAGGCTGAGAAACATTTCCGGGAACACGCACATTTAAAAGGCTAAAATTAAACTTGTGTGCAACGACAAAGTGTTCAGAACACCGAGTAACACTTAACTACAAAACTAATTTAACTTCAACCATGTTTATAGGACACAGAGTTCTTGCTGCAATAAAACCAAGTAGAGTAGTTGACATTTTCAATTCTGACAGTCAAAGAACACAGAGAACACAGATATATGTAGCCATGGGGTACATGGAGAATAGGTCAGCTAGTTTCTTTAATTACACTTAAACTACTGAGTGGGTTTGAACATGTTTCAACTGAAAAAAAAGTTAAGTAAAAATAATAAACCAATAAAAAATAAAAAGCCCCAAAGAAATGTGGGAATGATTAGAATAGTAATAGTGTGGAACCGTGGACGAAATACGGAGCTAAAACTATGGCTAATAGCTGATTTACTTTACATTATGGATAAGTAGCTTATGTTTAGCTAATAGTAACAGACAAATGTATTAAATTGCTAGCTAAACACTCTAGATCACAGGTGTCGAACTCCAGGCCTCGAGGGCTGGTGTCCTGCAGGTTTTAGATGTGTCCTTGAACCAACACAGCTGATTTAAATGTCTAAACTACCTCCTCAACATGTCTTGAAGTTCTCCTGAGGCCTGGTAATGAACTGATCACTTGATTCAGGTGTGTTGACCCAGGGTGAGATCTAAAACCTGCAGGACACCGGCCCTCGAGGCCTGGAGTTCGACACCCCTGCTCTAGATGAACAACTAAGGACTAAGCTGTTATAAATTATTACATTTCAAAACAGTAAGGCTGACAACTGAACTCGTGAGCTCATCATTTTGTTTACCAGTTGAATTTGCTTAAAGTTTGGATAAACAGTTGAGCATACAGTAAGAGTTTGTGTTGATAAATGTATTGATAAGCACTTTCAAGCCGTCTGAATTTCACCTTCTCTCTCCTTTGGCTTGTTTTTTTATCCTTTCTCTCTATGCCCTCCTTTTTCCTTTTCCCATCACCCCGTAACCGGTTGCAGCAGAGGAGACTCTCTGAGCCTGGTTCTGCTGGAAGTTTCTTCCTATTCAAAGGGAGCTTTTTTCTTCCAATCATCACCTAGTGCGTACTCACAGGGCGAGGTCATCTGATGTTTGGGTGTTCTAATACTGCAGGGTCTTTACCTTATAGTATAAAGCTCCTTGAGGCGACTTGTTTTGAACTGGCTTTGGTTTTGACTCTGAATCCAAAAGGATGATACGATATTGGTTTAGTGATATAACTAAACAATTACTCATTTACCTGTTGCAGGCCGTTCAAAGATTTGCATGTATGACTGATGGCTTCATTAATTAAAATATGTTTTTAAAAAATACTAATAAAAATCTAAAAAATAAGCACTAGAGTGCTGCGAGGACACCCATTACTCCAACAATGTTAAATTTCTCTCAGGATTTGATATTCAGTGGCTGCAGATCACTGGCAGGCTCGTGTTCCTGTAGATGTGAATGTGCTGAGAGTGTGATGAGTCCACTGGCACTGACTGGGTTGAGAGCGTGTACACTGAAGGGCCACATGACACTGCGGGTTATTAACACTCCACTGTGCTGCTGTCTGGCCTGAAGCAGTGTTACCCAGGGAACCAGCACAGAGCCACGGTATTGGCTCGGCTGCCAGGGACACAGCGCGGAGAGCACAGCCAGGTGTGTGTGTTTGTAGAGGAGGAACAGCACAGAAAATTAAATGGATTTACTCTCTTGCGTGCACGTTCTGTACATGTGCACATGTGCAGGTGTGTTTAAACGATCAATCGGCGGCCTCACCGTTCTCATTGTTGCGATCCTGCACCAGGTGCTGGTAGACGGAGTCAGGCACCTCTGACTGGCGGTAGTACCATTTCACATTCATCAGCAGATGGTCCCGTTTACTCTGCAACACAGAGAGACACAAAGTGAGTGAGCAGGAGACTAAAAAGATCCCACGCTAAGATAAACAGACATCGTTCTGTTTGATTACGACGTCACAAATTGGCCTTTTGGCAAAGAACGAAGCCGTGCAGATGCACCGTTTATGGCTCACACAGGCTGATGCCAAGACGCACGCAGAGAGACCAAGTCAATTAAAAACGGATTGTGGGGCATTTAGAGCCTTAATAAAGTAAACAGTGGGATGGCCGTCGCTGGAGGAAGTATGGAGTGAGAGGAACCATGCGGGGAATGGATGAGTGTTCAACCTATGCCTTGTGCAAATCAATCCTTTGCCTTGATTTCACTTCACTTAATGATAATACTCTAATGAGCCATTATGTATTTAACACACTACTAGGGCTTTATAAAGCTTTTTGATGCACATGTACAGTATCAAGTTTTCTATGCCTTTATGTGCTGCCACCCACTGGCTCTTTGATAAAATGCAAGTCAGCAAATCTCTTTTAATCCTTCAGCTGGCCAGCAAGTGGCAGCACTGAGGTGAGAACAGAGCCTTTCCACAGGGTGAGTCAATGAAAACACACAGAGGGAAGGGAAAAAAACAGCAGGGGGGGAAGGTGTGGGGAGAAAATGGTAGAGACTGACACTAGTGCTGAGGTGAGGGATGAAAAGGGCAAAATACTGTTTTCATTTCATGTTATAAAATATTTATTGTGACTGCACATAAACCCAACTGACCGTCACAGTGGTTTGAAAGAACATTAGAGAGACTGCCAGGGTGGGTGCTGGACTGCGACACAATCCTGTTGGCCCCAGCCATCTTTATTAGGGGCTCTGCTGCACTGCACTGAACTAACAGACCGAGACACCTGCACCGACACCACCAATGGAGTACAGGAGAAAAACCACAAGGGGAGAAAATAAAAAGGTGGGGAAGATACTTCAGTAATCCAAGGCAGACAGTTTAACATCCACCCTTTCCAGGCTCTTGTGTATATATGTGTGTGCGTAGCAAGAAACATGAGGTCAGGGTAAAGATACTTAAAGCCTTTGGAGTACATTGTTCTGTTATGTCACAGGGGAGGAGACTGAGAGCACACGCAGCCAAGCAAATCATCACCTCCCCTTAAACCTCGAGACCACCTCTGGTTTTCTCATTCTCTCCACTCCTTCCATATTCCATACACCCCCCCCCCCCCCCGCCATTCTTCCACTGTAAACCTTTTCACTCCACCACTTTTTGTTTTTTCATTTCTTTTCCTTTCTCAAACCTCTAGCAGGGAGGAGGAATGAGTGAGTAAGTGAGCCTGGACGTGTTAAACAGCAGCTGGCATGCAGTCAAATCAGCTGCATTTACTGCTCTGGATGATTATATGCACGCAACATCGCACAAGCAACACACACACACTGCTTGTGATCCAACACTGATGGAGTAAGACACAGCCCCCCCCCCAGCAGTAAGGCGTACTGTGTGTGTAGAAATGTGTGCAATGACGTCATGCCACTCCCCCTCCCTCCAAGCAGTCAGCCCACCCTTCCATACCTCTTGTCTATCCAATGTACAGACACAGTTGCCTTCTAGACTAACAGGGCTGCCTGCCACAGCGGAACGAGTAGTTATCCGGTGCTTATACATAATTAATACTTTAAAGGCAGACTGTAAATGCTGCCGGTGTGCTACCCGAACATCTCATTTTCTGTCTGTAGAACCCACAAAATGCAGAGCCTGATGCAAACAAAAAGGCACAGGAAGACGGAGAAGATGCAAAGAAGAAAAAGAAGACAAACAAAAGCGCAGGTTGTATGTCTCATTCATTAGCCTGCATTGTTTCAAACCAACCAAAGCAGAGACCAAATGTTGCTTCCACTATCATCAGTATCCTCGTTGCTAGAGAGTAGCCGCCACTCTCCAGAGCAGATTGCTGTTATGAAGCTCACAGCGGCGTTAAGCCCTCTCAGGCAAAAAGAGGGAGGGAGACGGAGAGAGACTCTGAGAGTGCAACATATGGAGCACGTAGTGGGAGTGGAGCGCAGCTTTCAATTATCACAATTCCATAAACATGCGGGGTGGAAAAATGAGTAGATAACACTGGGAGAAAATGAAGGGAGATGATAGACAGCTCAGACTCGCCGCGCGAACTACTACTCGCATTGTCTGGGCTTTGCTAAGCCTGTCACAGAAAATGACAGAGGGAGAACATAAGAACCACAACGCTGAATTGATTAGAGGCATTCCACGCTGCCTGTAGAGAGCCGAGCCCCGCACAGTGTCGGCCATCTTTGTCTGTCCTGCCAGAGGCTAAACATGGCCCTGCCCTCCCCCTCCTCCTGAGGCCCTAAACCCTGGGAGTACCGCTCACTGCAGAGAGGCCAAAAGACTTACTGAGAGAAAGAAACGAAACAAGGCGGAGGGAAAGAGGTGAAGAAGCAGAGCAGAGGAGACAGAAGGGGAGAAATTAGGAGAGAGAAAGGAGGCAGATTAAGGTGAGAGCAGTAAAAAAAACCCATCTCATTTCTTTTCACTTAAAATCACAACTATCCTCCTCACTGCAACCCGCAGGGTACAAGACTGCCCCTTTATTCACTGAGGTGATATAAATCTGAGAGTCATGCTTTGGGGCTGAACACAATAGCACCTCCCCTCCCTCCCATGGCTTAGCTTGGCCTGTGGCATTCTTTTAGCACTCCTCAGACAGACAGGGGTTCAACTATTTCTCAAAAAGGATATTTATTAGGAAAACATAAAGTATGTTTCTTGTGGAACAAGCTAAAAAAAAAATAAAAGAGGCAAGAGTTACTGTTAATAAAAACGAATCAGTGCATTCATCACTGTCCTGAAAGCAGTCAAGACAAGACAAGCCAGTTAATTCTCCCCTTGACTAGCTAAAGATGGCTGGCCCCTTGGGTCCATAATGGCTGTGCAGTTTTCTTTGTGCAGTCAACTCTGGAGCGAGGGCCCCTGTGTACGACCACAATGCTACAAAGACTGGGAGAAGAGGGATACACAGAGGGCAGACTTTTCTCTTTACAAGGAAAGGCTTTAAATGTGAAAAAAACAAAACAAAACAGCTCCGTTATTCGAAGGAGAAAAATCAGTCAAAGATCGGAGAGCGCGGGATTAAGTCTGCGTTTTCAAGTGCGAGAGTGTAAAATCAATGCAGTGCTTTTCAACCCAAAAACCCCCAATCCCTGTAAGTGTTTGAGCAGCAACCGGCTTCTCTCGCGACTGTTCACAGCGGCCTTTGCAATATGGCAGCCAGAGAGCGTTGTTACAACCTGTAACCCTCAAACCTAATGCCCAATTCCGCCGCCTCCTCCTCTTCCTCCTTCCACTGTAACACTAGAGCTTTGCTTTAAACAATACCAGATCCTCCCTTCTCCCACACGACAGGCCCCCAGCGCACCTCGTTAACAGGAAACCTCTGTTTATTTTCTCTGCCTTTTAAACACACTTCTTCCTCTGCAAACCCTGTTAGTGACCACCCCCTCGTGCACTGGCGACAACACCAGCCAGGATCTATGACTTCCTGCAGGAGGTGGCAACCAGAAGTAAAGAAGGAAAGACATATCCCAAACCCGCAGACAAAGGAGACGGCAGGGGAGGGAGGGAGGGAACGGGGGAGGTCATGCAAGCAACGGCAGCAGCAGCAGCTTGGTGTTAGCAAGGAATGTCAAGCAGTTCAGCTAAGCTAGCAGGCTTGCTGAGCTAACAGCTTAGTTAACGAATGCCCCGAGGACAAGGGAGGCTCGAGTATGTGAGATCAGGGCTGGTACTGGTGTTGACACACACACACATACACATAAAATGGTAGGGAGGGCATAAAGTTGGAGTGTTCACCTAGCCTGTCGGAAGGGGAAATAAAGCACAACCAAAAGAACAAAAGGGCGATTGTGGCATTTGGAGGCAGAGATGGGATCTGGGAGGACTAATCTGCTGCTCCAACATGATAAGATTAGAGAAGGGGGAGGCAGGAAGAGCTGGCTGGGAAGATCACACGTACACTCGCGCAAGCACACAAAGATGATGGATATGATTGGGAGGGTTTTCCACTCGCCTTTTCTCCCTTCCCCATTTTCGTTCTTCCTCTCCCTCTTTTTTCCCCGCTCTCTTTGAGACGGAGAGATCTGCCAGCACACCAGCACTCAATAAGCACTTCCATCTGGACGGCACACACAGACAAACTTAAAAAAATAAAAAAATATATTGCATGTGTGTGAACATGCAGTTGTGAGGTACAAGAGATCTGCTGTGCTCACGCAATCTCAGACATCTCAGTGACTGACAAAGGAGGTTGTTAAAAAGTAATGCTAGCGTGCTGTGTGAACAAACACACACACACACAAATACACACACACACAAATAACAGGCTTTCAGGATAAGCACCTCTATTCTTCTCCCAAGCCGGCAGCAGCAGCAGGCTGGGACTCTGTGTCAGAGGTAAGAGAAAGCAACTCTAAATCAGACTGTCAGAACCAGCAGCAGCAGGATCCCTCTCTTCAATCCTCCTCTCCTTATGGGCTTCACCGTGTGCACTTGGCTACTTGGAGGAAGCCTCTGCCCCTCAAGCCTCATTCTCTGAGCCACACATAATAACACTAAGCAAATGCTGATTACAACATTTGTTGGGCGGAACTGTGCACAGCCTTCTTGTATGCCTGGCAACAAGAAAAAAATGAATAAATAATTAAATATATAATGTGTGAGATTGTGTGGGAGGCATGGGGGGTGGTGGGGGAGGGGCAAGGTGAGTCCCAGCTGTGGTGGCGATGCTGGCAGGACCTTTTACACCATGCCTACACATGGGTGTCTCTCTCTCTGCCTCTCTTTGGCTTGACCTGTTTGGATATTAAATCGGCACCCTCTGCTTTGAACACACTGGGCCCATCTGTCAGCCCGGCTCCATATTGGATTGGATGAGCATTAGCCGATTCAGAGTGGGCAGATTTGCTCTCGTTTCGCTGTGTGTGTGTGTGTGTGTGTGTGTGTGTGTGTGTGTGTGTGTGTGTGTGTGTGTGTGTGTGTGTGCCTTTGAATGCCTGTCTTAAATTTAAAACCCACTTTCACAGAATCAAGCCCACAGGGTTTAGATCACTTTACGATGGACTCGCTGGCCGGGTCGCCGTACAAATTGATGACATACAGCAACACATGTGAGGATGTTAACAGGTCCTCTTGTCATCGAGGCAAAAAACACAGCAGAGAATCGAGGAAGGGGAGGGGGGGGGGAGAAGAAGAAGAATGAGTCACGCGGAGCTCACAGATGATACTAATTAAGACTTCGGGGCTGAGGACCACTACTGGTGGATCATACTGCCAACCACAGGCACCCTTTTACACACTAGAGAGTCACAAGCACCCCACATGACTGCGACACTGAGGTTCACAACTTTTTCCAACCCTCTGCTTCGCTCCACAGTCTGTTTCACTTCTCCTTTATTTCAAATGTGTCCTCGAGGAATACAGCAAACTAATAGCAGGAATAATAAGATATCTGCTTTAAAGGATCGCGCTGGATTCCTTCTAGAAAGAGAGAGGCAGTGAGACTTGAGAACACTAGCGCTGGCTGTTTGCGGCATAAAACAGCCGAGCTGCGTCCAACTTAAATATTTGTCTTTGCCTCCAACACACTTCTGTTTCACGTCAGTTTAAGCCAGGAAATTTAACACAAGTTAAGTGATGGTGCAGATAGCAGCACTGTTAAAAGTCAAAGGGAGAGAGGGGTTATAAAATGATGATCACTAACAGCACAAAACAGTCAAAGAGCACCTGGCAACTTATGCTCAGTGATTTAGGCTAAATGCTAATACACACACATAGAGAGAGACATACATTAGCACAGTCAGAAATCTTTGCAGCGCTTTGCAGGGGTAGAGACTAGAATGCAGATCCGAGTAAGACTTCAAACGCAGGCTGCAGGAGGACAGATGGAGGCGGTTAGGAGAGCTCATATCTCAGTGTTCAGATCATAATACTGACTTTATTTCCCAAGCTCTCCCTCTCAGCCAGACATAGAGTTAAAGCCTGCCAGAAAACATTGTCATTTCTGCCTTCAGCCTTTCATTTAGCCGCTTCAAAGCCATCTCGCTTTGATACCTGGCTTCCCTGTGCGTGTTAGTGTATTCGCCAGCGTGCCTGTATGTGTGTGTGTGCTTGTGCATAGCCTGGGATGTTCTCAAGAGAGCGGAGACTTGTCTGGTCTCAAGGTAATGCCCGTGAGTCAGGATTCACAGAGAGACACAAACACACAATGAGGGAAGAAAAAAGGGAGGAATGCTGACGTTTTGAGAGGACACTGGCTTTTTCTTGCGCAGACCCTTTAAACCGCCGGGTGTTTCATTTCCCTGTAATCCATTGTGTTAGCTGTGCCTTGTTAGCATAGCCTGGTGAAGTAATGAGACATCTCACTAATACTTACTAGACTGCTGCTATAGAGAAAGAGAGGAGGAATGCTCACAGAGAGGGGCGCAGAAAGGATATGACTATCAGACTGTGTGTGTGTGTGGATTTGTCATATTGGACGTTTGCCCAGCAAGCTAATCCAAACCCTGCATATGTGTGTGTCTGTGCGTGTGCGTGTGTCTGTATGTGTGAGGACCAGTGGCAGCCTCTTGAGCAGGGTATGGCAGAGATGGAGCTGAGTGCTGTAATGGAAGACAGGAAATGAGAAGGCATGCTTAAGCCAGTGCTAATCGATGTCCCCCCCACCACCCCCGTCGCCTTGGTATAATTCACACACAAATTTATCACGTAGTGTGTGCGCGTGTGGGTCGTATATCTTCTCAACAATGCACTGGGGAGTCAGAAAGGTGCTGTGCGTATGTACAAATTTGTAGCACTTCAAAGACTGACGCAGTGTGTGCTCATGTGAATGCTTTGGAGGTCTTTATGTGAGAGCAGCTGTCAGGCCATCAGGAGTGTCTAGAGGGAGAGCGTGTGACAGTGACACAGATACAAGAAGCTGAGGCACCTCCTGCACGTCTGTATGGTCAGAAAACGCACGTTAATGCACAATTATGATCCTTCTTGCAATACAAATCTCATTTCCGCATGCACACACAAACAAAACTGCATCGATTTTAAAAGAACAAACGTGGACGGAGCGGCGACAGTCAGCCATGGATAGAGAGAAACAAGCAGAGTGTATTAACACGAGCATGCAAAAACAGATCTTAACGCAGAGTGTGAAAACCGGACAGACAGCTTAAACCACCGCAAGCTCAAGCACTTGTGATTGTTTTGTTTTTATCTGCCCGCTGCTCCCAAAGATATCCATCTCTCCGGCTCCCTTCCCCTGCTTTATCTCGGTCTGAAGGTGACCTTGCCTGTCTGTCAGTCTCTAGTGATGACACTGGCCCTATCAGTAATACATCATGTAAGCAGTGTATCAGCCAGATGCCGCACTAGCTGAGCAGTGGGTGGTCTGTCAGGCATGCCTGCTTTGTACAATATGCAAATAATCACATGCAAATTACCTGACTCTGTGTGTGTGTGTGTGTGTGTGTGTGTGTGTGTGTGTGTGTGTGTGTGTGTGTGTGTGTGTGTGTGTGTGTGTGTGTGACAATATATCCGGGTGGATGCAAATGAAGAACGCTATCAGATGTGCGCTAAAAGACTTAAAGACATTACGGGCATTTCACCAAACACAGTTACAGCTCACAAAAATCAAAAGGCTACTCAGAGAAAATGTCTGAAAGCTGGGGAGGAATGTGATTATAACACATGTGTGCACACACGCACACACACACACCCACATAGAGGCCAGGAGCTTTGAGCAGCCTCCTGCTGTGCTGCAACAAGAGATGTATTGTAGACAACACAGCTGCAATAACAAGGCTGGCCCAGTGCTAGAAGGAGCTGTGCTGCACGACTTTTCGTCTAGACCGACAAGAACAGCCGCCATATTGTAACATGATTATGGGCTGGAGTCTCTGCGTGTATTTTTAAGTGCAATGAATTTAAAGTGATAGGGATGCAGCTGTTTTGTTTTTTAAAAAATGCCTAAAATGCACATTACAATGCATCAAACATAAAAATGCATTTCCTCAAATGGATCCGACACCTTTTAAGGAGTCTGATGGAAAATACCGGACCTTTGTAATAGTATTAAAAGCTAAATATTTTGTAGGTTCCTCCTACATGATTAACTCGGGTTTGTTTTTTTAACTTTCAAGTACAAGAAAAATCAAAAGATGCTTTGCTATCATATCATCCCGAAGGTACTGAAGGTAGGCTGAGTTAATAAGAAAGGGAAAAATGTAAATTAGCTGGCTAGAATTACTTTCCATTTAAATCTAGTGTAAAATAATACAAATAAATTCACTGCGACTTTAATGTAAGTGAATAATGGCGAGAAATCTGACGCGGTTGACAGGATAAAAGATGCAGGAATCTATAAATGATTGATCTGAGTTGTAAGTTACATCCTAATCTGCATTAACTGAGCACCTGAACACCTTCAGATTTTTTGTCTGCACGTTACATATTCGGTGAAGACTTTCAATACGATGCATCACCTTTTTATTCATAATCGATCGTTTAGTTTAAACTCCTCTTCCACTGTGTTAGGTTATTTAAATGCAAGATAAAAAAGAAAAAAGAAAAAAACATTCAGCTGACGTGACATTGATATAACGGGTGGCCGTTCTGCAAGGACAACCAACAAAGTGTCTTGATTGAATAGGAACAAACAGGCATATTTTAAGCCCTGCGAATTAAGAGCTGCAGATCCTTTGCGAGGTCTCGTGTTGCGGTTGACTTCCCAAACTCCAGCAAAAATAAAACATACACGGTTAAGTAAACAATTGCTCGCTAATGCAGAACATGGGAAAAACAACAGAGTCATGACGAGCGGCGTGTCAAACACGCTGGTTATCGTTCGCACGTACCCAAACACAGCACCCACAGCGAGAGAGAGGAGAGAGAGGGTGAGACAAAGAGGCTGAACAACACACCAACATCTCTACTTTCTGCAACCCAGGCACATCAAAGCCTTCTCCGCCCATTTATCTGCATGTGCCTGTAAATCAAAAGGCATACTTTGAACCTGCACGCACGCACACGCACACACACACAGGCTCAAGCAGCATTTGCTTTGTGCAGCAGAGTCCAAGACTGGGGTAGGGAAGGTAAAAGATTTTGCTGTAGACGAGGGAATTACGCGCCTCAGCTCACTCTGTCAAGGGAGGAGAGGAGAATGACTGTTTACCAAAAAGAGAGAGGGGGGTGGTGGGAGGGTCATTGCTGTGTCTCAGGCAGTGCTTTCCTGTCTGCGAGTCACCTCTTCACTTCACTTTCACCCTTCACTTAGCCCCGCCGCCATCATTGAAATGAGACACACATCTACCCCACCTTAAAAACGGCTCTATGCTCTGACAGATGAGGAGCCAGGTCAATGCAATTAGTTGTAACAGCATGTACAGGGGCAGACACTATGCACAGGAAAACAAGACGAATAAATGGACAAACACATTCAGAACCCCATGGAGAGAGAACCTAAGGAATGCACCCACACACACACTCACACAGATGATCTGTGCATCCCAGTGTGACCATATGGTTTGGCGGGGACTTCCTACCCACCGCAGAGGAAGTGTCCGTTTACAGTGCACAGTTCAGTTGTCTGCCATCACATCCTGTCTCCCAGCTTTAAACGGCAATACGAAGCCAGCTCTGCTCAGCCCAGTCACAGCTTTGAAGTTAAATCAAGCAGAAAGGAGACACAGTTCCCCATACCGTGCAATCAGCATTGGCATGAGATCTGGTGGGCCGCACGCAACCTCAAACAACAAAGCAACATAAAGGGAGATTCACTTTCTGCAGCTCGTATGTGTGAAGATGGTTCACTTTTCAGCCAGCGTTGCTGGTGGTGTGTCTGACACCCACCTGTCCTTGGGTAGAGTGTGATTAGGTGTTCTTAAAGCCAGCTTTTTGTAACAGAGTGGATGCGTGTAACAGATTGCGTGCGGAGAGCGATATGATAGGCTTATGATGGAATGATCCAGCAGACATTGACTAACAGTATGTGAAGTACAACGGGGCGGGTGTTATTGATGACTCTCTTAAAAAAGTGGGTATCATTGCCATGGCAGCCCATGCGTTATCACCACGCAGCCACGCCCAGTCCCCCCGGTTCAGACCAATGGGCAGCCAGCTGCCAAGCAAACAATCCCCAGCAGTGCTGGAATGGTTGCGGGCGAGAGGAGAATGCTAAATGTGCCACTTCATCTGGTGATTGACACAGAGCCTCTTGTTTACAGGCGCCATGGAGATTTGCATCTTTTTACCACTGCCACTCCTTCTCCTCTTCTCTCTCATTTCTCGCCTTCTCCTTTGTGTCCCCTTGCTTCACTCCCACAATCCTCCCCGTTTGTGGCGGCTCTGCATGAAGTGGATATTACCCCACCCTGCTGCTATGATATTGATCAGCCTCCTCCTTCCCTCTCCTCCTTTTCTTCATAGCCCACTGCATTGATTCCACCTCTCCCTCCGAGCCCGCCAGCTAGGAGTGATTACACACGCTGCTCACATACAGAGATGCAAACACACACACAAGCATACACATTAGTCTTCGGTAGGGATGTGGGACATGTAGCCTTGCTTTACTTTAAAGGCTATAAAGCTCAGCGGCTGCTGCACCAGCCCAGTGAAAACACTGCTTCTTTTCACTCAATCAAACCCAGTGACTGCCAGCTTACCATGACATATTACCATAATAAACATCTTTGTTATAGCATGTTAGCATAGCACACCAGCCATCTGGCATAAAGCTGACTGTGCTCTAGTGTTTTCTGTCAGGTTGGTGCTAAAGATGGCTGTGGTAGGGCTTGACAGGTGGACTCCAGACACCTTGTGATTCTGTGCAGAGCCACACGGAGCACATACACACTCCTTATATGGGCCTGCGGTGCTGCACTCACCAGCTACACACCAAAAGCTCTCCTACTAAAGTCAAAACAGTGAAATAAAACAGCTAGGAGTGGGTGTTAGAACAGCACAAGAAAAATACCTAATCACAAACTCGGCTCATCTGTGTCCACTTGAGCATAAAAATATCTCCCCACGTGTGAATGGACAGCCATGAAGTCGCGCCCCCGCCTAAAAACCCACGAGCAGCAGGAGCTCTTGGCTCGTCTGTACACGCTTGGACGTTAATCTGTTAACCAACCCTCTCAAATTGACCAGACAGTATCTCTGCTAACAATAGCGCGTGAAGTGCGAAAGGTTTGAGGTGGGGAGTCCTAGCCGATGAGCTAACGTAGGCAGTGTGGGCTGATGCAGCAAGAACAACCACTTATCTCTGTGTAACCTCTCTCCGGCAGCAGCAACAATCCAGAGGAGTGTCTACACCAACAGGCCAGAGATCCCACATATTATACGCACCCTCGCTGCCATTTGGCATTTAAATGGCATTTTAGCATAGCAGCAAACAGTTTGCACCTAATTATGGCTAGCTGTTGCTGTGTAATGAGTTGAGCTAGTGTCTCTAAAAAAGCCACGGCTACTCTTAAGGGTAAGCAATATCTTTGCTTAATCCCAAGGTGGACTGGATGTTAGAAAGGATTGGCAGTCAAACCTGATACTGAACCAGCCTGAAGCTAAATTATTAATTATTAAATCATTGATAAGCTAAGACCTAATCAGTTCTGCTCTCTGCATTAAAGAAATTCAGAAAATAGATTGCTACATAATAGATTGCTACACAATGCTACGGAAGCATTACCTTGCACAACTGGTCTCCCCGACTCTACTTTTTTCCCTAATTTGCAATAAGATTAAGAGATTTGTCTGTGATGCAATTATGCTATTCCCAATCCAGAAAAGATCTCTCTCTCTCCCTGAGTCTGAGGGGCGGGGCGCTCTCCCTCTCTCTCACACACACACGCACGCACGCACGCACGCACGCACGCACGCACACACACACACACACACACACACAGCTGTTTCATGCATCACACAAAAAGGCACTGCTCTTAATGACAATGCAGGAGAGAACCAAACGCCTCAAAAGCATAGTTACACTCCATCAGAGTCTGCGCTGACAATGCTTCTTGGCACAAGGGCAACAAGTCTTTTGCATTTGAGGGCACAAACAGAAGCAGACTGTTCGAAAAAACCAGTCAAAGCCAAGTGCAGAGATGTACAGCGTATGACTGCCGAGCTCACAGCCTATCTCGCCTTTCCCCAGCTATGCTATATATGCTAATATATGCCGGGTTATGGCTGAATTCACAAATTCAATCTGAAATGGTCAAAAGATCTTTTAAACTGTTGTTCGGAAACTGAACAGAGCAGGAGAGCATGAAGGGGTTAGCTTTTTGATGCAAAAACAATGATTTTGCAATTATTACACAATGCATATGAGCGAATAAAGCAATTCAGCTTTTAATTTTGCCTTTTCCCCTCCTAATAAGTTAAAAAGTACTAGATCAATAAACATTTAAATATCAACACTAACATTTGTGACTAATTAACAGGTAAGCACAATCAAAACTAAGATAAAGACAAAAGGGGAGGGGGGAACAAGGACAGTGTGAATGTGATCAATAGAGCTAATCAATATTCTTCCCCTGTACCTTCCACTGTTTGGATTAGTACTCGTATTGCACTACAACTATAACCTCGTAGACAGGGTCAAAGTGATTTAGAGAAAATGTCTCGCTTACAACTGAATGACACAATCAATTAGCTGCTTTCAAATAAGAAAAACAGTTAAAGCTGACAAATAAATAACATTACGTCTCATTATCGCTGTGAGTAGGCTCATCTAAAAACCCCACTAATGATCCAGGGAGGCATCTTTAGAGATGACGTTTTGGGCCAAAAAAGTACTCCAGGAGACAGTCAGCCATCTGTTAACAGCGAGCTTCATCAGTCCCCCACCGGCCCTGTCAAAAGTCTACAGCTCAAACGGCGTAAGCACAAGCTCCACTGCGAGGTTGACGTTGGAGAAATGAGGTGTGTGTTTGGTGTAAATGTGCGTTTCTTGGCTCTGCGGGGAGGAGAGGACGAGAGGTCGCCGTCTATCCAAGGAGCACACCCCAGACATACGGGGGGTCTCGATCACCCCCATCAACCCTTCACACCCTCCGCCTGCTGATGGAAAGAGCCTCCGCACTCATCCGCCAACTCCATTACCTGCTGTGACAGGGCCGCGCATTAAATCATTCCGTTTCACCTGGAGAGGAAGGTGAAGGTAGGAGGAAAGAGAAGTGGGAGGAAGACAGTGAGTGTTTGTTTTTTTTTTTATTCTTGCTGGTCTGTGAGCTAATTCTTACATGCCCTCGTGCTGGGCCGCCATCAGATCATCCCCATCCCAACATGCACAGACGCCACAAGATGAATCACAAGGGCCAGACAGAGGAGAGAAAGGAAAGAGGAGACAAAAGAATGCGGAATAAGGTGAGAAAGGTAAAATATAAGAAGACGTATTCAGTCGCAAATGGGTTGGCCACGATAGCAAACTATAAGTGGGCTATTAAGCTCGATAGCTAGTTGGTGCAGTTAAGAGTCTACACAGCTGACTGCATTATCCCTATAAAAGCACGCTGCCTGTTCAATCTGGATTAAAAAAAATAATGTAATTTAAACGTGATTCAATTAGCTCTGGAAAGAAAAAAAGAAAAGCAAGAGAAGGAATTAAATAGCATGTCAGATAAAGCTCCCAACACAGATTCCTATGCAGGGCAGAAGCTTGGCTTTAAAAAGGGGGATAGGGGAGAAGCCACTAGATAAAACGTAATGGATTTGACAACTGTACAAAAAAAAAGACAGACTTAAGGGAGGTCTGTACTTCTTTTTTTTTTATCATTTCATTAAGATAGTGCTTAGGCTAATTTAACAGTGGGCTTAATAACGCAGACTTTCCTCCCTTTACTCTGTACACAAGTGTTAACTGCCTGCTGGAACAAAGGCGGCTCTGTTCACAAACACAACACTGCCAAACTGTTAAGTACATTCCTATAAAGAGAGGAACAAAGAGCATTTGAGCGTGGCAGGAGGGGAAATGAATACAGCTACTGAGGGGATAGCACGGCTCGGCCCTTTGATGCCAGGAAATGTCTTTACCATCACAGACACTGTTTATACAGCTTCGTAGCATACTCTTCTTCTTTCTTTCTTTTAAGATCGAGGCAACAATAAAATAAACTGGTAGTACTGTGAAATCTCAGTAGGGATGATGTTTGGGAGAGATTACTGCTGAGAAGGAGAGAAAGGGAGTCTGAGGTATGTACTGCCAGACAGCAGACAAGTGGAGGAGATGGTGGAGAATTTAGAGGTTTGGACTGTTTTTTAGGGAAGCACAGCAGAGTACTTGGGAGGGGGGCGTTACACAATGCAGGAATAATGAAGTGTGCAACGTTTTGTGTGTGGATACAAGTCGCAAGAAGGCACAAACACCTATCCGCAGGATAAATGAAGTGTGTGTGCAAGTGTGGTGAAGCGTCTCCGAGCCTTCGCAGCTGCGGTTCCCTCAGTCCATGTGATCCATTGGTGGTGACAGACAGGCAAACACAATTTAGGCTTGCCCATCAAAGCACATGCAGCACCAGCCGCAGCCACTGCAGGCGGAAATATGACGCACAGAATGGAAAATACACAATCCTCCCCTCTGTGTCTAAGAAAAGACCAGCACAGATTTGTCATTACCTGAAACACGAGGAAAAACACATTTTATCTATGCTTTTCAACCCTGTTTCTATGCCCTATTGTACATGCGAGCAAAGGCAGTCACCTTTCTGTCAATCATCGGGCATATTGGTGCATTTTATGGTTTGAAAGCTTCTACAAAATCTACTAAAATCCTTCGATGAGAGCAAAAGCTGCAACCATGAGCCCTTCCAGTGTTTTATTTGTTGGTTATGGAGTACCTCCAGTGTGTAAATCTTGATAATATGTCTGGTAAAACTCTCTGGTCTCTAGGTTTGTTCGCATATAACGACTGAGTTGTTCTCAAGAAACTGAATCAGACTTGTCAAACAGACCAACATCACCCTTTTAATGATCAAAGCTCGAGCACATGTCAGCCAGTTGTGTTGGATTAGATCAACAAGCATTTTTAGATGGAGGACAGAGTTAGCAGTCATTCAAGCTGTAGCACATGTACAAAGTGTCAGAAGGTCTGTATGAGATCGCTGTGGTGCTGCAGGGGAGCTGCTGGAGATGACAGCCTGTGGTGATGTCACTGTTTTTTTTGTTTTGTTTTTAACAGCTTTGCGAGGCGAGCGAGATCCAAGCTACGAAAAGCTACATTCCTCAGACCTCACGGCAATCCCTGAAATTTCCTCTTTTCGTGTCTTCCCCTGTCCCTGACCGATGCCTTTGCCCTCTTTTCCTTCCTCCCTCTGCTCTCTCTGCTGGCAAGAGTTAATTTGCACCATGTGTTCTTTAATAGAGATTGGGGGGGGGGGGGGGGGGGGGGGGGGGGATAGGGCCCTGGTGGAAGCGTGTGAACCCGATACCACTGTAAATCTCCACTTCCACAGCGTTATACTCTCTCGCCCCTCCTCCTCCTCTTTCTCTCCTTTTCTCTGTCATTCTTTTTTTTATTGGCATGTCACACATTGGACAAGCTGGAAATTAAACTGAGCTAAGTTGAGCACCAGTGGTGAAGCATGCCAGATACCTCCTTAAGCTGAGAAAGGGAGGGGAAAAGTGTATGTTGGAAAAAGGGAAAAGAGTGGCGGGGGGTGGGGGTGTGTGTAGCTGTAATGTAATGTAGGAGAAGGCGAGGAGGTGGGGGTAAAATTAGCCATCCGTTTTCAGAGCAGAGGCCAATCCAATTAAAGCTTGACCAGTCCACGCAAATGTGTTTAGTGTCTGGTTACTACACTCAGCACTGGGTGGCCAGGAAGACACAAGAGATTCTCCAAGTACAAAACTCACTGCAGCGACCAGGAAGGTGACACGGAAAAAATAAAATCCATGGAAATGATGAGTGAGCAAAGACAGAATGAAGAGTTTTATCTACAATTTAAGGTCCCAGTGGTTACGAGACGCTGTGAACATTAGCCTACTTCAAAGAAACCTTCACCCTCTAATTTAGTGTGCAGCCCCATATGGAGGACGAGGGGGAGGATGCTTTCTTTTCAATAGGAAGACCTTGGTTGAGTGATTAAACAGGCGCTGCCATTATTTTCCCATACCACCAGGTTGGGAGTCCTGTGTATTATGTGAGCATCAAATCTGCCTGCCTTTGTAGGCATCTGTGCCAAAAAGGGCATTTGTTTTTCCTGCTTTCTCATCAAAGTCAGCAGCAGAGAAGGCAGCAGTGTCTGTTTGCTATTAAGATAAAGTGTGGTGCTAAACTCCAGTGCATGGTGACTTCAGTTCATGTGATGAAAATGCAAAGAAATCAGAGTTGTTTTCAATTGTATTCAACTAAAAAAAATTTTTAAAGAGGAAAAGTGTCTGAAGCAGAGCAACCAAGTATTTTAACAAGGTGGCAACAAAAGGTGAAAAAAGCACTTTGATTTTCAATGTTGGTCCCAAATGTCATTTATCCCTGGAAAAAAATAATACTAATAAAATGAAATCTTTGCATGAGGCCAAGCCGGTCAGAGTAAACTAATTAGACTCTAAAGTGGGGGGGTAAAGTAGTCAAAAGGCTTCTCTGCTGAATTATTTAGCAGTGAAGGGTCACAGAGGTGGCTATTGATTGGGCCTTTCTGAAAATGTTACGGCCGCTGGCCTGGCCCTTCAGTCCGACCAACCCCCCATTGTCCGCAGGCTGCGCCCACACCCCATCTGGGAAAGTAATCACCACTCATAAAAAAAACACACACACACACAAACCCCATTTTGATTTCAGTCTACTTCACTCCCCTCCCGTCTTCTATCCTAGAGAAAGAGATAATCCTATTGGTTGAACAACTAGTTTCCATAGCAGCGTTTAGCTAATGCACAGCGAGGGCAGTGAGGGTGAGAGAAAAAAGTGTTATCTGTCCAAAAAGATGAAAAGAGGGAGAGAAGAGTCGAAGAGCCATGCAGAGGGTTGGGCAGGTTTCATTTCATACCCACAAGGAGAGCTCAATCCCAGTTGCTCCACTTGCTGGGCCTGAAATGTGTTGTTATCTCAACCTTGCCATTTGTATTGCTTTATTTATTCATCACTGCGCTGGTGTGGACAATCAATCTAACCCGTCTCCCAACAGAGACGGGGCTCTGTAGCTGTCAGAGAGACGCATGCCTGTCTCCATCTGATTTGAGAAATGCACCACGCTTGCAAACCGACACCAGAGTAGAACTACGGCTTGTCAGTCTTGCAAAAATTGTAAGCGCATACATGAACAGAAAGAGCAGCTGCTTTAAGCTGGTCACCAACGTGGCAGCTTAATGACCTAATGTTTTTCCAGAGAATGACATTAATGGCTTCACCTCAATGAAAATTCAAGCGTGAGAAACGCGAGTGAAGTATGGAGGGAACGGGATAGGGTGCCTCATACCTCACACAGAACAGAAGAATGAATCGAAATGGTCACAATGGACAAAGTGGCACGATAGTACCAAAACAGTGGCAGAAAATGCTTTGCTCATTGGGTCTAGTCATAATCAAATGCAAGGAGAGGAAAGGGAGTGGGCCATTTGTCAAATGAAGATAGCTAATCTGAGCAGAATTTGTCCAAATAGAAAAAACCCCCAAACAATCCTGCTTTGTTTCCCTTTTGCAGCCAAGTGGAAGTGAATGGCCATTCAGTGTTTAATAGCTGCTGTGTTGTGCTTGTATTGCTTTAAGGCTGCCACTCAATGGGGGAACATTACAGGCAGGATGCTTCAATCACACAGTCTGCAGCAGGCTCGCCTGGCCGGCCATGTCTGTAGACGCCTAGATGCCCTTGTCAAAGCTGCTTCCTCACAGAGAGCACAGAGACAAGCACACACTTAAGACAGCCCCATGCAACTGTGAAAGAGTGCACCTCCACATGTTCATGCCTGAGAAATGTAGCAGCTCGCTTACAGCAGCTGAGTGGACTGTGGAATGAAAGGAAGAGCTGAGAAGCACACACACGAATATATACACACACACACAAACACACAAAATTGCCCCTAATGACTGTAGCGCCCCTCTCTCAAGAGATGGCAGCGGCTGCTGCTCTACTCAATAAATATTAACAAGAAGTACGACTGATGGTGGTGCTCACTGATCCATAATTGCATTTCAAAATGTTCGATGGGGGTGGGGTGGAGGGTGGCCGCAAAGGGAGAAAGGAGATAAAAAAAAAAGAGGAAGCTCAGCCTTCCAGGCAGTGACAAGAGACAAGTAGTGATGGCTGTCTAGTAAACCTCCCACTGTCATTTCGGTGGCTCAGCACCAACAGTCTGACATGCTTGCTTTCACTGAATCACCGCACATGTGGGGATGGACCGCGGGGACGGTCGCAAGCTCCATTAGCACATATACACTTACAGATATCCCACGGATCTGAATACGTGCATGTGAGCTAGCCACAAGCTAATTAGCCCGTGGATCTCATTGTTAAACTAATTCTCAGCACTTTGGATTCCATTAGGACTGTAGTCAGGGTCCACAGAAAACCTAATAAGTGCTCATGTTAAGCATGCGTATTTATGCACATAAATTTGCATCTTTATCAAACATTTTTAATTATGGACTTTGAATAGGAAGCACTTTCCAAGGCTGAACGTTATACAGCAGCTAAAACAGTCAGGGATCAGTTGTGAGAGATATAATTAGCATTTGGTGTGCACATGTGTGCGTGTTTATGGAGAAGGTATACACACATTGTTAACATGACACATTAACTGTTATGTCAATCTAAAGAAAACATGTATGTGAATACCCACACACAGACGGTGCATGTGTCCCGATTACACAGATAGTAAAGCTTAACAATAAATGATTTACTCATTAAATCACACACACGTGCCACTAACTGAGCTTTAGAGGCTTCTAAATCTGCACCCCTGTCTGCAGTGCACCTTTAGCATTGGTAGATGGGTTTTTTCATATTTTTTTAATCTAGCACTAAAACTGAGATGGGATTTTGTGCCATCATTAAAATATTACAGCACATCCACGCATCTGATTTTCTATAATAGTCCCACAAACAACCGTGTCACACTGTGAAAATGCAGAGTTTTCCTCATTAATTTGCAAGCTCTTTGCTAATTAAATGTTTTGGCCCGCCAATTAATTATTCCAACCGGTTCAGGAAATAGACAATATCATCTCAGCATCACAAAAGAGAAAATGCATCAAAATGCTTTTGAATGAAGTTAAATAAAAGAATCCTTTTCATTTTAAACACATACATTCAGATAATTCAAAATACTGCTGCCATTATTTGTAAGAGTTCTATGATAAAAGAGGATGACGCGAGTGATATGTCGAAACAAATTGGGGCCATTTCTTTGCATCAAACCGGATTTATTAACCGTAAAGACAGAGATTAGACACTGAGAGGAGATGTAAATCACCCCTCTGCAGAAACACCTATGGTTTCGACACATCTCATCATTTAGACTTAACATCATTATCTCCAGTAATGCGCATCCACACATGCCAAGTGCATGTATTGACGTGTTACTTGACAGTGCTCAGACCTGTACAAACACGACATCACAACATGTTTTCCCTGGACAAACACAAAGAACATAAAGCGTGTCGCAGATTAACCTGTGCACATCTCGCAGACGAAACAGAGCGCACTCAATCTCGGGTGGTTATAACCTTACACTGCTGCTAAATGACGGGACATAATGAAAACCAGTGAATACAGTGTGCTCTGTACTGTAGCTGATCAGGACTGCAACATATGAGCACGAATCCTGGCAAGATAATTGCATTGTACGTGGCATCTAATTAAATGTCCATAAGCAGGAAGATCCAGGGGTGGAGATGAGCATTTGTTTGTGAGGCTAACAGTGGGAGAGAAAGACTGTGAGGGTGTGTGTGTGTTTGTATGTTTGTGTGTTGGTGTACTGGGCTCCTCAATCCCTTGTTCCCCGAGGGAGAAACGCTGCAATCACTCCATTAACGAAAGAGGGAGGGAGACAGGGTTGCTGGCAGGGAAAGAGAAGGATGTAGGGAAAGGAAGGACGGGAGGGAGGATGGGGCACAGCTGACTTGGCCAATAACAGCAAATAAGGCTAGCTACAAGCAGAGAGGAGAGGTGGGAGGGTCAATGAGCGTCGAGGACACGAGCACAATGGCTTGAACATGGGATGGGAGGAGGGAGGGAGGTGAGTGACAGCAGATAAAGAGGAGAGGGGACGATGGGGGGAGGAGGGGAATGAAGTGTAGAAACAGACAGATGAGAGAGTGAGAGGGAGAGAAATGGAGACAGAGGAGAGAATTGAGGTAAGAAGAGCAGGATGGATTGGTGAAGTCAGGGTCAATGGGCAGATATGGCTGCAGACTGCTCAGCGCTCAGTTTCTGTCAGGCGGCTTTTTGTCTTCGATTCTTCTCTCACGGCGACATACGACTCGCGTGAGAACAAGATTAATACGTATCAAAGTACATGATCATAATACAAGCTGCGTGACCAGAATAGAAATGCGGCGCAAGCACACACAGACACGCACAAGATAAAAAACACACAAGTCTGTATCTGGCAAGCTCCCTGCATTGCTTTCATCCAGTATAGATTGTAACACATTACAAGGTCACGGCACTGGGTGTAAACAGAAACTAGCCCTTGTGGGAGAACAGCCTAAAGGACTGCAGGCCTTTAATTGACCTAACTAATCACATCCGAGAGAATGCACTGTGATGCACGTTTACAATACCCGCCATGTTACCCGCCTTAAACGAAACATTTCAATCATTCTTTGATTCATTTAAAGTCACAATTTCGTGCCACCATTTATTTCTGGTTTTTTTTTAATCTCCTGCAAGTTTTGCAAATAATTTTTGTCATTTTCGAAAACTGATGAGTTTTACTAATGTTGCTGCAAACTTTCACACTTTTAATAATTGAAATGTGGGCGGCAGAGATTTTCATCTTTGTAAGAGTGTTTTAACACTTCGCCACGCCACTACCGCTTCTAACGGTTTAGAAACAGTCCGCTGCTGCTCATCTCTGTATCTTGGCAGACATGTTAGGAGGGAGGGAGGAGGTGGAACTCTATATGGATGGATCAATGTGTCACAGGGGTTGCAGTGGGCACCAAAGCTGCCACTGTTGACTAAACGAGTCAGGCAAAAATGATTGCCCTCCAAGTCCACAATGACCCTAAAAGTGACGCAGAATTGATTTTTTTTTTTGCATGTGTTATTGTTGAATGGACATCTTGGTGTTTGTGTATGCGTGTGGAAAAGGGGTAGATGACATATATGTAATGAGAACAGGCTCAGGATCACCTCGACGTGGAGAAAACGCCAAGTGAGAAAAAGATAAGAAATACATAAACAGAGAGGCCGGCTTCAATCCTTGTTCTTTGCGTGCAGGAGAGATTGATGGCTGCATTCAGGATTTCTACACCCCACTAATTGGATTCACAGGTCATTAGATAAAGTACACAACTGAGACTGTTATGGCCTAAAGACTGAGGAAGGCAAGTGAGAGTTGGGGAAAAAGGAGAAAGGTACGAGAAGGGCAATATTGATGAGGTTGTTTGGTTCAGGACCAATAAAATTTCTTCCCCTTTCTGCTGTGTCTCCAAAGCCCTGTTCCACCACGCAGAGGTGGGGTGGAGTGATCGATAATTTGTGCAGCAAGAAAAGGTGGTGGTGGTGGAGGGGGTTGGAGGCAGAAGGAGGGAGGGAGGTTAGAGAGGAGATGGGAAATAAAGAGAAGCAGTTGATGTTATACGACTCATGTTGCCTGTTGTCTCTTCCTTTCAATATATCGTGGCAGGGAGAGGAAATGAGATTAGCCTGACCATTATGTTCTGCAAAAGAGCCGAATGAGTGAAGGAGCATTTTATTCTCCCAAAAGCACAAGGCCTCTGTGCCCCAGTTTTGAGCGCAGGGTGACGGGGGTAGAATCGAGGTTGGCTCAGCTAGATGGTAGTTTATACAAACGTGCAATTACAACCTAAATCAGCCATCATCCTAAAAGAGGATTGTGTGCTAGACTACCAAACAGAGATTACGAGTTTTCAATGTAGCCTGGCTTTTTTTTTTTCTTTTGTGTGTGTGTGTGTGTATGTGTGTGTGTGTGTGTGTGTGTGTGTGTGTGTGTGTGTGTGTGTGTGTGTGTGTGTGTGTGTGTGTGTGTGTGTGATTTGTAGTTCAGTGACAAAGTGAGCTCACTGAAAAATGCTGTACGTGTTTAGAGAGCCAGCGGGGGCTTGTTGTCTTAACATAGGAGGACAAGGGTACAGTCTGCTCAAACACATACAGGCATGCAGATGGCTGTTCATTAATTACAGACGGACTGGGGGAGGGAGTAACAGAGAGACAGAGACAGACACAGAGGGAGACAGAGAGACAGAGAGAGAGGTCAGCTAATGTAGCTAGCATTCTGCCTCTCTCCCTGGACAATTACCTCTGCCTGCCCCAGACCTCTTCTGGCGCTCTTAATCAAGGTGCAAGTGCGTGGGTGTTCGTGCGAGTGTGTGTGCATGCGTTCATAAGAAAAGGTTCCTGCCATCCTCAGCAGTCTCTGAAAGCAATCCGATTAAAGCCTCGCTGCTGTGGGGCCTAGCTGCAAGGCCTGCAGCTCACCTTGAAAAACCTTCTACACTCAGCTTCCCATTGAGCACAAAAGCATTTGCAAGTGTGTGTAATTATCCTAAAAGACAATGATCACTTTACTAGAATTCATATATTCTCAATAAACAATCCATAAACGTGTAGATAAACAAGTAATTGGTCCACATGTAGCGGTTAAGAGGGGCTACTGTAGTCTTCATGCCTTGTCCCTCACAGCATCCACCAGTGTGTGTTTGTGTGTCTGTGTGTGTGAATTTTAGGCAAGGCTTAGGCATAGAAATAAGCGTTTGTATGAATGTGTGTGAATGGAAAGCACTTTAGCACTTTGGCTGCTCAAATTGAACAGAAAGGTGGTATATGAGTACAGTATGTTTACCTAACTTAATAGACATCTGTGCATTTTCTTGTTATTTTTGGCCAGTTTTACAAATAAACATGTATTTAAGCTTCAGTGAATTAGCTGTGACTGTGAAAGACAGGTGACCTGTCTAGAATCCACCCCACCTAAAACTGAAAAAGTGCGAAATTAAGCACAAAATGTTTATCTATATTACTTTAGAATCTCAATTCTGGTTTCCTTCGGTGGATGTTAGGCCACACACACACCCTCACCACTCCCCTGTCTCATAAAGCACCAAGTATGGCCTCTGACTCTAACAGCCATTCCTTTGGCCCAACCCTCCCCTCCCAAAGTCTTCTGTGCTCTGCTTAGACAACCAATCTCCTGAAAAACAGGTAATACTTGGGAGGCTTTGCCGTGGCTTCAAAAGGCAACACAAACCCATTCATTACAAATTCCAAGAGTCTTTTCCCAATAAACAGTGGTCACATTACTGCAAACCTGGACCGAAATGAGTTCCGCTTTTTTGTTCGCGGCAGTCGAATGCCACGCAAAAGACCAATTAAAAACATTCAAATTCAGTTTCATAATGAATTTCAAGCTTCAGTGAAATATTTCCATTTGAAGGTTGGCCCGAAAATAGAAAACAATCTTCTGGGTGCATCGGCCTTTAGGAAAGATCCAGCATGGGGTGAGCCACTGGTGCCATTAGTGTAAAAAGACACAGTGTGGCAATAAGACAATCCAGGATTTTACATCAAATTACAAATTACTTAAAAAAAGATAATCTGCACCCAGTCGTGAAACTCCTTCTAAAACTGTGCAGTGTGTCATTAAAGGCAATTACCATATAGCAAACTAACTGAAGCTCTCAAACCATAAGACTGTGCCCTTTATTTTATTATTTGCATAGACAAAAACAAATCTATTACGGATGAACTCAACTTCCTCTTCTGGAGAAGGCAGTGTGAGTATGTGTGTGTGGCTGTGATGAATTTTAAGTGTCCTGTTGCGCAGAAAACAAGCACCGTCTCACTAAAGTGACCGAGCCTGATGAATCAGCTATTCTCATCAGCAAATTAAAAACTAATTTCTTTCTTTATTCAGCAAAAGAGGCAATTTGGCCACATTAGGTCGTAAAAAAGGGAAAAAAAAAAATCAATTGAAAAGCGGTGAAGGTCTCCTTCGTTAAATCAATTAACCACATCGACTAACATCTATATTTCCATTACAGGCATTATTACACTGCCAGTGGACTGCAAAGGTTAGTGGTGTTTAAGATTCGCTGAAGGATTTTTATTTGCCAGTACAAAAAAAAAAACCCCAAACTGATGATATAATCCATCAGCACTTCAGTATGATCTGTTATGTAAATTTAATCAGCTTTGCCCCGATTTCCTTTGGAATTTCTTCTCAACAATAGTATGCTTTCCCTTGTATGCCATGTATGGATGGGTTGGTGTGAGGAAATGAGGACATGAAATAGGCTGATAGGAAGTGGAACAATAAAAAGAAATCTACTCACCAGCTTGAAATCCTGAATGCTACAAATGAAGTAGGGAGTGTTGGGCCGCTGACTCTCAATGTACACACAATCTGCAAGTGAGAAAAAAAAAAACAGGAGATGTTCACACTTCTCAAAGCTTTCATGCTTTTAAGCAGCCAGACTCAGTAATATATTATTTTGTGTGCTGTTACCTCTGCTGAAAAGACATTTTTTTCCTCCTTGAGTCAAATTCAATTGGAATGCGAGTAATAGGATTAAGGACTTTTGGAGCGCTACAAGGTTGCCTTTCCAAAGCAAACATTACGCCCCAGGGGAATTATGTTATTGTTCCACTCCATTTATACACCAGTGAGCAATACTAGCTTTAACCCCATCCCACCCCTCAAGTCTTCACTGTGACTTGTTTTTTACTAAAATGACAACTACAGCCAACAGTTAGCTCTGGGTTACTCTGAGAGAAACAAACCAATTAAAAAAAAGTGTGTGTGTGAGAGAGAGGAGCTGGGCCGGCTGGCTGCGTGGCTAAATTGAATGTGACTGGTGGTATGGCCAGGTCATGAACTCTCATCTCCTTAACAAAAACATTCACGCTGCAGAGGACAAAAAACACACAGCCACTTCTGTTAGGAAGGAGAAAAAAAAGGAGGAGGTGGTGGTGTTGGGGGACACAGCTAATGGTTACTGCTCACCCCGCCACAGTACTTTCCAGAAACAGCCAGGTTTTTAAATGATTATTGAGAGAGAGCGAGAGATGTGAATTCACAAAAGTCAAATTAGCATAACAGTCACCTTTGGCTCTTAACTGCAACACAAAACCAGGAGTGTGATCAAACTGAGTGTAAAATGATTTATTTTGGTGTAAAACAGGAGTTTATACCAGGCAGAGCAATCAAAAGCCATTCACTTAATTGATTGAGAAACAGATCGCACACACGCGGAAGCAGTGTGACAAAAGCTACTTGAATGCTCCCAGGGTCGGTGCTCCTACCAATTGGAGCAGCGAGGAGAGGAAAAGTGTAACGCTTCTGCTGCCATTAACTCGCATGCACACACACAGCCATGAAGGAGGGCGATATCTCGCAGCTCTGTGAGCTTTGACTCATGGGGGGGAAAAAAAGAAAAGAAAGAAAGAGAGAACGCCACCATCGACAACATTTACACTGACAACACAAATGGCTGGCGCTCGTCTCGCTGAAACACCTGCTGAGCTGCTCCTCACAGAAGTATTACGCCACACTTTTCCCTAACAAAAGATCGCGTAGCCGCCTTCTCTCAGCGACCGACGCTGCCATCATCTGTTATTTATTTGTGTCAACAGAGTTATCGATCGGGCTGTGGTTTATCTTACCGCTTGCAGAGGAACAGAGAGGTGGCAAAAGACATTAAATGACTCTGACACCCAAGACACCATTTGTAGAGGGGGGCTGCTGTGTACATGTGCGCCTGTGACATCATGGGCTTTGTTTTTTGAAAAGCTATGTGTGCGCGCGTGTGTGTTTGTGTATGTAACCTCGGGGTGGGCTTGTTATCTGCTGGAGGCTGAATGAGCTGTTCTAAAAGGGGGAAGTGGGTGTGTGTGTGTGTGGGGGGGGGGGGGGTATTATCGCCCTTGCTGGCTCTGAGTGACGCATTATATCTCTCTCACTACTGCCCTCTTCATGCTTCTCCACCACCACCCGCCCCCCTCCTCTACACCATCCCTGGAAGTCATTTACAAGATAACATGAATGAAAATATCCATCAGTGCTATTGTGTGATCTGTGAACAACACACTGTGTGTGTGTGTGTGTGTCTGTGTGTGTGTAGAGGAAGAGACAGAGAGAAACGGGTAGAGGAGGAGGTGGAGGAGGGAGGATCAGGATGGAGGGAGTGGGGGGAGGGCAGAGAACAAAAGAGACTAATCTGAATGAGATGACATGTTTCGGAGGAGTCAAATCGGGGGAATTAGGGTTTAGTGTCCCTTCACCTCGGCAGCACATTCATTTAGAGAGGCCAGATCTCCGAGTCTGCACCCCAGAGTGCATCAACAGGCACAAAGAACAGACAGCAAGAGTGAAAAAGATAGGTGGAGGGCAAAAAAAAAAAAGAGTGAGAGAGAGAGAGAGAGAGAGAGAGAGAGAGAGAGCGAGAGAGAGAGAGAGAGACGGGGATCTAGTTTAATCATTCACAGACAGCAAGCGAGTCTATTCTTCGAGCGTCAAAAGCACATTCTGAATTCATCCTGGGCACTAAAAGTCTACCACCTCAAGGGCATTTCTCTGAAATTGACTCGAACACGAATCTCAATGAATGTGAAAGTTAAATCCAAGTTAACGCTTCAGACTCTGTCATCTGAACAAAAAGGAGGAGGCGACGGAGCTCGGGGAGGTTTGGGTGGGTGAGTGGGGGGTTAGGCGGGGAGGAAGGCTGAACCGGGCCAAGCGGTTCCTCCGGGGGTCTGCCTGGTTTGGTTAAACGTTCCTGCCATTTTGTGCATTTGGAAATGGGTCTCCTCGTTCAAGTGGAGAAGTAGAAAGGGGAGGGGGCGAGGTATTTAACAGAGGCGGGGGTCCATGTGGGGGATGGGCTTTTTTTTTTAGGGTTATAGTGTGTTCTGGCGAATGGATGCAGGCTTCACAGGAGGCAGGAGAGCCACGGCGGTGCTTTTTTTTTTTTTTTTTTGCACATGAGCGCTCAATCATTCAAAAACCATACGTTTACGCCTTTCTGCTTGGAATCCACTGCTGACTGCAACGCCGAGAGAGACGGAGCGCGAGCTTGATACTTCGACAAAGGGAGATAATCAAGAAGTAACAGAGTGCAGTTCACCGAAACCTGATCCTGGTGGTGGCTGTTTCTCCGTTTAAACTGTACCTGCTGAGTTCAAGCGGCTGAATTTTCACTGTTACAACCTCACAACACACACAAACACACACTCAGTCTTTTTTTTTCTCAGCTGTACTTCATTGTTCAGTCAGCCATTCTCTCATGGCTGCCAAGCATGTCTAATCTAAAACACACCTAGCCTCAGCAAAGGAGGCATGTCCTATTCTCTTCTCCGTATCAAGCAAATAAAATGCTGTTTAATTTGCTGCAGCATTCCAGCAGAGGAGGGGAGGTGGGGGTGGGTAGGAGGTGGAGTTCTTAGATAATATCTGCTTGGATTTCTTTTATGAGCCAGCAACAATGGAAAGGTCACATTGTGAACACAGCCATGTATGCCAGTGTTTTGTAAACAGTGGTAAGGGGAGGAAGGGGGGGGTGCATATTTTAGGAAGCAAGACGGGCTTATTAAATCAAAAAGGGACTGTTTGTTTAAGCCGTGCTTGCAGGTGGTGAGTGATAACCAAGAGGCAGGACGCACCTGCGTTGTCAGAAGTGGTGCTCGGCTCAAACGGGCAATGAAGATGTGTGCGGCTTTAGCAAAGCTAGCAACAACGACAGCAACAACGACAGCAACAACCCCACCCCCAACAATATTCTTTGAACCTACTGATCTTAAAATTAAACACACAACATGAAATACTGAAAGTACAGAGCTGTGAGACGAAATATAGATAGAAGAAAGATAAGAGTGGTGCAACTAGTGATTCACCGCAGCTCTCTTGAGCAAGACCAGCTGATGACCAAGGCCACTTCCTGCTGGGCTAGTCTCAGCGGGGTGCGCAACAGGCAGTCGAGCCCTGAAGGTAAACAGACACTTGATTCTTCCCCAACTTTCCTTCCTCTCGTCTCAACAACCAGCCCAACAAGTTTCCCTTCTTCTCACTGGAAAAGCAGTGGGAAATACCTGGCAAGCGATACCATCAGCTCTCTACAATAGGGCAGGCCTACAGCTGACTGAGCTCCTAGGGGAGAACAGAAGCTCTTTGACAACACCACCACCCCCCCCACCCCTCTCCTTTCCCTCTCGGCTAGCCCACGCTTTCTCATTTAGCAGTCGGCAGGTGGTTGGATTTCACTAAAAAGCCCTTTTCCCAGAGTCTCTAGCGTGGGGAGAGATGGGAGAGCGGAGAGGGCCCTTTTAAAAATAGATCTGTTCAGTTAACGACAGGCTACAGATTCACACTGCTATGTTTCAATATGAAATGACTCCAAGGGCTTGTCCCCTATGTTAGCTTGAATGGAAACTGCAAACTGATCGACAGCTAGCTGTGGTAGCGGATGGGTTGTGCTGCCTTTTCTGTACTACACTGGCTGTCTTGGCTCTAAAAAACTAGTCCAACATTCACAGATTCACAACTTCCTGGTTTCCCAATAAGATTCATACTGACAACAATTTAGACATGTAATGATCAGTGTGGGTAGTTCTATTTTGGATAGTAACTTTGCACAATCAAAGCTAAAACAGGTTGATGGTAATGAGTGTATATTTGAAAAGGATAGCTGAAGCCCTTATAAACATAAAGAACATGGCAAGTTTGTGGGACAACCAACAGTTGTTCTAAAGTTTGAACAACTGTTGGTTGTAGTTGGTTGAATTTGTGCATTACAGAGATACAGCAAGACTCACAAACACACATGTAAGCATATGACCCCAGGGTTCTGTGGTGACTGCAGCAAGGAGTGCCAGTTGCCCACATCAACAAATCCTTCAACACACACAGTGTGTTTCTCAGTCTAGCCTCAATCTTTCTGCATATATGATTCACCTTCTACACAAATCTACACTTGCCAAGAAAAAAAATGACTAAAATGAATCAAGTGTTTCTGCTGCAGTAGCCATGTTGTGTGACATACAGTGAGGGAGAAGGACAAGGAGGAGGGGGGATGGTTTCCATTAGCTCCACTGTATGGTGTGTGTCTGCCAGAGATAGGAACCATGTTTCCAACTGTTAAAAGTATGCCTTTTTATGTGACAGGGTGTGTATGTATGTTTTTCAGTACACAAATGCTGGTTATCAGCATTCTATGTATGTGTGCGCACTGTTTCTATGCTTCTAGGGTGTCTTCTATTGATCCACCACAGCAGTGTGTATAATCTCTAGAGAGAGGATCTATAATCTAGGGTGGGGATGTGGATGAATGTAGAGAACAGGCTTTGGAGGTGTCTGGCTGGGCCCGGGGAAGTGGTGCGAGCTCAGCCACAGGGTACAGATCGATTTGGCATGTCTGCTCGAGCTAGCTGTTCACCCCAGCAGCCGATCATACAAATGGCCCGGGACACAGTCCCCTGGACACCACCAGGCAAACTCCTCCATTCCTTTTACAACAGCAGCAAAGCTAGAGTTAGCTGCAGGCCCACCTACTGGCCGATTGCACTTCCCCATCCAATCGATGTGCGCTAAGCTGCCTGAACCCATCTTCAAGGGATAGAAAGGCTAAGCAGAGAGATTGGAGGGTGGCTGAGGACCAGGAGTAGGGAGATGGTTTCAATACTAGCTTAACTGTTCTTTTTTATGTGATAACACAGGCCTGTATGTTTCTAAATCTCCCCTGTGACAAAAGCAATCAAAACGGCATTTTGGTTCACGATTTCTTTCGCTTTCTGCGCTGTTCTCCATCACATTCTTCCCCTCCCCACATCTGGGGTGGCGTAAATCCCTCTTGGAGGGTGGTCAGTTTTACATATTGTGTGTCACTAGCCGGCTATAAAGGGATTTAACATTTAGTAAAGCATAATCCATTGCAGGCTTTGTGCCTGCCTAAGCTGCACACATCAAATCTGATTGCAAGAAGGCTGCTACCAATGACCAAGCTGTAGGAAACAAGCACTCTCACACACACACGCACAAGCGAGCACACACGCGCGTGCACAAACACGACTTGTCACTTGAACAATAAGCAGAGGAGACAGCAGGAAGTCGGCTGCTGAGGTGGAGGATCTTCCATGTTGACAACAGGAGGTAAATTACAAACGAGTGTACCGACGCTGGGGCCATCACTACCCTATCGTGGCTCATTCCTAATCTAAACCAATCTTAACAGCTTCAGTCTACATGACGCGAGGAGGCTGTGACATTCAGGCCACTCCACAAATGTCAAACTAATAGAAGGAGAGGACAGGAAACGTAAATATTCCACATCAACCAGACCCTGTCCGTGCTGTTCGCTCGGTTGTGGAAATATAAATATTCGGAGGAGCTAATCCACTGAGACGGTCGACTCTGTTTATATGCCTTTTGAATGTTTCATTGATATAACTGACTGCTTCTGTTTTTGTTTTCTCACCCCTTTCCCCCAGCCCGCCCCCTACCTCGCATGGTCGACTATGAGACCCAGCGTCGGTGCTCTCTCTATTAAACATGAAATCCCAAGTAAAAAAGGCTTCAGTGGAGACCTCCGCAGAGTGATAGAGACAGAAATAGTGTGAGCAACAACAAGGCTTGATTCAGTGTGACTGCTTGCTTGACGACTTCCACTGATACCAGCGCAGAGATAATTTAGCTGACCGGATTACGCAGCTAGGCTGAAAGCGCAGGTCTGGCTGTTTCACTGCACCTACTGGAATTCATCTGTTTAGTAGATGAAATAGAATAAAAGGAGGCCTGAGGATGATTCTGGACGTGTGGTTTGGGTAGACTGTTGAAGAAGACAGCCTAACACAGTCGCTGTAACTTCTTACATCTTCCCATTAAATACCCGAGCAGAGTGGGCCACTCCCCTCCCTCAGTACTTGACCTTTTGCAAGCTCCCAGAGAAATATAAAAGCATGAAGGCAATGATTTAGGTGCAAGGCAAGATAACAGTGAGCGGTGTAAAAGACACAGCTAGTTAGCCTGGCTTCTTTCCGTCACTCAGTGCTGACATTTCCGCCTCTAATACAACTAATTTAAACAGCAAGTAAAAGATGGGCTGTGTTTACAGCCACGAAAAAGGTCGCTTCTCTTTTTATCCTCGTTTATTCGACATATTCAAGACATACCGCCGTAGCTCGGGAAAAAAAATCCTCTCCCAGAAAGTAGAGTACCTTTTGGCCCCAGAGGAGATAGCATATTTTCAGTGAGTCAGACAGCGCTGGAATGAAATCATTATCATGGCTGTCTCTATCGTATCATCTATTGAAGCACCACTTTGCTTTATTGACTAAGCTCAAGACAAAGCTCAGAGTGGGTCAACTTGGAATTGATTGTATGATGCATTGGCCTCTAGCCTGAAGGAGTACTTCTGCTGCTGGAGAACTGCAACTTTGGAGAATCTGCAATTCCTCAGCAGCTTATGGCAGCAGAGGTGACAAGAATCAATCACTGATAAATCAATGTCAGTTTTTCCCCTATGCCTAAAATAAACTTAGTCTAAAGAAAGTGGCTTATGTTAAAAAGTGCAAGTGACGCTGAAGCTAAGCTATGCAAAAACATGCACAGGCTTTCCTAAAACCCGTCATGATGGGGCACTGGCTCTAACAGAGGATGCTTTTGTATTAGAGCATGATCTCCAACTGTGCATGCTCAAAGGGAACTGTAACACTGACAACGCCATGAGGTTACTGTTGTAAAATGTAAAGTGATGCTGCATAACGAATATTAAACTGAATTGTTCAGGACATTTATGGGCATCACAGAGGGGTCCTTTTGTTCATTCACACTTGAGCTTGCTTAACCACCACTGCTTTCTCGCTTTTCTCACTTCTTGATTCAGGGAAGAAGAGCCAAATTTTAATGGTGTGTTTGCAAACAGCATCTGACAAATCCAGTGAAGTATGCTTTCGAAAATGTGGGCTTATGACCTGGGAAAGTTTAATCATTTAGTAGCCAAGCTGATGAATGCAGCCCACCGGCTCACACAACTAGATTAAGGGTTCCTGGGACTTACCTCCGGGTCTGTAAACAACATCATCTTCTGTAATGAAGGATGTGATTTCGCCGTTCTCTGTGCGCTCGTAGCGTGATTTCTTCTTAGGCATCTTCTTTTTGCCCTTCTTGCCAGCCTCCTCGGCCGTGCCGCTGCCTCCGCCGGTGCTCCCGTTGTCGTTGTCCTCGTCATCGCTGTGCTCGCTCTCTGCATAGTTCTTGGCCCCGCCCTCCAGCGTACAGCTGCGTCGGGGCCGAGAGCTTTCGCTTTCACGGTCGCCCCGGTCCCCATCCTGCCGGCGGGACTTGCCGGCCTCTCTTTTGTCCCGGTCCCTGTCTCTGTCCCTGTCCCGCTCTTTCTCCCGTTCCTTTTCTTTATCGGCCGTCATGATCCGCCACGTGCCTTCCTCAGTCCTCTCACGGCTGGGCCTCCGTGAAAGGTAGACTGTGAGCCTGGGCTTCAGTCTTCTGAATTTACCAGTCAAATCCAGGGAAAATTTGGCCACTCCAACAACCCCAGTGTTTCAGAAAAGCTGTGGAGAAAAGAAGAAGCGCAATTAACTCGGATCAATAACCACCATTTTTACAAAATACAAACAACATTAAAAGTGTTGTTCAATACTGGATGACACCTTTTTTGGGGGTAAGAAACGCAACATTAGTTCTTGGAGATTAGGCTGCTCTGCCGACTCTTCTCAGCATCACAGTAATTGCTGGCATTCTCCTCCACAGCCAAGTATGCTCCGGAGAGCACAGAGCAGCTTTATGAAAGAACAAAACCTTCGAGCTTCCTGCTCTAACATATTTCCACGCTTTCAGAAAGGTGCTAAAACAGATTTATTAAAGGGTAAAAGAGAACAACAGGAAGACAAGCGCCGCGGCTAGAGTATTTGTAACACAATGAGCTAAAGGGAAGTCATAACTGAATAAGGTAGTAAAGAAGCTGCTGCCAGCCAACAGAATTCCTCTGAGATAATATGCTATGAGGGTTCTTTTTTTTTTCTTTTGGCAGAAGTCGCTGTTTGTAGTTTATAAGGCCACGGGAAAGCTGCAGCATAAAGCTCAATGACAGAGTTAACAGGCTGGCTTCTCTGCAGACCGTTTCTGTTGACACCAGGCTCAATTCTGCTGGCTTACTGGACTCCTCCCTCACCCCAGCCCTCTGCCCTGGCTGACAGTCACCGCTGCGTTAATGTGAAGCGACAGCTCTGGAGGGAAGGATACAGCAATCCACTGGGTAAGGAAAGGCAGAGGATCGAGGCAGAGTCACTCATTCGCCATGCCTGGTCCTCAGCCACTTGCAGCTATCTTTGTCCAGCCACCACTTTCCCCACGTCATAATAAAAAAATCCTCCATAAACAGCAAAGTGTGCAAAGCTGAAGCAGCACGCTGTCTGCACCACACAGCCTCTGCACACAGCGCCTACAAAGGAAGGAGGCTACTCATTTAAAGCCAGTGTTTGCCCCCCTCTACTACCCCCCACCGCAACAAATTAACTAGAAATAGTTATTACAGCCCCCAGAGGGATCAGACCAGGCAATCAGCACTCGCTATACCATGGTCATGATGACCGGATGGAAGCCGAAGAGTGAAAAATGAGGGAGGGATACAGATTCAGGCAGGTGAAGCAACGAAGGCTTTGAGTTAGAATTTATAAAGCATATCTGGAAGTGGACGAGTGCTTATTGACAGAGCCAGAAAGAACGTGAGGTGAAGAATAGAAGCAAAGCAAAAGGTGAAAGAAAGGCTTTTGGCGCACGCACGCACGCGCACACACACACACACACACACACACACACACACACACACACACACACACACACACACACACACACACACACACACACACACACACACACTTACAATGAAGAACATTTGACAACGGCAGTCCTCAGCAGCGGGTGCTGTCATCTCGCGAGCAGACACCAACTGACAGGGCAGCTGCTCTTGTCGTCGGCTTCAACACAAACACCGGGCCTGATTAAACTGCAGCCTCGTCACAGCCCCATTAATCACCTAATGATGAGTTACCACAGCGACCACTGGGCTGCTGGCGCACACATTAGCAGACGCAGAAGACACGAGGGCTCTGAAGAGTTCCAACGGGCATGTGCATGCAAGGACACACAGCCAATGTAACATACCCGAGATGGTGTGTCAAAATACAGATCACACACACACCTTTTTCTCCTGTGTCTATATCCGGCAGCGTGTTTTGGAGGTGTGAGGTACACGAAAACATTAATGAAGGTAGTATTTGATAGCACAGCTCTAATCCTGAGGGCTGCCAGAATTGGCGTATGAGCTAAGAACCTCGTCTCTCCTCTAATCAGTAACATAAGCCTCTTCCACTGAAACCAGCAAGGAGACTAAACTGTTGCAAATGGAGGACTGACCCGTTCTCCTTTGAAGTCGGAGGCAGTTCTAAGCCTAGTTAGTACCTTTAACATCTAGGTGCTATTAGTTTACATCTGGATACACTCCACAGAACTGCCTCAAATTCTTTATCTCCAATTACCTTGCTTATGTTAACATAATTATACTAATTAACTCTTAAAGGGGAAAAAAACTCCCATATACACACACACACACACACATATATATATATGTATATATATATATATATATATATATATATATATATATATATATATGTGTGTGTGTGTGTCTGTGTGTGTGCACATGTGTACTTTTGTCTTCACACAGACTCACTATGACATGTTTAAATGTGTTGAAACGCACCGATTAACAACATATTCAATTCTCTGTGGTCATTTTGTAGCTCACCGATTGCTTAGTTTGATGCAGATAATTGAAGTTGAGTAAATTGAGTGAGTAAAAAGCAGTTAGTCAGCTTAAAGCAGTAATGCTGTGACAATGAGAAGTCATAATGTATTGATGGCTGAGAGGGAAAAGAATGAGAAAGTGAGGAGCGAGCTGGCTCTACACCCGCTAGCAGAGAAACAGACTGCTTAGCAGAAAGCAGTGCTGACTGCCTGGCCGATGAATAAGGCTGTGAGGGGGCAGGTGAGGTTTGGAGCTATTACACATCAATCACTGGGCCAGGACCCTTTGAAAGATACCAGCTGTCTTAATGGAAAAGAGAAGGAGGGGGGGCAGTGGTAGGGTTTGGGAGGGGCGGGTGGGGGGTCCCAGCTAACGGCACCTAATCCACCATTTACATTACTGCAATGGAGTCAAGGGCTAGGAGCCAGAGGCGCCCCGCTCAAATACATTACTCTTTTCCGTGCCTGTTTAAATGAGACCTCTGGCCTGAAAAACCACACAGTTTGTGGCTCGATTAACACATCATCCCCACAATGGCCACACAGCAGGTTTCTGTTACTAAACATAGCTTTCCCCCCAAGTTCTTGGTCTCCTTGAACAGCCTTTTTTTTTGTTAAAAAGCCATGTTTTATTCATTCCCAACAAACCCACATTACCCAAATCCATGCTCATCACTGTAGTTTTAATCAGAACCTGTTTAAAGGGAAAAAACCCCCAACAAAACAAGTAAATTAGCATGTTCTTCTTGAGCTCCTATACGGCATATACAGCTGTAGGATTTCTTTTTTTTAAATCCTACTAAATTTAAGTAATTGATTGTCTTCCATATAAAGTAAATGGAGAAAACATGAATTTCTACATTTAAATGTAAAAAACGGAGAGAGAAAAAGAATCTATGAACAATAATACCAACATAGTAATAGAGTCAGTTTTGGGAGAGGGACTGAAAAGTCATTCATGGCATATTCAATTGGAGAATTATGAAGTAGCAAAATGTGATTGGCAAGGATTAAGGGCCGGCTTTGCGAAGGGATTGAATGAAATACTCGGATGAATACAGATTAGAGGAGAACAATGTTAGCATGAATATACACAGGGTTATTAACAATGAGGGTAACTCAAATTGATCCAAATAAAGCAGCCAGATCCTGAATAGTGCAGGGATCCTAGCCATGGCGATGTTGGGCTGCAGCAGGTTTTCATCAGCTCCAATCCATTACTGAGTGCGATCTAATCTAAACTGCCATCCAAGCCCCCCTAGAAACAACATCACACAATGAAAGGCTCAGCTGGAGGCGAGGGGCAGGCCGCTTCATAAGGGATTCACTGTGGACTCTGCACCCTGCCTGCTTTGTCTTACCTGGTGCAATCATGGCTTGCTGTATTCTCTGAGGCCCTCTCTGTTTTAGTTCACATTGGCAGGGCAAAGACACTTGTCTGCTCTACTTGTTTTTCAATTCACTGATGAGTAACCACATCTTCCCCCCCCCCCCCCGCTAAAGCTGCGCTCACAAAGCCTCTATTTTTAGACGGCATCCGGGGTTAGTTTAGTAGGTAAAAGCCATGCTAAAAAAATAAAACAGAGAGAGATAGACAGCTTGGGGCTTTCCAACATCAACATTTAAAACCTGCCTGGAGACACTCTTGAGAAGCAAAGCACTGCTGCACAAGAAATGATTCTCATGCACAATGACGATGTGTTCAATAAACTCGGAATGCCTAAAAAGATTAAACAAGACAATTTTCAAGATCTCTCTGGGCTAACAATAGCTTTCAAAGGCAAAATAACAATAAAGTACATTTTCTGTCCAACAACTCAAAGGCACTTTCAACCACAGACATAAGAATCGTACTGTGTGCTCCACAGGGTCTAAGCCTCTACTCCATCTCTAAAAGAAGGCTAAATCCCCCTCTAGTCCCTGTTTGTGAGCTCTCCGTGAGGGCTCCAAATAGCTCAGAGGGGGCCGCTCCACAATCCGAGATGTCCATTATCTGCAGGGTCTGTGAGCGGGGGCTTCATTTTGCAGCCTTATACCGGCTACTTGAAGACATAGTACCTCTCAGTCAGACACGTTTGTCTGGCTGGAGCTGACTGCTTCATGAAGCATCATGCTCTGACACGGCTCCTGAGGGAAATGCCAAGGTTGTCCGGTGTAACCCTTCCAATTTCTTTTAAATGAAGCGCTCTTGAGAAATGTAATCGTGAGCGGGACTGTAAAAGACTCTCCCAATGTGTCAGTGATAACACGAGGAGGGGAATGTGAGGTATGTGGCAGCAGAAAGCGCTCGGGTGAACGTGGCTCCTAATTGAGTTTCTCTACTGTCGTGCGAGCAGCTTTCTTACTGTGAATAAAAATGCCACATTCAAAAACATTTCTACTGCCTCTTACCTCAGGTGAAGGACCCACAAATTTGGGGGGGGGGGGTGCCCTAATAGAAATTATGCCCAAAGGTAAAGATGGGGTCAGCAAGGTATAAATACACACTAGGGACACATTTCAGAATGTTTGTAGTGGAAAATGTGTGTTTCTTCAAACATTTATCTCTGTAAAACAGAACAGAGCTCTAGCAGAGGGGAAAATGAGTTACATGAGTTTATCAAACAGATGTATACAGTAAAAAGAATTACTGGGAAAGCAAAAAACGAAATAAATAAATAAACAGAGATTCTGTGAACTGCTGAAAGGACTCTCAAAATTTTAATATTTGTGCACTCAATCATGTAGCACTTCCTCTGATATTCAGGAATCAAATATCCCCACTCTTCCTCCCGAAATCTGCCCATCAGCTTAACGATCCTATCCATCAGTTCAACTCCAACTGGTAGTCTAAATGAGCGTGAGAGGGGAGGAAATGTATTCATACGGCTGCCCTACATCCTCCAGCTACTCTAATCATTATGCCACACAGAGTGACGTGCCAACACTGAGGAAAAACTAACATAAATAGATAAGAGTGACAGATAAGACAGCTCTGAGGTTTCAAACTGACAGCACAGGCCAAAGGGGGGGGCACTGAAGGATGTCTTAAAGAATAGCTCCCCAAAACAAAGCCATTAGGTCAGTACACAAAACCATTTTTCCGCCTAAATTATTTAGCTGTGTGGTGGCAAACTGCTCCATCCTGGAGCAGATGGCTGAGGATGGGGGGTGGGGTAGTGGAGGACAATCCTTCCTTTCAGTGTCTTATAATGATCGGAGCCAAAAAAACACCTCCACCTCGAGATACCACAGGATGGTATTACCTCTAATTAGGCAGGGCTATTATTTTATATGCAAACACCTCTCCTCCAACCACCAACTGCCGCTGCAACACCAACACTTGACTGATTGCCATTACAAACCAAATAAAACGCAGCATTCATCTCTTTAAAAATAGAACTCGCTTTTGTTTGCATCCTACATGCTAATTTGAGCTTCCTCGGAGCCAAAGCCATAACTCATGCAGCCAGTCGACGTATAAGCGCCGCAAATACGCACCGTCAGGAAGGCTTCCTAGGTTAGAAATGTGTTTGTTTAAGAAAAAGATTTAGAAAGCAGTCGACGGGGGGTACAATATTCAGTGTGGCATTCAACCTTGTCATCCACCATCTCAGTCATGCAAGCCAGTGATCTTAGGCGAAGGGGAAAGCACCCTCTGTACTGTGCATGAGAATAATATGAATGATGAATCTGTGAAGCCTCCACAGAGCTAACCACACTTTTTTAAACTAAACCCACAGATGGGGCAGTGTTGTTAACATTGCCTTCTTTTGGATGAGTCTCCCTCATCCAAAAAAAAAGGAGAAAAAAAAGGCATGAGTGGGGGGGAGGGGGGGAAGTGGCTAGGAGTGATGAAAACAGTGCTGGAACAAGTAGGATCTGAGCTCAGAGCTCTCATATCCTCTGAGGACAGCTCATAAAACATGCAGTGGCTGCGACTGGGCCTCTTGCAGTAGTGGCATTTTAGTGCACCCTGCCACACACAGGTAGCCTACAAATACACACAATTAATTTTAAAGAGCATGGAGGAGTCAGACCTGCATGGTTTACTACTTGGAACACAAGCAAATGCTCAGGTCTTCCCCTAAATTAAGGCATCAGCTACAGAAGGCAACTATTTTCCAAGATTATTAACAGCAGGGGCCTGGAACAATGGGCCTCTGGGAAAATTTAAGAATAGAAGCTAGGCATTAGTCGGTGTACAGTAGTGATCCAGAGATTAACTCTGCCTGTTCATGTGTGAAATGAAGACTTGATCCCCAACTGATAGTGTGCTATGCCTCCAGCCAACACAAGCTGGATATTTTTCAGCCCCACATCCCAATACATAACAATTGCAATACATTGGATTACGCATGGCATCCTCCACAGTGCAACAACGATGACGCATTAAAAATACCAGCCAACACCAGAAATCTCAGGCAGGCTATGGTCCCGCTATTTTTTTCCCCTTTCTTTCCTCTAAACCAAAGGTGAACAGAGCTGGCTGTGTGTGTGTGAGTTGATGCGAATAATCCTCAAATATTCCAGGAATGTTAATGTTAGGCTTTGACCATGGCAGCCTTGCACTTCTCCTCTTGTCGCCGGGCCATTGATGACATTAAAAACACTACCTGCCTGTGCCAAGAGCATAAAATTTAAGAACAGCTTGCCTTCTTAATATTCAATAAAATAATACCAGGGGAAGAAATAATAATGTGCACTGCACTAAATTACCCCAGTGCTATGAGACACAATTGTTACCTAATCCCATGCTTGCATTCTGTTTAAATACAGCATATGCTCTGTTCATGCATAGGAAAACGGTCTTAAACACGTCTGCCATTGCCGTCGCTTTGGTGAAAATCTAGGGAGGGCAGGTTTGTGCAGCTACACGCTTGTTAAAATAGCTTCCCACTGCATCTGCGAGCTTATAAAAAGCCACTGAGAGCATTTTCACTACAGTGCTGCATTCATCTGTGTGTATACACACGTGTCAATCTGAAATGTGTAGGCCATTGACACGCACCACGTAGATATATAAACAAAAAATTGCTGCTGCTGCTCCCGAGCAACTGTATTTGCAGTTCGGGTCAGACTATGTGCTCAGCCAGTTTAATGGTTGGAGTGTAATGTGCCTTGACCTTCTATCTTTCTTTCAGCAGCTCCTTACATATATTGCTGTCTCTCCTCATATATCACTGGGGCAAATAGCGTCCTTCACCCTGCTCCCTGCTGTCCCCTCCTTAAAAGGCTGAGGGGACATCTTTGCCTGCTGTACTCAATTGACAGCCCTGGCAGCTTCTTCACTGAGCACGAGGGGAGGGGGGAATAAGGCTCGTCGAGGGGAAATGCTGCAATGAATAATTATGTTTCATAACGTGCCCCCCTCCCTCCTTTGTTAGCATCAAACAATAATTAATGGGGAACAGGGTGGGGAGGAGGGAGGGGAGGCAAGTAAGAGTCTGCTTTTTGCTTTCCACAACAAGAGGGTCAATATGCCCTTCAACCCTTTCTCTCTGCTCACTGTCAACGCGGGAGATGCCTCATCCCTCTAAAAACATGCTCTTAGCTTATTTATGATCCCAGTTGCTCTGTTGGAGAAAAGGCAGTATTCCTGCTACACTCAGCGAAAACCGGCCGGATCGCTTTACACAGCAGTTCACTGCTTCCATCTCTACACCTCTCTCTCAGCAAGCCAACCCAACAATTCAATAATGAATATGAAACGCCTCCTGATTGATGTCTACGGGAGTTGGAGGAGCTGAAAATATGGGGCTATCGGACATGGGCTCGACTTGATTACGTTTTTGTTTTAAGTTAAAAAAAAATCTCTGATCAGCAGTGGCAAAGCCAGTCCTGATCGAATTAGCGCCGCACTAAGAGCTCCATTGATCTTGGCGCTCATCTGTGCATATGAGGCCCGGAAAGGCAGCTGGTAATCCAATAGCAGCAATGGGAAGTGCTTCAAGGACTCTGCTGTGTTTACCCACCTATTTCCTACGTAGAGAGGCAAGATGTTAGTGCACGCCACTCACTGGGCTGATTGGAAGCCTCGGGGCCTTGGGAACGCCAGTGAAATGAATAAGAGCCGCAGTGTGACCAAAAGCAAGGTACTTGAAAGCTCAAAGTAATTGCTTTCACCACAGCTATCACGTAATGAGTAAACAGGATGAATCAAGCAGAGCGTAGATCAGTGTTTAAATGAGCTGTGCAGTAACATTCAAGTCCTAATAGAGGCTTCACTTCATAATCCTGGCCAAACCTCTAAAGCCAAGACTGATGTCAATTGAAAGGTTCTTTTTCACAAGAGATTTAAAGTGTAAAGTCAGGAGAATCGATGCTGGGAAATCTGTCTTTACACTGCAATAACTTCATTGCATTCGGCACCGATGCAAACCTTTGCAATCAATTTTGCATGACGTGAATGACATCGAACAAGAACCCACAGGGCAGAGATCATGTGAAATGAAACAGAGCAAATGTGAGGCAGTAAAGGGCAAAACATGCAGCTGTTTCTGTTTTGGAAGTAGTTCAAGTGTGGTGCACCTGGACAGCGTTCCTGTTGTGCATTAAAGATTGCGGCGCTGCTGCCACAACAATGACGTTTCTCACACACGTGCACACACACATGTAATCCATCAAGGATTCATGAGTGAATGTTCAATAGCAGACCGAGTGCATTTCTCTCCTTCATATCACTGCAGCAAGAAAAGAGTGAGAACTCTTCATCAGCCCACAGGCGCACCACAAACACACACTACTCTCATACCACACTAATAACCTTGGGCTGTCTACCAATGGCATGACTTTATGGAACAGTATGGGCTCTAAATAGAAGCTCAATTTCTCACCAGCAGTCTGTAACAGCTCTATTTCAGCCACCCTGTCATTAAATATTTATCTTAGCAGAGTGGCAGATACCAAGGTGATATAACCATTTAAAAATCCAAATCTAGGCCTTTTTTTCTGCCCCTCGCACTCTCACTCACTCCTCCACTGCCACAACAAAGACCTATTTTTAAAAGGATTATCTACAAGTGTTCCTTTAATCAGTGCACGGCAGAATTGTAGAAATCCCTCAACAACAGTCCCAGAGGAATACCTTTCTCTGAAGCCCTATCAGGAAGAGGATCTCCTTCACCGACAGCAGGCTGTGAGTGAGTGGGAGTGAGTGTGTGTTTGAGGATGAAAAGATGTGCTGCTACCTTGCTATGATGTCCTCTCTAACAATCTCAGAACAAAGGCCTCCATTTTGAAGTGGAGTTATGATGGCATGGGGCTCTTAAGGTCTTCTGTTGCTGTGTGTCCTATTGCTTTCTATCCTCTTTGTTAGCCTGCTGTTTGTTATACTTGCGAGATCAGCCACTGTTGTGGGTGGCTGGGCATACTACAGCAACCGGTGTAGGGCCCGAGTGCCAAAGCCGACAGTCTGTGGGAGGGATTGTGGGCGTTATAGATCACTGGGAGACAGATGTCCAGTCTTGCCCCTGTGCTGACACAAACACTAACCCCAAAAAGCTGTGTGTTTGCAAACTGGACTGTTTCCTGATGGGTCTTAAGTTCAACTTTATCAGACTTTATCAAGGCAGCATTCCACTGCTTTGCTATTTATAAAACATGCACTCAAGAGATAAACGTAGGAGAGCCAAATCAGTGATATTAACAATGAAAAAAATCTGGTTTGTGTTATTACATGAATCTATTTTTTCCCCCTTTATAAGATAAAGGTAGCTAATCATCTCCAGTACACCCACATACAAAAACCGATGAGCTTGTTAAATTTACTTTATTTTCAAGTAACTGCAAAGTGGGATGACCCTTGGGTGTTAACTTTTAACAGCAACCACAATAAGCACATACCCACTTAAATCACCTGGATAAATACATAAAACCTGTTAGTCTGCAGTAGCCTGTAGTTTCCCAATAATACTGCACCATCCCAGTGGCTGTGTTGCGTGAATTCCTTGTTTCAAGAAGAAGTCCTTAATGACGTTAGCTAAAGCGGTATACATGCTCTGTTATAATGAGTTGTTTGTCTATTCCCTCTTTATACTAGATAGTGAAGCTGTGACACCACGAGTGCAGTGGGCTGCTGGGTAATTTTCATTTAAGACTAGACTGAAGACTGAAAATTAGTTCCCATTTAAATGTCAGAAATTTTCATTTTAAAATGTAACTGACTGCACTGTCGCATTACTTCAAACAATAGATGCCATTTAACTCTTTAGGGTTACTGTTAGTTGGCTTTACGCTTAAAAGTCAGCTAACAGTAACCCTCGAAGCGCTTGAAGCAGTTTCTGTCTTTTCTGGTTTCTGTCGATTTCTGGTTTGCTTACAGAACAAATGACTGGGTGTGCATTAAAAGCTGGTGAGCGTGGTCTCTGCCTATGCAGGTACACTTGGAAAAACCCGGAAACTAGTCTAACAATGATCAAACCATGTCTTTACTGACATATACTGAAATGTAAAAATCAGCCTTATTAAGAGTACAGGGGATGTTGGCAAAAGTCATATTTATAGGGGAAAGAATTCAAGTAGCTTTACATAGAAATTTTAAAAATAAAGTAGAACAATTAAAATCCCACATGCTCAAAAAATGCTCAGTTTGCCTTTTCAAAATGTTATGGCTGTAGCGGTGTATTCAACAATGTATTTATTGGGCTTGCATTGTTTCCAATTTTTGGATTTGGATATTCTCTGCTTTTGTTTTTAAGATGCAGACATGTATAAGAGCTTGAGTATACAAGCTGAGACTTTTCTTTATGTGATCACTTTACACATATATTAAAAATCACAGCACAGTCATTATTCTTACTGTGCATAATTTGGCTGTGATTACAATATCAGGCAGAGCAACACTTAACGCCCAATCCCCACTCCCTCTTCCCTAACAAAGTTTGGAAGCCTAAAAACATGGATGTTCAGGACAGATTTAGTCGAAGTCTACGCATCTACAGTCTGATAAACATTACAAGCTGTCTTCTGCTGGAAAACAAGCAGCCTGATTTTGTGAGCAAAAATGACAGCAGGTGTGAGCATATGAAGAAATGCGAGTTTGGATAAAAGCATAAGCATTTAATGAATACAGTGAAAGCCTCTGGAGAACAGATGACTGGCAGGGCACTGGCAAGACAAGTATCATTGTCTCTGACAAACGCAATGAGATTCTCTGCCGCACTAAAAGTGTCATGCTCCAATAAGCAGAATCAAACCCTTTGAGCATCTGCTGTCTTTAACTCGGCCTCTCTTTGTTTTATTGTGCACTGTCACAGTTAATGATTTCCTCCAGATCTCCATTTTCCACATGCGATTTACATGTTTGAAATGCTCAGTTGAGCAGATGCAGGTTTGTGAAACAACCATTACTGCCAAGCGGAATCCTATGAGCGTTTGGGTAGAGCTTAGAAATTTCATTTCAAAAGCTAGGTTGATCAAGAGAAAACAGACAAGGTATCAGCATATTGCCTTTCAGTTTCTTCTTGTTTACATATCTGAGTTGTGCAGTCATCCCTTCCAGAGAGAATCGTGGCCAGCAAAAACAATTACACTACCCCCGCCCAAGCAAAAGCCTCTCACTGGCTGCCTCGACTCAGCCCGACAATCGTGCCCATTAGATCTTTCTGTGAATTAACGCTAGTTAACTTAAATCACTGACAGACATCAAGAATAGTCATTAGCCTGTCTTTTAAAAAAAGAGAGAATGATTTGCTGGTTCAGGGAGATCATCTCCTTACACGCAGCCTGGGGCAGCCCTCACTGTCTAGCTCATTATTTTTGTAAGAACAAGGCCACTGATGAATCCTGTTGGATTAAATGTAAGGTGTTCCTGTTATGACCTGGCTTATACACACGCACACAACAGCCGCCTGCATAAAGCTGGCTCCTTTTACAGACAAAAGAAAATTAAGTTACTCGCCAACGCCGCGAATATACAGATAATTCTCCTTCGGCTGAGCTGCAAAATCAAAGTGAGATTTCTGGAGTACATCACTCCCACACAGCTGCACACTCGGCTCTGAGAAAAGCTGTCAAATGTTGGGCTTTTTGTGGATATTAGCTGAGCTGACAAGTGCCAATGATACACTGTGAGTGATAAAGACATTCATTCCTGCTCAGAGTTTTTCCAGATGTGATAGTCTGCAATGCTCCAGCGCTTCATTTACAGGACAGGAAAAAAGAAAAGAGTCTGTTGCTGTGCGCCCCCCCCATTTACGTTGCCACGGTGACAAATGAAAAGCAGAATCACCCACACAACTAATCAAATGAGTGAGTGACAACAAGTCAATATTTTCTCATTGTGTGGACAAGCAATATATCTGCACAGTAACAGCCTGTGCTGCATAGCTTGAAGGCTTAGGCAATGCTAGACTCGGAGCATTATGAGGATAATGTGCCAATAATCTGGCTCGGTGCGGCTGTTAAGACCAGCGCCAATAAAAAGACACGGTATCAATAGAGAACCACTACCAAGTACGGACTGAATTACCAGTGCAACAAACATAGTCTAGACTCGTACTTAAAACAAGAACGGAGCATCATGTAATGGCTACAAGCCAACAAAGACAAAAGACGGAATTGGACATTGATCTGTGGAGGTTTAAGAATAAACAAGACATCCTCAGAGTAACCCTGAACAGTATGCAAACACACCGTACTCAGATGTGAGAGGAAACAAGAATAAACGAACATTTAGTGCTCAGAGAATTAAGACTGTGTACATTTTACGTAAACTTCTTAGGGCTCTCTTGTCATTTTTAAAAGACATCTCCTTAGAAAAAGACAGCAACACACACACATAAATTAGCCTCCTTTTGATTGCATCCTCAACATAAAATGGAGTAAACATCATCTCTACAAGCTTGGTTAAACACGAGCAAGATCAATGGGCAAATTTATCAGCAAATATTACCATTCGCTGCCTGGCAAGTAATCATTAAGGAATGGCACTGATGCATTATTCATTGGCTAATGTATAATTCAGACTTAATAGCAGATTTATGCATAAATAAAGCCGTGATACATTTAAACACATTTAATGTTTACTCACTAAAATAGGATATGAATGCACAGCATTAACGCATCCCCACTGGTGTCATTTGATTAGCTGCTACTAATCCAGAGGATGCGGGGACATCAGGTGGCAATAGCACATGGATTTTATGAATACGTGCTACTGATGCAAAACATCTCATCTAAAAAATAAATATAGAGTAGCTATCTGGGGGTAGGTGCCTAAAACAATGTTACACGGTATTACGTTCTGAAGTAAATAAGAACAGGGATTGGTCAATAAAGCCCAGGCGTGCTGTAATTTAGTATTCTGTCATGCAAAGATTTGTGCGGCTGTCGCTTTATCTCCTTCAGACATCAGCGGTGATTAAAGCTCATATCAAGATTGCGGAGATGTTCTTGTGGTAGTGTCCGAGCTGGTGTCAAAGGGACAGTCAACAGGGAGGACGAGGGAAATAGAGAGGACGCACAGGCTCCATCTGACTGTGTTCAGAGCAGGCAGCCCTGTGGGGACCGCCATTCCACTTTATGGCCATGCACTGAATTAACAAGGCCAGATGTCCCCCCACTTAACATGTGCGAAAAGTGCCCTCTGATGGGCTCAGCTGCTTTAAGGATGTACAGACATAGAGCTGGAGGAGGGAGGGTGGAAGGAAAGGAGATAGGGCCTATTTTCAATTATCCCAATTTCTCACTCATCGCTGGCTCCTGAGGTTTTTGTTAATTAAAGATATCGGCTTTTCCTCTGTGCACACAACAAATTAAAAGGAATTTTCTATGAACAATCAAAGCACCTCTCCAGTCCTTATTTGCTCTCCATTTCAGTAGTCACCCACCAGAGGGTACTGCCTCCTTAGCAGTTCCAGTACCACTGTTTCATGTGCACTGTGTCAATCCGCGGCTAATGTATTCTAATGAGTCACCAGTACACCGCTATCTGCAAGGACAATAGGTTGCGAAGTGGTGAAGCAAGCTCGATCCATTTAGAAATGAAACCTGTCTAAAAAACTCCACAAGTCCTGGAGAGATTTATCATCGCTCCTCAAAACCTCCAGTCTGCTTCTGTGCAGTGGGGGTGGTGGAAATGGTAGGAAAAGCTAGGACTTTCATTGATTTTCCACCTGGCTTTTCTTTAACAAGCCTGTGCTTGCTGTTCTGTATTGTCGAGGTCAAAAGTGGGAGAGTAACTGCAAGAAATGCCTTTAATGTGGCCTAAGATATACACAGTTGAGCCCACATTCAGAAAAAAACGGAGATGTAATTTACCTATGTTTAAGCGATAAGCATCTCACAACAGTTTGTTTTTCAGGGAGTCAAAGGCCACATGTGTTTTCATTCATGCAACCTATTATAATAACAACTGAATCGTTTTCTTTGTAATTACAAAGGAATACAGTTGAGTCATTCAGGCTATTACCCGAATGGAAAACATATCAAGACCCCAGCAGACTTTCTCATTAGAGAGAAAATGATAGGCCCGCCAACACTGCATCAATTACAACTCGCCTTTCTCTAATTCTTCATGCGTTACATCATAATGCTAAAAAACAACATACAGCAACCTCAAAAGTGTGTGGTTTTTTTTCCCTTTCTTTTTTTAAATTCTAGCAGCCAGCAACTGCCATCATCCTGACACCGAAGAGGGAGAAAAAAAAGGGGGGCAGGGACACAGCGTGGTGCAATCCCACTGAGGGCCATCATGCGAGCAGATTAAATAACATTTTTCCAATGCCCTGTCAAACATTCAGCCGCCTCTGAGCAACCAGACAGCCGTTACAGCCTCACTCTATGAAGCATCTCTCTCTCTGCATGGTCAGAAACAGCCTCTTTGATCTGGATATCGCCCCTCAGATTCCTCAGAGGTGACACTCATACACGCGCCCGTATGTGAGCTGAATGTTTACTAGCTCTCTGTACCTTGTCAGCAGTGAGGACTTGTGTTTGTAAAGTGCGGTGGGGTAGTGGGGGTGGCGGCGGCGGTGACTCACGCCGCTACCTGCTTCCCCTGGTTTACATGAATCAAACAACACAGTCTGCGGACTCGGATCAAATTCCACATCAGATTTCATTTCCCACAAACACTAGTATAAAGCACTGCAAATAGACAAGATTGAAATGATACCGACAGCAGTAAGGCGGTGTGTACATAATTAAGATTTAGGTTGCTATACTCTCATCTGATAACAGCCTGAGTGCTGTGAAATGCTCGGCGCTCTCTTTCCATACAAATCCCACACTGCAGAACAACTCAGGCTCCTGTGTACAACTCCATTAAGAGGTCTGACCACTTCCTCTTTCGCTCCGTCCACAAGTAGTGAAACTAAATGGATATCCTAACCTCTGGGGAAGTGAAGAGGACGCCGCTTTAAAATGTGTTCACAAAGGCCAACTATGCAAGTTTTCCCACATGAGAGTGCAGGCTGAGACTGTGATTGCATGGTACGCAGACGTATATAAGTTAGAAATGGGCCCATTAGTGGCATAAAGGACTAAACCCAACCCTGCTGAAATAATAAAATAATACATATGGTGGGCCATCTTAATGAATGGCATTGGTTTACGTTTTTAAAAAAGCTCAGGATAATATTTCTGGCCTGTTTTAGTGGTGCAGTTAAGCTTAAAAGTAGTGAAATCAACTCAAAATCATCAACAGAGTGGCAGTAGGACCGGTCATAAACAAAATCAAATGATCAAAATCACAAATCGAGTCAAACACGGGAAACTAACAGACTGGCAAGCTGAGATTTACAAGTTAAAGGAACACTAGGAACAAGACACGCTGTTAAATTTTTAACCACACCTGCACCTTGTGCCTGATTCAGTGCCCCATATTCTCACTCACATGATTTTTTAAAGCAGTTGTGCCATACATTAATCACAAATACGCTGTCGTCCCACTCAAGCAAATTAATCGCATCTGAATCATTAAGGTAGAGGTCACTTCCTAGCTACCAAGGTGACCAAAAAGAAAAAACAGGCACAGGAAGCTTGGTGTGGTAGAGATTAACTCCTCGCAATTAGCAATGCAACTCTGAGTTTATGTGGTAGTTCAGCGCAAAAATCCAGCAGAAGGATTCCAGGAAGGGACTGTTTTTACACAGCGCAGAATGAAGGCAATCACCGCTTCACTCCCCCCCACCCCTCCTTGATTTGAATCTGTGTTTGTGCTTATGTGCCCAAGTACCCAGTGGATTCAGCCTCTGACACCCAGACTTACTACGACCAATTTACAGCGGTTTAAGTAACCACCCCCCCCCCTCCCTCTGCCATAACTCGAAAACAGTGGATAAGCTGCCTTTCAGACAAATAACTGTAGTCTGCTTTAAAATCCTAAGCTGCCACCTCCTGAACATACACACAAACACACACACACACATCCCACCAGCCACCCCCCCCCCTCTTGCTCTTTTCAACCCCAGAGCCTCCCCCACCTCCACCCCCACAGTGAGAGCTGCATGTGCTCCAGCCAGAGTTCACAGCCTCTGGGGTGCTGAAGGGGGGGGGGAATCAAGTTAATTTGGTGGGTCCTTCCATAGTTTGCAACTGGCAAGGCCGTTCTCACAGACAGTAAACTCCCCCATCTTTTAAAAAAAACAAAACGCTCCACTTAGCCTCCATTATTACAGCTGGATTACCAATTTATGACATGACAAAGAGTGAAAATCCAACAGTCGAGCCTATAATGTACACTAGGGGAAATCCCACTAGTCAGAATGTATGTACGACCAACTCACTGAGACTCATTTTGACATTTCTCCTGTAAAAATGCAACTTTTGTTTTTGGTCTTTCTTTTTTTTTTTAGTTGTTCCTCAAAGTTAATTGATTGCTAAAATGCTTGAGCACGAGGAACTTCCACATGTCTGATGTTTCCTTCCCTGGCAGCAAAAACTGCATTGCAAGCCCAGTTTCTGTTTACTTCATTTTTCACACTTAAAAAAAAAAACCCATTAGCTGCTGAAACTACTGTTAGAGTGCCCGCAGGGTCACGGAGGTTGTGTTGTGGGGGTCTGCTACAGTCCACAGGAGATACAACTTTGCAGCTCAAAAACAGTTGAGTGGGGGTCACACTTCCTCCTCTGGGTATAAACAAAAATAAGGGCATTTCAGACTCAAACTGTGCGTGTGCCACCCGGCTTTTCGCCTTGCTAGTGCCCAAATCCAGTGTCTTTATCACACACATACACACACACAGCTCCCAGTCTGCCCCCCCCCCCCCTCCAACCACAACTCTCCTACAATCTTTTTTTTTTTTGTATTCAACTACTCACCCGCCAGTCTGCTGATTCTTTGGGAGTCCCACAGACTGCTGCAAACAAGTTCAAAACGCGATCCTTGCCCAGGATGACCCACCGAACTTAAAAAGGCAAGCCAGCTGGACTTAATCCAAGACCCGGGACAAAAACGAGGCGAACACGGACACTTTTTCTTCTTCTTTTTTTGTATCCCCCCACTGAAAGAAGAAAACGCCACCCGCACGGAGGGACTCAGGCGAGCACTTGCTTCAACAAAAGACGGTTTCACTTTACTGATAGGCTGCTCACGTCCGGAATGAGCCCGATCAAAGGCACTACAGCGCTAGCGAGTCCCCCCTCGAAACTGCTCCTATTCCCTTTGGCCGTGTTGTTGTTGCTGTCGATGACAGTGTCCACAAGCAAAGTAACATAGCGCTTGTTTCGAGGGGTAGGAAACCAGCGAGTTCGCCGTTAACAGGCTCCGCTTCCTTTTTCCACACACACACACGCACACACACCACGATCTTGCTCTCTCTCTCTCTCTCCGTTTCGCACACACACACACCACGCGCACGCTCTCTCCCCCTTTCTCTCTCTCTCTCCTCCTATGCACACACTCCACGCTCCCTCCGAGTCTGTAAACCTCCCCCCTTCCTCCTCTTCTCTTCCTCCCCTCCTCCTCCCCCTCTTCAGCTGTTCAACAGACGCATCCACATGGCTGACCTAGTCTTTCTTTATCCAGACACTAGTGAAGGAGAATTACGCCGACCACACTCAAAAAAAAGGCGGAAAAAAAAATCCGAGCGAAACAAAAACATGGACTGGATTCAAATAATCGTCATGGACAAAGATGGGGTGGGTTGGTGGGTGGTTGGGGGACGCCATTGGGGGCTGTTGATTGATGCCAGCGCCGTGGGGACACCGATGCGTGTGCGTGCGCGCGCATCAGGAAGCGAGGTGCAAGGCGGCCAAAGTAGCCCGACACGACCTTCATCATCATCATCATCATCATCACCAAGCGATCAATGACAACGCTTATGGGGAATGTGACTGAAACACTAAAGCGACACAATGAGAGCGTGCAGTAGCGCTGCCTTTGTAAATAATTGCTTAATAGCCCACATTTCCCGCGCCACGCGGCACTGACACGTTCCTTTTCTAAACGGTGACACAAATATATAAATAACTACATGTAACGCCATCCTTACGGTGCAGGTCGCTGATTTCTATCTGAAAACATTAGTACGTGCACCCCCTCCCCACCCCTCCAGAATATACACCAGAGAGACGTGAGTGGATGCCGCTCGGGTTTGTAGGAGCTCATTTGCATTTTTGGATAATGAATTAATTAGTCACCCCACCCGTTAAAAAGGCAGAAACAAGCAGGGATGATAATGTGACTAGTCCATTAGCCATAGTTCGTTTTTTTGCAGGGGGGGGGGGTCTTTTTTATTTTTATTTTTTATTTTTCTAACGGTAAACCTGTACATTTTTCCAAGGTCCCTGCGCTCATTTTGTTGAATTTCACGGTAAAAAAACAAAAAACAAAAAAAAAACGCACAACACTATTTAGTCCCCCCCCCCTTTTTTTTTTATTTAAATCTAAATGCTGCCATTAAAACCTGACGGCACACTAACACACCTGGGAAGAGCAGTGACACAAAGATGGACTGTGTTACCTTGTAAATTAATAGGATAATTTTCATTTCACCCAGTGAGTAGCTTGACACATTTTCATTGTCTTAAACATGATATTGGATCACTGTAAAAAAAAAAAAAAATCCAATTAACTAAAGCAAATAGTGCATTGGGCTAGTTTCTTTGGCACAAACATGGGCAGCAGGAGAGACAGGCAGTGAGGATTGATAGAAATTGAGTTGAGGGGTGGTGTGCAGGGGGCTCTTCATTGTGCTACAAACCACGTTGGTCGTCTTCATTTCAATGGCAGCGGTGTGGTGGTGGGCTCTGCTGTGTAACAGAGTGCTGGTAAAAACCTTTTCCAGCTCCTGAGGCAACTGTCCTGACCCCCCGCCCCCACACCACTTAGAAACCCAATACCATGAGCAGCCACAGCTCCTCCCTCATCACAGTATGTATACATTTCACAGGATCAGTGTTTATGATATTTACACACAGTCTCCCCTCCTTTCCCCGAGACGCACAAACACTCAGAGGGTCCAGAAGGATGGATGGGGAGATGGAAACGCACGTCTCCCTCGGTTTCTATCACAAAATCAAAGCGTAAAAGATTTTTCAGTCTAGTGACTCAAAATGCCACCATTCCCAGCACAGCGCAAGGCTTAAGTTGGGCCCAAGACGGCAGTGAAGGGCGAGTGCAGCGAATCCACTCTGAAGGCAGTGCGAAGCAAAGCTGGATTGGCTGGCCCGGGCAGGCTCCCCTCCCCGGCAGATGAGATCCCATTATCAGGTGGACGAGAACTCCACCTCCAGGATTTCACAGCTCCTCTGTTTATCACATGGCTCTGTCAAGTTGGGCACCATACCGATAATGAAAGGAGACAACCGGTGCAGTTACAAGCAAAGCACTCCACATTCTACAGGCCTAAGCATGTATCTGGGAAGCTGACTGTGTCTATTCAATTCTGTTCAGCATTCAAACGGCCCATCACAATACCTTTTCCCCGAGCGCCCCTCTCTACAGCTATAGCGCCTTCGATCCCGACAGAGCAAAATCAGGTTGGTCTCTGTTTTTGAATTTGGAGGCAATGAAATTTAACAGAGCCGCTTTAAAAAGGGGGGAAAATGGCACTTTCCTATAACACTCCCTTCATAAAGAATATCAGAGGAGAAGAATTTCAGTAGAAGTTAAGAAAACCAGAAAAGGTGGATGATGACACACGCACGCACGCACGCACGCACGCACGCACGCACACACACACACACACACACACACACACACACACACACACACACACACACACACACACACACACACACACACACACACACAAAACAGCACATTAAACCAAACACAAGCTATCATTTTGAAATACGTTTTCCCTCAACCACATCAAACACAATTAGTACAAGTGTTACTGAACAAAAAGACTGCCACTGAATCAAAGACCCACATGCCCCTCCCCGGTCTGTCTACTCCATTTATGGTTTATAGGACTCTGTAGCCACTTACCCTCATTAAAAATGAATACTTGACAAAAGCTGTGGCTGACACAAACTGTTTGCTTTAGCCTGATTTCTCTGTGCTGGAGGAGAAGAAAAAAACAAAACAAAAACAAGCCACTTAGGCAGCAAACGGAGAGCAGGGGAGACAGAGAGACAGACAGAAGAGGGGGAGAAAGTGCTCAGCAACACAAATAAGTCAGCCAGTAGCTGAAACAACAGAAAAAAGTGACATGGATGACTGAGCCAAGCCTGTGAGATAGTTGGCAAGCCTCAGAGGCCTTGGCCTCTTAAGCACTCATATCTAGTAACTTCATTTAATACATTCACCAGGGATGAGCAGACGAGTTGAAGGAGGGGGGGGGGGGAAGGGATTTAGAGAAGAAAACAATACTTGTACACCAGGAAGAGGGTAAGGCTGTGGTGGTGCTGGTGCTGGTGGGGGTGTGCTTCAGAGGCTCGACTTTAACACATGACTAAATCTCTACTGTGTAACAAGCTAACTTCCCCCGCTCCCAGCACATAATAAAAGGAGGCAAAATGGATGTGCTAGCTTGATCTTTGTAACTATTTTACCATTCTTAGGCAGGTATTATCTAAAGGAGCCTTTATTCTTGTATTAGATATTCGAACAGTGCTCTTCCAGATGGGGGCTTTAAAGCAGTGACTGTCTCCACCACACGTACTATATCCATAAAGAACAAAGGCTCTGTGTGACTGCTGCTTCAAGTTACTGTTCCTCATACTGAGGCGAGTGCTGAAAGCCCCTCCCCTTTCTGAGCTGGCAGGCGAACCCAAAAGAAGGCTGACTTCAAATCATTCATTGCCCCTTTTAGCTTTCATAGATTCTGAAGAGAACACTTTACAAGTTGGGGGAATCCAAAGGGAAAACAGGGTCTTGCTCGACTAATTAAAGCACAGACTTTGCCTGGAGCGGTTTGAGAGAGGGGAGGAAGCAATAAAACAATCCTTTTCAATCTCCCAACAAAGTAACTCAAGGAAATTACTCAACTAAATATGGTTAACTATACGCTTGTGGATAGCAAGACTCAAGATTTTTAGAGGTTGTTGCTTTAGCTGAGGAGAATAGCACTCAACAGAGGATGTTTTCATTAGAGGAAAAAAACTGCAAAGGAAACGGAGGTTACGCATTGCTCTGAGTAAACTGCCTTATCAAGGTGACACAACTTACTGAAAAATCAAGTTGTCTGTTGGTTTTAGTCCAAACAGGCAGCTAGTAATTAAGCTGCTACCTAGTAGGCTTTATTTGCTGTCATTAACACAGCTGTAAAATGTGAGAGAAGCCAAGGAAAGGTATTTCACTTTAGGCAATCAGAGCAAGGTCTAGCCTTGCATAGCTATCTTGTTTACATAGCTATTCACAGTCACATTTGGCAGCCTTGCAACACTCTGAAAACCAAGACACTTGTAGGCTACATATGTCTAATCTCTTTGCCAAGCTACACAAGCTACTCAAGAGAGTGAAACTTGCTTGCAGCAGCCATTTGGTTAAAGTATTGCATATTTAAAAAATGAATGTAAGTAAACCTTACTCCAGATGGGGGTAGCTGCCACCTGGCAGATAAATTGATGAAATGGTGGTGGGAGACAGCACAGCATTTTTCTTTGTAAAAATACAGCACTAACTGATTGCTCATTTGCAGACTTTGATAAATGTGTGAGTAGAAAAAAAAAACAGCTTTTAATAGAAGTGCGCCCTGTCTGAATTCACACAAAGAGCGCTCCGCAGCTTCCATTAGATCACAGCTTGCTGAAATGAAGACATTTTTTTAAAGGGCCAAGGTAAGAGTAAATCGGGGTGTGAAACTATTACAAAATCAGATCATTCAAGTCTTTACATGGCTGTAAAATCTGATTCTAATACAGAGCAGATTCAACGCAGTCGCAAACAAACGCACGTGTGTAATACCTCAGATGCTACAGTCCCTGATTTTCCACAGACATTCTTCGAGCTCTCACATGGACTGTCTGTGTCTGATTCTCCAGGCAAAACAGGGCCTCATTCATCTGAATAAAAGAGCAGTTCAGCCTGCCGTGGCTGCACTGAGAACAGACTCTGAGGAATGAGACTATATTTCCAAGAGGGCCACAGAGGGACAAGGGTGCAGGCAGGCAAGGCAAGGCAAGGCTGTGGTGCAAAAAAGAGGAAGTTTACATTTCAGGCAAATCCTTTTGTGTACAAAAACACGGCAAGATAAACAAACAGCACATGTGTCTGCTGCTCGACTCGGAAGAACCTGTTCCTGAGTGGAGCTGTGATTAAACGTGATCGGCACGAGCAAATGAAGTCCGCTGTGGTCGTGAAAGCAAGAAATGGGGGGGTGGGGGTGATTACTGTGTGGTCTGAGGTAGCCAGCGACTGCTCCATTTCACACAGAGCACATGGCAGTCTCACCTCCATACACTGCCACCCTGTGGACAGTGACAAGAGGTACAGCTTCATGCTGCTTCTATGGAGGATCCTGGAGTGAGTGTGTGAGAGAGAGGAGGTGAGCCAGCGTTCATTATGAGTAAAACCAAACATTTACTCCACACGCTAATTCATGACATGTGTATGCTCAATATGGCACAATGGCCCTTTAATGCTGTATTTTTCCCTCCAGTGCCGACGCTTATTCAGAAATCAATTATTCTCCTCTGGTCACACTCTGCTTCTCTCAGTGTGTAAGCTAATGATTCAGCCATCTAGTTTACGGATACATAACGGTAACTAGAATAACCACATCCATTATAAGTCAGAGTAACAAGCATCTAAAAGTCATTCAAGTTAATTTTTCACAGCTTTCCTTTTTTCCATTTGGCATGAATAATAGCAGAGAGAAGTAATCTCAAAGGCAAATGTACGGTCAGCATGTCAGCACTGGGTGCGGTGAGAAAAAGATGTGTTATTCAAAGAGACAGCACACAGTCAGGGTGTTGAGGCTGTGTTATGAGATTAGACTGTTTTTTGTGGGAGCGAACGGTTAAAATCAGTCTGTGTGCAGTCAGAGCAGACAGTTTGGAGATCAGTGCTGAGGTCAAGAGGAGCCACTTAGCTGTGCTTTGGCCTTCCAACCCCTACAGCATTCAGAATCCACTGTTCCACAGAGGGAGTAGATAAAACGCTTGGCAGCAGACTTGCAACAAGAGATGGCTACATTTACTAATGTGCGGCGGATTTATTTATTTCTTTTTAAAAGCTACAAAATGGAAATTAATGGGAATCGCTAGAAAGGTGGGAAGCTTTCTCATTAGAAAGGATATATATTAGCTTAGCCTCACTAATGCGGTTCCCCTATAGGCATTAAATCTTCGGTACAAACAAAGCAATAAGCAACCAAGACTAAAACCTATACCTCTCTCTCAATCACTGCTCAACCATGAAGGTCATCCTGCATTTTCCTCTTCCAGCTATTATCCCTGTGATTTCAGACTAGTGCTAAATGAGATGTACAATTGCGATGAGATGGGAACAAAAAGTGTCCTTTTTGTGCTAAAATCAGAAGATAACATGTTGCAAATCATTTGTGAATACATGACAGGGATATGAGATGCTAACCCAGTTGGAAAGACAGTTGATATTCAATGTTGAGCAAACTGGAAGCCTAAAATTGTAAGTTTCTTTATAGTGGGGAACAAACGGCGAGGAATAAACAGTGGTGGGCTTGTGCAGCTTTAGTTCAACGAGTCAGCTTGTACCAGAGCGGTGGATGGAGGGGAAATATAGATGGCTTGAGCGAGGGAGTGCAAGCTGTAGCTCTCTCTGTTCCTGCACACATCAGCAGCAGGAGGGCAGGGATGCGCGGAGGCCACAGCAAGCCAATTACCAAACTCATTAAGTAACCTGCTAGCTGGCTTTGAACTGCAGCTCCCTCCATCATATCACGACTGGATTCTCCACCGTTGTTGTGGACATCTCGCACCTCTTCTTCTTCTTCTTTCTTTTTTTTTGGTTGTTAAATAGCTCGAGAGTGAATCCAAAAAACTGACACAATAATTGCATTTTCACATGCGTTCTCTGGAATTCAAATGAAAGAAATCACAGATGAAACTGCAATTTTAAAAAAAGAAAGACAGACAGACTGGCAGCTTGAAGGTGTAAGTTTGGCAAAAAAGCAGCTGCAAACAAAGGAGACCTGCTTATACAGCAGGTAGAGGGAGAGGGGAGGAAAAAAAGCAAATAATGGATCAAAACACAAACACGAGAATTGATTGGCGTGAGCTAGCAACTGAGGGATGAATCAGCGCTGACAGGCTTGAGCCGTTCTCTCCGGGAGCACTGAACGCAAGAGTCAAAATGGCTGCAAACAGGGAGGAGGAGGAGGAGGTCAGTGCATGAAGATGATGATGGAGAGGTATCAGGCTGAGAGCACAAAGGCCAGGGAGAGAACATGATCAAGGTCCAGTGGGTGGGGTAGGAACAGAACATTTTTTTTGGGGGGGGGGGGGGTTAGAGCAGAGCAAAAAACACTGCACTCGCCAACGCTAGAGTGTCACAAAGCATTGTTGACTAACCTTGACTGCATTCACCTCCTAGCTCACTGCCACACTTCCTTTCAACAAGTATTGACACAACGACAGTCTGCAAGAGAAAAACTGGAAGGGGGTGGGGGAGGATAGACACACACACACACAGAGAGAACAGGGGAAAAGTATGAATGAGGTGAAAATGGAACAAACGAGGTGATAGCAGATTGACAGTAGAGGTGTATGTGTAGGTGAAGATGGCTGCCATCTTTGCCGTCATGTTGAACATGCGGCGAATGTTGCCAGCGAAAGCCATGAAGCTGTACAACATGGTAATAATGACACTAATTATTTTGTACCGCACATTTTAAAACCAGCATTTACAAAGTGCTTTGCAGTACCATTCACATTTTCTATGTGGAGATTGTAAGCATTTGTTCTAAGCCAGTATTCATTTCCCTCTTCCCCAACAAACCACTCTGGATGCACACAGATCTAAGCACTTATGCCTGCAACACACACACACACACACACACACACACACACACACACACACACACACACACACACACACTCCCCCACCCCTGAACCTCCCCCATTATCCCATGAGCCCTCTCTACTCTGCCTCGCTCTACAAGAGCTTGGAAATAAAAACATCACAGCTCTGCCTCGCAGCACCTGTTCAATAACATTGACATTTCACATTCAGCATCCGCACACTGAGAGATTCCCTGCATTTACTCTCTTTAACACGTAGAAGCACAAAACACACACACACACACACACACACGCACGCAAGCCAAATTCGTGCCAACGTATGCTTTTTAATGCCGCAAAGGCGGCTGCGTGTGTGCAGATGCACGTCCGTCCCGCGTACGTGCCTGCAAGACGAGGGGTAAAAAATTCATTTGACTAGCTGAGGTGCACGTCTTAATTTTATGAATTTTTTTTTTTTTACAATTGACTAATTAAAAGATAGCAATTATTTCTTTGTGCGTTACAGAAACTGTGTTCGGTGTGTTTACGTGATATGACTCAGTAGCTTCCCTCATATTATTTTTTTCAGCACAAAACACATGCAAATCTCCTCAGGATCATTTAGGAACACTTGTCAATATTGTTTAGAATAATAAGAGACAACAGTAACTGTTTCACATGTTCATTGTCTTCTGTGCTTTACTGGAAGGGAGTGGCTGGGCTTTCGAACCAATCGTGTATCGACGGCAAATTAAGAACAAAACAAGACGACACCCCCAGATATTTACCCCACGTGCACAATTATTCTGTTTGTTCTCTTTCTTTCCTCGCCTCTGATGTAATACTCCTCCTAAATTCAGCTTGCATGAAATGAAATGGTCTGTTTGATATTATTCACTGCACACCTGGTGTTATTTCTTTTAAATTCAAAAAACAAAGTATTTCTATTCAAGGCAGTATAAGCACTGTCGAACGGCAAGCTGGGTATGCTGTTGTCTGACATTTGGAGGGGAGGGGGAGGCAAAACACACTCAATAACCACCCGGACCAGCATGTAATATTTATATTTGCTCCCAGATCAAACTTGCCAAAGAAGATTTTGGGGTCAAACATGTTTGTTTTAAACATTTGGTATGATTTTCTTTTATGTAACATGCTGCTACAATGCCAGTCTTCATGTAATAGTTGCCACCTGAGGAAAGCTGAAATGTGCCTGCTTCCATGGCTCAATGGTGTCATCAGGTGTAGCCTAACCTGGAAGGCTGAGCAGGGGCATCTGTTTGACAGCATTAGAGAGCATCAGAGCCCCTGCCATACACAGATTAAATGGCAGTAAATCTGAGGATTAGATTCATGTATGAATAGCCCATATTGATTTTGCAATCTCTTCAGTAACTCTGGGATTTTCACGGTGCAGACAATGTGGGCATCAAGCGTGTGCGCGCACATACACACATGGGCTCATCTATCTGCCTGGTTTTTAAAAGCCTCTAAAATCAGTCTGTGACTAACCCATCCCCATTTTAATCTGCTCATGTCTCCGCCTACAGGATGTATTCGAATAGCACAAGGCATGCAACATCATTCCTTTAAAAAACTGCCCGTTCATCCAGCCTCTCTGAGTAGCCACAACAAAGCAGAGAGAACTAAACAAGCTCAAGAGGCCTAGAAACGTCCAATCCTATATATTGTTATGTGTGCTCATGTGAGAACAAGATCGCTTCCATGCTCTTTGAGTTGAGGGTTATTATTTGTGAGCACCATGGGTTGATGTGGACGGCCATAGCGCCAGGATTTCTCTTCTTTCGGTGCCTCTTCTCAGTCTTAAAAGCTAAATATGCATGCTCTCTCTTTCTCTGTTGCTCTCTCTCTCTCTCTCTCTCTCTCACACACACACACACACACACACACACTTGAATTCATTCAACCCTGACGCGACCTTTTTGACACGAAAATCCCAAAATCCTGTGCTGAAACTCAAATCCCCTCTGACCACTATGGCCCTTCGGAAGCAGGATGACATCAAAAAGAAGCGCTTTGCTTTCATGACTTTAGTCCACCCCTCAGTATGTCAGCGTCTCTGGCCCTCTGCCACATGCTTGTCACACACACAAAATAAAAAAAACACTATTTAGAAACATACGCAGCACATACAACATGAAGAAACCAAAGATAGCCTGAGCTGCAACTTCCCTATTTCCACACACAACGAGGTGGGCGTCAATTGTGCTGTGATATGAAGGGGCTTCCAAAGCAAACACACTATACTCCTTTCCCCTTTACAGCTACACAAAACATGGATAAAGCCTATATTTACAATATATGTACAATACATTTTTCTTGCTTGGCAACCTGCAGCAACCTGACAACCTCATTCAAAATGGCTGCTCTGGTCATCATGCGTGCCCTTAGCCACCCTATGGAGGCGCATGAAACTGATTACCTGGTGATTGGTTTGTATTGGGAGATAGCTCTATTAACCTTTGGGTAACACAGGTGTGTAACCAAGTAGAACGCTGCTCTTACTACACGAGAGAGACTGAGAGAAAGAGAGACATGGAGAAACTCGGTGTGACAGCAGAGCTGCTCCAATTAGGTAAGCACATTGAGCCGTCAGGCCACCACATTCATCAACACACAGAATGCCAGTCAGCAGCACCAGAAGGCTCGCCCGCCTCTTTACCACGCTACTGTTACTGTGGTGCAGTCGGGAGAGTGACAGGGAGGCATTTGCAAAGCAGATTTGGACCATTCTCCCCAGCATTTGGCAGCGCAAATGTTTCTATGCATGGTTTGGGTTGTTTTTACTCGCATTTCCCTTGTCCTAATAGACTGACCACGGGCCGCTAATGATATCATTATCATACATGCACTGTAATTATCTCGACCCACCGTGTGCCAAGATCAATGGACGGCAAAATTTGGATCAATTGATGAGTCTGCTGCTGTTAAGCTGCCGAAACATATTTCGCACACAGTCGATGTGCTGTTGGATGGGCTGTGAATGAATTGGGTCCCTGCCTGTTTTCAGAGTGCGGCATCCAGACATGGGGTTAGGCAAGTGGATCTGTGCCATATAAGAAGTGAACTAAACTGGCAGGGCTGGTGAGCTTCCCTCTGCTCTTCATAATGTCAACCACAGCCACTACTGCTGGACACAAAGCCCCAAACAACAGTTTAACATTTCTAACAAAGTCAAAACAATGTAATGATTGTATATGTTTTTCTACTGTCTCTTTGTCACCATCATGTTTAAAAGAACAGAATTTGATCAAAAACCAAAGAATTTGCATGAAAACAACAGAATTTGAAAACAAACAACGGAATTTGAATGAAAACAACAGAATTTGAATGAAAACAACGGAAGTTTAAAACAAACAACAGAATTAGAATGAAAACAACGGAATTAGAATAAAAACAACGGAATTTGAATGAAAACAACGTAATTAAAATGTACAGAACAGAGTTTGAATGAAAGCAACAGAATTCTAAAACAAACAATAGAATTTGAATGAAAACAACAGAATTTGAGAACATACAATGGAATTTGAACGAAAACAATGGAATTTGAATGAAAACAACACAATTTGAACAAAAACAACGGAATTAGAATGTATAGAACAGAGTTTGAATGAAAGCAATAGAATTCTAAAACAAACAATAGAATTTGAATAAAAAGAGTAGAATTAGAATGAAAACAAAATCATTTGAATGAAAACAACAGAATTAGAATGAAAACAACGGAATTTGAAAACAAACAACGGAATTTGAATGAAAACAATGTAATTAGAATGTACAGAACAGAGTTTGAATGAAAGCAACAGAATTCTAAAACAAACAATAGAATTTGAATGAAAACAACAGAATTTGAGAACAAACAATGGAATTTGAACGAAAACAATGGAATTTGAATGAAAACAACCGAATTCGAATGTACAGAACAGAGTTTGAATGAAAGCAACAGATTTCTCAAACAAACAATAGAATTTGAATAAAAAGAGTAGAATTAGAATGAAAACAACAGCATTTGAATGAAAACAACACAATTTGAACGAAAACAACGGAATTTGAATGAAAACAACGGAATTCGAATGTATAGAACAGAGTTTGAATGAAAGCAACAGAATTCTAAAACAAACAATAGAATTTGAATAAAAAGAGTAGAATTTGAATGAAAACAACAGAATTAGAATGAAAACAATGGAAGTTTAAAACAAACAACAGAATTAGAATGAAAACAACGGAATTTGAATGAAAACAACAGAATTAGAATGAAAACAACGGAATTTGAAAACAAACAACGGAATTTGAATGAAAACAATGTCATTAGAATGTACAGAACAGAGTTTGAATGAAAGCAACAGAATTCTAAAACAAACAATAGAATTTGAATGAAAACAACACAATTTGAACGAAAACAACGGAATTAGAATGAAAACAACGGAATTAGAATGTATAGAACAGAGTTTGAATGAAAGCAACAGATTTCTAAAACAAACAATAGAATTTGAATAAAAAGAGTAGAATTAGAATGAAAACAACAGCATTTGAATGAAAACAACACAATTTGAACGAAAACAACGGAATTTGAATGAAAACAACGGAATTCGAATGTATAGAACAGAGTTTGAATGAAAGCAACAGAATTCTAAAACAAACAATAGAATTTGAATAAAAAGAGTAGAATTTGAATGAAAACAACAGAATTAGAATGAAAACAATGGAAGTTTAAAACAAACAACAGAATTAGAATGAAAACAACGGAATTTGAATGAAAACAACAGAATTAGAATGAAAACAACGGAATTTGAAAACAAACAACGGAATTTGAATGAAAACAATGTAATTAGAATGTACAGAACAGAGTTTGAATGAAAGCAACAGAATTCTAAAACAAACAATAGAATTTGAATGAAAACAACACAATTTGAACGAAAACAACGGAATTAGAATGTATAGAACAGAGTTTGAATGAAAGCAACAGAATTCTAAAACAAACAATAGAATTTGAATAAAAAGAGTAGAATTAGAATGAAAACAACGGAATTTGAATGAAAACAACAGAATTAGAATGAAAACAACGGAATTTGAAAACAAACAACGGAATTTGAATGAAAACAACCAAATTCGAATGTACAGAACAGAGTTTGAATGAAAGCAACAGAATTCTAAAACAAACAATAGAATTTGAATGAAAACAACAGAATTTGAGAACAAACAATGGAATTTGAACGAAAACAATGGAATTTGAATGAAAACAACACAATTTGAACGAAAACAACGGAATTAGAATGTATAGAACAGAGTTTGAATGAAAGCAACAGAATTCTAAAACAAACAATAGAATTTGAATAAAAAGAGTAGAATTAGAATGAAAACAAAATCATTTGAACGAAAACAACGGAATTTGAATGAAAACAACGGAATTAGAATGTATAGAACAGAGTTTGAATGAAAGCAACAGAATTCTAAAACAAACAATAGAATTTGAATTAAAAAAAAGAGTAGAATTAGAATGAAAACAAAAGCATTTGAATGAAAACAACGGAATTTCAATGAAATTAACAGAATTAGAATGTACAGTATGAAAGCAACAGAATTCTAAAACAAATAATAGAATTTGAATAAAAGAGTAGAATTAGAATGAAAACAATATCATTTGAATGAAAACAACAGAATATGAATGAAAACAATGGAAGTTTAAAACAAACAACGGAATTAGAATGAAAACAACGGAATTAGAATAAAAACAACCGAATTAGAATGTACAGAACAGAGTTTGAATGAAAGCAACAGAATTCTAAAACAAACAATAGAATTTGAATTAAAAGAGTAAAATTAGAATGAAAACAACGGAATTTCAATGAAAACAACTGAATTAGAATGAAATGAATAGAATTTGACTGAAAACAAAAGAATCTGATCAAAAACCAAAGAATTTGAATGACAACAATGGAAGTTTAAAACAAACAACAGAATTAAACACCCATGTCAGAGTGGAAGACAACAGCAATAGAAATCTCTTTAATGTGTTTTAACTACTTGCTTACATCTCTTAACACTGTTTGGAACCCTCATTTATGTTACAACGTGCAACAAATTATATGTAACAACCTCCCTCCTCACTTACTTTAAAGCCAGCAAACTCTAGAAAATATAAATGCATCTTTTTTTCCCTTTTTTTTCAGGGCTTTGGATTGCATTTACTATTTCTTCATCTCTTTTTTGCAGTTATTAATTCATCAGGTCCACCTCCTGAACAGTGTTCATGCTTAAATCATAAGCCCTCTTGCTGTTTCCTGCTCCTGAATTGGTCTCAATCATGACAACAATTTGAGAGCAGTCGGATTGTGTGATCGGAGGTACCTGATTGCGCTGATGAGCAGAGAGGTGCTGAAGAAAGGAAAGTGGGCCATCTACACTGAACAACTAATGATAATAATATGACATGAACAACAACCCAAAGGTAACACAAACAGATAGCATCACCCTTACAACACTGCCCACTGTGTACTCACCTAAAGAAAGACACAATCCAATATGAAATCATCTCTACTTCAACCTTGAGCTAAGGGTCTTGTCAACAGTAACACTTTTCCCATGCAAGTCACATTTTAGAGAACTCTGTATATCCAGGGGAGAGGGTTAATTCTTTTCATGGGTCTGCTTATCATCATCCTTTAGGCAGCATGATGCAACTTATTCCAGTATACAAAGGCTAATGCAGTTAAATCACACCTAGTGGACTTGAATGCTTGACACTAAGCTTCCCAGCGTACTAGCTAGCTCGAGTGGGCGAGAAATGAACCTTGTTATGTGTCCTGACACTGGGCCCTGCTCCCCAGCAAATAAAAACATGCCTCTCACTTACTGGCTGCCTGCGCTCACGGCCCCATACATCAGCATTATAAAGGAGCTCGGCAGCCTCAAGGTCAGCTCAATTTCCTCCTGCCGTTATGAAGTATCAGAATCACAGCAAGAGGGGGCACCCACACACATGTAAAGAAATGATTTAGGGAGCGAGGGAGGGGAGGGAGAGAGAGAAAGAAAGAAAGAAAGAAAGAAGGGGGGGGGATTTGGAGTGTGAAGGAGAGGCGGTGTGTGATACAATAGGGAACTGTGACAAATCACCAGGAGAGAACCAGCCTCTTCTACAGTAAGGATGTGTGAGTGCGGACAATTGTGAGAAAATGTAGAGAATATTAAGCCTACTTGCTCATTCCACACACTAAGAATGTAGCAGTCTGCAGTATATGTAATGGGATTGAGCGGTTTCTGTTTAACAAGCTGATTCCCCTCGTGTAAGCGCTCAAGTGTAGTCTGTGAAACTACAAAGCAATTAGGCCTACAGAATTATTGTTTCAGAAAATGTGAATACGATGTTTACCTTTGACTGTAATTAAATTCTAAGCAGTTACACGGGGAAAACAGCAACCTAATGCAAACCTAATGCCTTTTTTTCCTTTTGAGATCTAGACCCATTCATCACATGCCCAAGCAATTTGATAAATTACACAGAAGCATGAAAGCTGATCATGTGCGTAGCAGAGTGCAATGTGTGTATGTGTGTGTGTTTGTGTGTGTAAGCCTCTGCCTGAGTCGTCATACTTGGCTGCCTCACTGGCTGAGGTTTGACATCTTCAGCTAAGAGCCTGGGGAAATAACAGCAAATTCACTTAATGGCACCACCTCATCTATTCCTCATACAGAGAGAGGAGGGAGACAAGAAGGAGAGTTCTTTGAGGTGTTACAAAATGGCTGTGTGCTCTCGGCTGTGCTCGCCGCCTCTACCATCCGAGGAGGTGCAGGTGTGTGGGTAAACACACAGCGCATTGAGACCCATCACAGGCCGTGGTTGGCCACCAGCTGTAATTTGCAGTCCACTCTGACCCCTTTGCGAAAAAGCCAGCCAGCGCTGCCGCTGCAGAGCTTTTTGTGGTGACAGCCCAATCCAGTTTGATTTGTGTGTGTGTGTGTGTGTGTGTGTGTGTGTGTGTGTGTGTGTGTGTGTGTGTTGGGGGGGGGGGTGTCTCATATGGCTGTGCAAAGATTTGTACCTGCAATGTGCAATGACAAACATATGAAGACCTAAACCCAGCGACAAATGTGAATAGCTGCAGTTATGTGCGTGCTTGTTGGTGTAGGTGTAAGCAAGCATGAGTGTGTATGTTTATATGTGTCTGCAGGGAGCGTTACAGAGCCAGAGGTATAATGGCCCCACTCCATCTTTGTGTGAGGTATTGCAGAACAATGCAAAGCAGAGCACAGCAGCTGGGAGGGAGCCTGGGCTTGGGATGGCATGCAGTTGGATAACGTCTCAGGGTAACAGTAGGTATGCTATCAGTGCAGCCTGAATCCCCTCAGGGCTATTTACAGAGACTCTGACCCCAGCGAGGCTGGGCTGATGACGTCTCCGTGCCTGCAGCAAAGGAAAAGCAAGACCCGAATTCATGCCACTGCTTCCTATCAGCTGCACAACATTTTATTCCAGCAGCCCTTAACAGCTCTGCAATTGTTCAAATGATTTACTAACGAAAAAAAAACCTCAATGGCTCAACGAGTATATTTACAAGGACTGTAGCTGTACAATAATTTACCCAATAGGGACAATACTCTGAACAATAAACTGCTATGTAGACATTCTTTTCCAATTAACCTAACCTGAATACGGTCAAAGTCAGAGGAAGTGTAATCACATTAAGGCATGTACTGCCTTATTCAGAAGCATTTTGGATATATGTTCACCTTAATAGAGCGATGAATCATAACTGGAGCTGACAGTGTATTGCAGCAATCAAAACTGCCTGACAAAAAGAGGCTCTAGCATCTGACTCAGCTTTCATGTAGCTGCCAGATTAATAGTACAAATTGCGGTGTATTTGCAGAATGTGTGGCAAGGCAGTAGCAACATCACAGAAAAATATGGTATGAGGCTGAGCACTGGGAAGAAACTGACGCTGCAACATAACATGGAGGAGGAGTCCAAAGATATTTACTGGGCTTTGGTGCGCAGCATAAAAACGGGAAGAAATAAATTAATAAAATACTTCTGGAGAATAGGCTCAATTGTGGTGCTATATGAGTGTAGCCAATTACACAATCACACATGGGTTACAAATAATTGTTTTCATTATCAATTAAGATGAAGATTATTTTCATCAATAAATTGATTTGTTGTGAAAAAAAAGAGCCTACTGTGACCATTTCCCGGAACCCAAAGGAGCATTTTCAAATTAATAATCTCATATTAATTATTATAATCAAAAAAATGTAAATGGAGAAAATTGTTCACATATTTGAACCTGTGCCCAGCAAATGGTTTGCAACAACTTCTGAATGTTTTTCTGTAAATTGACGCAGCCTGGCCAGCAACAACCCTATTTTGGTATGTGATCTACTAGAAGAAAGAACACACACCAAGAAGACCTGTGCGATCAATACAGTTACTTTCATTTTGATCTGCCAACAAACTAAAGTAGGGCTGTGCGATATGACCAAAATCTCATATCCCGATATAAGAATTCTATCGTCCGATAACGATATAAATCACAAAAATGTAACATTTTCTGTAAACTCTGTGAATCTCGGGCAGCTCGACTTGCGGGAAGTGTTTCCAGCTGCGCGTCGTGTAGCTGGAGTCGAGTGTTTTAACCGATGCATGAAACGATACATTTTTAGACATAAGTTGTAAAGGCCGCCGTTTTCTTTGTGAGTATTTATTACACGGCGTGCTGCGGGGAAAAGTCTGTTCTAACGTTTGAGTCTAAGGTTTATTTTTTAGCACCTGACGGCTCTTTTCTACTTCTCATCCGGAAATAATCTGCTCTTTCACGTGATTCAGTATATTTTTGAAAAGTCTCAACAGAATCTTGAGCTTTATTGTGAAAGGTTTATGTGGAACATAAACAAGCGGACACGCGATGCTGTTACCGTCATTGTTGCTAACCACAACGCATAAAAACAGGCGCTTGTCCGTCCGTAGTGTGGTTATATAAAATATAAGAGAAAGAGAGAACTTTAAGAAATTAATATAGCCACTACAGTGACCATCAAAACCATGAAAAAATATTGCCGTAAACAGTTTATTTTGCGACACCACGAAAGAAACGATAGCGTAAAATGAAACGATAGACGTTTTTATATCATCATCCGATATATATCGTTATATCGCACAGCCCTAAACTAAAATGACTTCCACATCTCCTTCATTATGATGTTGGATGGTAACGTAGAAATAAACGGCAGCTGTGAAAGCTCACTCCACGTTAAAATAATTCGCTTGAATTATTGAATTGGATTAAGATGTTTATTTTACCGCTCTGTGCACTAAATCTGAAGATTAACAATTTTCTGGAGCTTTAATCTCTTATCTTATTTACAGCATAAAACATAAAAACATAACCGTGTTGCATTTTACGGTTATGTTTTTATGTTCTATAGATTTTTATCAACATTTTATCATCATCATCTGATATCATCTCTCATCAGAGTAGGTGACACTCATAGGGATCATTTTGTCTCACGTGATGTATGAAAACCTCACTTTTTGTGACCACACAGGCAGTTTGAATTAGAAAGTGTGGCTTAACAGAGAAAATTGAGAAACTCTTTGTCTCCAACTGGGGTTTTAGGTTTCATCCAGCCAGATAATGTAAAAAAAAGCCTAGCTGTGTTGGACTTCCCTCTGACTCCTAAGCAGGTAAGGATAAACAAGCTCAGGCCAGCTGATTGGAGCTGAACTTTCAAAATAAAATACTTGCATATAATTAGGAAAGTGCATGACTGGTCGACTAGATGTCTAAACATTGCTGCCCTAGCTAGTCAATTACAGAAATACTATTCAGTTAAATGTATTATTCCTATTTTATTAATGTACAACAGCAGTTACGGTTTCAAAGACGGTATGTCGCCACCAATTCCATGACTGCATGATAGACAATCACGAGCTAGCTGGCCTAACGGAGAAAAAGGAGAATTTATAGCTAGTTTCTAACCAATACTGACTATTTGTGTACCCTGCTCATCTATGGTACCCTGCCAGATCCCAGAATGTAAAGCATACTTGACTATAGGAAGGCATTTGGCACTTTGACAGCACTCATTTTGCAGTTGTGTCAGATTACATTCACACCATAAACCAACCGCTGTGGAGTTAGTTTAAAACCAGACCAAGATCATGCCCTCCAAATGGTCTGATAGTGGTTTTGGTTACAGACAGCATGTTCACAACTGCACAAGCAAACTGCACTGAAGGGGAGAACAGATTCAGTCCAATTTAAAAGGACTAAACACAGCAACATTTCTGCAAAGACCACATGTAAGATCACATGGCTTCAACTACATCTGTAGTGAGAACTGTGATTGAGGTCATGAATTGTGATTCTACTCAAAATGACTGCAATTCTTGAAGCCACATTGTTCACTCCAGGCCTAATCACAACCACCAAGCTGAACCATAGCAGGGAATAGAAGATTATGATCCACCAGCCAGTGTTGGGTCATGATGACAGGACAACTACACAAGAGGGAGCACATTTTTCATCCTCTGAATAAGTAATGCTACTAAACGTCACATTGTAAAAATGTACTGTTGATATAACGCCGCGGCCATATTGTGCTCTTTACATAAATTCTAGCAACAACGTCATTTAACAGACCAGCTGATAACTGCACGGATAATACATATTGTGTGTGCAGCGGTGCTGGAGCAGGAAAATGGATGCCTCCTGTGAGCTTTCCTCTTATATAAAGCCCTCTCCTCTCTCATTTTAGTGAATGGCTTCCCACTACTTGGCTCCCCACGGTTAGCTTGTCAGCCCCCTCTCCATCTCTTTTCTCTGCACCTGCATCTGACACTGCGAGTGTTCTGTCACCCACCTCTCCACATCCCCCTGGAGAAAATGTTCAGCCCCGCCCAGCTAGCTCCCAGCAGCCCCTGGGGCCTGGGACAATTAAAAACGAGGCAGGAGCTCAGTCGAGCTGTCATGCCGAGTCTCAGATGGCACCCTGCCTATAAGGCTCCAGACGTAGGGGGAGTTTGGTATGTGAGCCCAAAGAAAATAATATTAGTGTCTGTTGTACTTGAGATCAACATTCACTCTAGTGCAAGGTGATGGCAGCATATCAACACTCTGAAAGCAATGCAGTCTGGCTGGAGCGATATATTTGGCCTTACAGTATTCAGACACTGCCTGACTGCACACTCACACAGGCACACACACACACACACACAAATCCACTGCTATATTCCAGTGTCAGCCAATTACAGGCCTGCCCTGACTGCCCTTGACTACACTCCCTAACCTCCCTCCACAATCCATGTCAAACCCCTGTGCACGGATTTTTTTTTTTTTTTGCCCCTCTTGCTCCCTTCTTTGCTTCTTCTTTTTACTCAGAGTCTCTGTCTTCAGGGTCTGAAATATTTAGCAGCCCCATCTAAATACACCTTCAGGCACAGAGTCAGAGCTGTCTCCCTCACCAGGTAAAAAGTAATGAGAGCGAACGAGAGGGAGACAGTGGAGGAAGAGTCGGTGTAATATCTCATCAGTATTATTAAATCATTTCTTCCCTCGGCAGCCCCTGGGTGGTCTGGGGTTGCGTTATTTCTCAGTCAGGGTTCAGTGGCCTCATGCTCCTAGGGTTGAGTCTGGCCGCTCTCCCAGCTTAGTGCTGTACTAAGCAGGTGTCAGGGGAGTTTCCCCTCAATTAAGCAGAGGTAAAGTAATGCCTCTCACCGTGGCGGTGCCGTGAATACATTAGTCTTGCTGTCACCACAGGCTACAGCATCGAGATGCATGAAGAAGACAGACAGCTGCTGAAGCAGGTGAAGCAAACGAGCACATGGATACTAATGTATTAAAGCAGGGTTAGGTTAAAACAGGACATGATCTAAAACCCTTATCTTACACAGATGAATACATCAGTATTGGGGGGTTTTCTTCTTTTTTTTTTATGTATGCCCAAGTAGTATGCAGGGTAATACAGTACTGTTTTAGAGGGAGCTGAGATAATGAGTTTGTATTAGCTGTCTGAGCAGATGACACTGGAGGACACCGAATCCTTGTTGTGTTAATTAAAGCTCAATGAAATGATGCCGATGAAAAATTAGCATGACCCACAGCCTCAGTTAGGGATACAGCCAGGAAAATGGATCTCTCCGTTGAGTTGTTTTCAAGGAGAGGTACACAGAGAGAATACTTTCAGAAACAAAAGCTGAAGTCGAAAATAAATCATTTTACACAATTAACTGATTAGGTTTAAGTGGCGGCGTCGGAGGAATCAACGACACCCGCGGTGAGAACAAAGAACCTCTCATTATACAAATGCATAAGATAGCTGAATCGCTGTTATATTTACCGTTGTGTTGTGTGCTTGCTAATTTTGAAAAAACAAAACTCAAAGCAACAAGCCAGCAATCATATCAATCCAGAACTGCCTCCTTGACATTTTTAGCCAGCACACTGCAATCACCCTGCTATTTTACTCCATCTGAAAAGCCATCTGAAAGGTGGTTTATAAAAAAAAAAAAAAGATGTCAACAGAACCAATAATGCCTTCCTTTGTCAGTCTTTATGTGTGAGCATTACAGTGTACTGGACAGATGTATTGAAAAGGGCTGATTGATGGCTTCACTGCAGACTGTCTGTCCACCTCTCTCCCTGATGAGACATGTCAATGTAAAGACACATGAACGCAGCAGCCTGTCCTCCATTTTCTCCTCCTCTCCTCCTCCTCCCTTGTCAGAGGCAGGGAGAATGACGCAGTAAATACAGATGCTGTGTGCACCGTAATTCTGGCGCCCGCTACCTTTTATCTGCCGTGACAGCTTCTGCTGCTGTCGAAATCAAACACCCGGGCGCGAGGAAAAAGCTAGTATTCCTTTTAATAAACTGCCAGGCGGAGCAGAGTGAGAGCAGAAAAGGAAGGCACTCAGCTCCACTCTGCACTGCACTGGCCAGGCTTGGCTAAGCAGCAGCTGAGGGAAGCGGTGATATAAAAATGGGGAGAGCGCTCCTTCAGGCATTAGTCGGTATTATGCTGCTCACGCAGGCTAAGGCATCCAGCATCATTGCACTTACGGAGAGCCGTGTGAGCCAATCGGTCAGCGGGGAGTGTTTGGTGCTCAGCGGGGATACGCACGCTGAGACGAGGACCGGCGTGAGAGACGGTGGGCAACCCACTCAGCACCTGCTCCCCAACTCTACCTCAGCCCCCTTAAGGTGCCAGGGTCAATTAGTTACATCCCTCTATTCATGCTCTCAGCCTGGATCAACAGAAACAACTGAAGAGCAGCCTGACAACAAGAAGAGCTCTGAACTGCCCATCAGCAAAATAATAAATTCAAAGTCCTTAAACAAATCAATCAATGTATTAAAGCATAATAAAAAAAAACTATAATTCATCAACTAACATTACACCTTCTCAAAATGTGAGTATTTTTTATTAACAAAAATTATGTTTCAGTTTTTTAGTTAATCAGACAAACTAAAATATAAACAAATCACACTGAAACATTATTAATTCTTTGATTGGAAGCCATAATTGATGAATGCCTCAACAGTGAAAACAAGCAATTTCCGCAAATCTCCAACTGGTTCTTTCTCTCTTTGTGTGTGTGTGTGTCTGAGAAAGAAGAGGGATGGCGGCTTCGGAAATAGACAGCTTTTTGTTCTGACCCCACAGCTGTCACTAGCATAAGAGGGCCAGTCACAGGCAGCACACATGAGCATTTTAGATATACAGTCCCACCCCCTTGACACTGCAGCAGAGGAGGAACAAGAGGGTTGTGCTTTAGGTGGCAAGACCCCTGGGGATGCTGTCGTATTTCACAACAGGGCAAAAATTCACGAAATACCTGGTCAATGTTTCGAATCCCGCACCATGACTGTGACCCTAACACCCGTAATGTTCTTCCTTATAATCCAAATATGAGCCATGTGTGTCCACATCAATCAGCCATTTTCATTTGAGCTTGTGCTCTTCTTTATCACCATTACTACTGCAGTAATTGAGGCGGTGCTATGGAGAGGCTGTGCAGTTTACCTCCATCTGGGAGGTCAAGAGGAATGCAATTGGTTGACAATGATTATGCTCTGCCTGATTAGGCTACGGGCTACCGCTGAATATTTAGCACTGATTAGACTAAGCCCTGTAGAGAGCCATGTGGCTCACTAACAAAAGGGACAAGGCACAGGGCAGGGAGAAAAGGCTACTAATCAGCACGAGCTTGCTGAACCGGGCTATCTCGCACTTAATGGCTCGATCAATCTGCTTTTCGCATTTGTACGTCGTCCTTAACAACTCCGTATTTGTGATGACTTTATTTAGCGCTTTTTTGGGGGTGAAAACAAACAACAGCTGTGAATAAACATTTAGTTAGTTTTAACAAAGAGCCTATTAAAATCTGCGTCTATGAAAATAAATAATTCCAGGGAAACTATCCATTTAGGTGCTGAAATGGAAAGGGAAATTTTACTGATAACTATGGAGGGTAAGTTGCATGTAATCCACACAGCTAAAGGGGACACAGCATCAAAAAAAACCCCAAAACAAACAAACATCCCATTCATTAATGAATGGATTCTCCATTCTTTTCTCTTCACTGATTGGAACGACGTCAAATAAGTGACATCAGCCTATTGACTGTGGCCTGTGTTTACATACTGTGTGTCCTTGGAGATCCAGTTTTGCACATTTGTAACATGTAGAGATAGATCGAAATACTTTCAAACAGTTATTTATTCATAATCGAGATTTCATTTTTTCCCGCAAACAAAAGGAGGAACCCAAAATGAAAAAACAAAACAAAAAAACAAACGTCTCCCACTGCTATTGGCCAAATTGTTATTTTAAACATCGCTATCAGTCTAGAATTACACAATTGTTGCCTCCTAAAGCGATTGTGATATTTACGCTGAAGTGCCCTCCTGATTGAAACGGTCGGGGGAGGGAGGTGTCGGCTGAGGAATGAGGAAACAGTGGAAAGATGTTAAGAATGCAAAAGAGACAAGCATGGTGAAAATGAGATGAGAGGAGGAAAAATGACCGGGAGAAATGACAGCAGGGCAGAGGGAGTAAGGAAGGAAAACAGATGGAAGGGAGGCAGGGACACGTGCACTTATTTGCAGAGACTTTTAACTGTCTTGATCCTCAATAAAGAGGCGAAACTGATTAGGTTTATATCAAACGGCTGCTTGTAACACTGTGCCTGTCGCTGAGAGCGCAAATCACAGTCAAGTCAGGTTTTCCTCTTTTCCATTTGAAAGAGCCGGCTCTCTCCTCACTTGTCTTTCACTCTCTCCTTTATTCAACACCACACAGCCTCCTAAAGCGCCAGCTTGTCAGAGTGACAGATGCAGACACGACCACTGACCTAAATCACTCTTTTCCAGCACATTAACCTCCGTGTCCTTCCACCTTTTACGCAAAACACCAAACACTAACATAGGAAAACACTCCAACACCACCGACACGCTGCACAATGAGAGGCAACCCGCAAACCCCACCCAGCTCTATCTTCATCATCCTCTCTGATTCAAGACTACATCTCAAGTGTCTAAACAGAGAAAAAAAATATGTATCATGCCCTCAGGCTAAATAAATCACTGCCTATTGTTCCTAGAAGGACTTTTTCTACCCAGCATTGTGACAAAAAAATGTGTAAGTGGAGGACACGCAAACATTTCTCTTCACCTTGGAGTCAACGTGGAAGGGATCGATAACACTTTAATTACTGTAGCTCCATGTTTATGAAATGCAATAATCATTCATTAATGATGCAGACAGCGGCAAGCAGGCGGCCGGGGCCGGGCGTCAGGGCTGCGTGCAAAGGTAGGTGAAGGGAGGGGATGGGAGGATTGGCGTAAATGATTCATGGTTTGATATCTCTCCTGTATAATGGGTTCCTCCGGGGAGCTGCTGGGGCTCCGCTGCAGCGACTGACTGCCTGGCTGGATGGCTGCCTGGTTCGCTCCGACTCTGCCCAGGCTGCTTCTGCCACTGCTGCCCAAGATTAAAAAGGCCTGCCTTCCATGAAAAGCGGCTCAGTGAAAACAGAGAGCGGGGATATGCACGTACACACATAAAAGGCTTGATTCAATATCGTCTGACAAAGTATCTGAGGGGGAGTGAAGGAGGGGAGACAAGCGAAATACCAAACTCCTTCTAGGGAGAAAGCATTAGCTGCAGAGATAGTGAGGATACTTGTGACATCTAATGGGAATATGCCAGCGTTTCTTAAAGGATGGGATTTTTCAAGACTCTGTGACTTAAAATAAAACTGATGTACCCACGTGTATGTGAGAAGCTGTGACTCTCTCCGCTGCTCTCCATCTGGGCACCAAAGGTTTTCCCCCAGAACACAACAACGCTCTAAGAAATAGGTGACAGAATGCACTGCCAAGTTTGTCCGAGGTAAAATGCCAATATTTCAGAAACACAGCCTATTTAGTAAAAACTCCCCTCTATTTCTTCCTTGCCAAGCTTGGAGGATGGACACCTTAAAGTAGCCACGTGTAGGTTTTGTTGGCCGACTTATCACTCATGTTACAAAGAGAACTGATGTCAAGTGCGGATTTGGAATTTAAGAAGAGATTTATACAAAAATAGATCAAGATCACAACCTCTCGATTACCATATCAATACATGCTCTTGGGAGATACACTCACTGACACTGTAGATGCGATTCTATATAGGTGAGGCAAATAATGTAACAAATGAGCTGCTAACTGGAAAGTAATCTCTGCGGCCTTTTTAGCAACATCTCGCCCTTACTTCTCCATATTACGCTGGCTGACTGATAATTACCAACACATCTAGTTTTTTGGGGGTTTTTTGCACTTAACACTCTCTTCTTTGTTGGTAGGTCAGCTTATGATGACATAGCTGTGCTTTTCAGCCTTCTTCTCATAGCACCTCTCCTGCTGTGGCAATCCTTCTCCAAGCTCAGCTCAGCTGTGCCAGCAGTGTATTTATGTCAGTTTTCTCCAACAGTAGCAACACGGTCCGCTCTTGAGTAGGGCTGCCACAAACGATTATTTTGATAGTCGACTAGTCACCGATTATTTTTGCGATTAGTCGACTAATCAGATCATCATCCATTGGACGTACAGCGTACAGCTTATTGCACCAGCAGCATCTGCTCTTATAGAACTATCATTAGCTTACAGCTTTAAGTGTTTGTGCTAACTAAAAATAAAGACAAGATGGTAGTTTATTAATTTTTAATGAAATTTGCAGATTGTTTCGGTGAAGTTTAATAAACTCCTTGCTTTCTAAAATATAACAGGACACCGGAGTATATTCTCCAGCGTAGGGTTGCCAACTCCCTGAAAAATAAATAAGGGACACCTCGTGGCCAGGGCCGGGCGACCCAGTTGTCTTCACCCTTCCCAGTGTGGTGAATTTTCTAGCTCTTTTTTTGTGTGTGAAATTATTTTTTTAACCCTTTGACTTGAATTTGATTTAAGTAGATGTGTATTCTTTGTGATATGAACACATGTGAAACAAATGATCATTTAGCCATTTATTTTTAGCTCAAAATGACAACATTAACACAATAAAACAGGTCTCCTTCTTAAACAGAAGCCTGTCATGCTTAACTTTTGAGAATATAAGTAAATCTTTCTTTAAAAGAACTCTGTCCTGCTTAACTTAAAATAATAGAAAACAATAGAAAGAAAAACATTCTTGTAACAGTGCACATTTAGTGCATTTAGTACAATCGGCTTCAGTTGAAATATTATTTCAGCTTTTCTAAAGCTAATCAGCTGCTCCTGTTTGTAAACCCGCTTGTTCCCATGATTACGCATCTTAACTCATCATCATTATTCATCTATGTATTACTTTTATGTATTAGTCATCTATTTGTTGTAATCATCTATCCTTGCAGTTGTTTATTACACAAAATAAATTATATTATCACACTTCTGGCCACATAGCGCTGATATTCATTGCACATGCCCATATTAACTTTTTCCAGCCAGGTGTTTTCCTTTTCCCATTCTTCCCTTTCTCTGAGGGGAACAAACATTGCTGCTCTAATGCTGGGCTCACACTGTGCGGTTTTAGGCCCATTTTGAGCCGATTTTTGACCGATTTTGGCCTTCATCGTGCATCGTGTAGTATACGTGGGGTAACGAGAAGTGATTAACACCTCACGACCAGCTCCCGATCATCAATCGCTCGTGAGGGTCTCATCACAGCCGCTCACACTGCTCGCGCGCAAACACGTAAACGTTGGTGTAAAAGATGGAGCAGCACGGCTGTGCAGCGTGTGATCTGGACACAAGCGATGGAGGCACAACTTGTAGAACTTTGGAAAGCTCATCCGAGCCTTTTCGATGTGGCATCACAAAATTATCACGACCACAACAACCGTGAAAACAGTTGGATTTACACTGCTGCTCAATCACAGCTGCCTGATCATGTTTTTCATTAGCAATTTAGCAAAGTTGATGGTGGTGGTGAGTGTGTCTGTGTGAGTGTAAGACGGAGAGAGAGAGAGCGCGACAGATTTTCTGTTATAACCTTCGTGTTATGGAGGCACAGTGTGAGCACTCAGGTCGCATCAGAGCATCGGGCGGTATAGTGTGAGACCCTGCATCGTGACCTACCAACTTCTAACCCCTGCGAGTCAATCGTGCAGTTTGAGCAGGAGCTGAATAACGTGACTGAAAAAAATCGCACAGTGTTTGCCCAGCTTTAGGTATACTGTCGTCCGAGACTTGCACCGCCGTGTCGGCGTTTGTTTCCCTGTTGGCCATGCTTCTTGTTGTGGTCATCTGTTGTCTTCCGGTATTTTCTCCGTAAGCGACCTTTCCTCGACCAATGAGATGAGCGGTAATCTGAATTGTCATACTCGAATTGTCATAAGTGTGCTGTCAGCTCATTGGTCACAAAGCAGGAGAGGGGCTGGGAATTATGTTTTCAAGCAAAGCGTTAATTCCATTAAAAGTTATAGACTACTTTTGATTCTCACTGTATTACGGGACAAAGTGCGTCCCTTATTAGCTCAATACGGGACGTGTACTTTTGTTTCGAAATACGGGACGATTCCGTATTTTAAGGGACGGTTGGCAACCCTACTCCAGCGTCTCACACTTCTGATAATCAGCTGTCTGCTTGACAGTTTTAGCTGTGCAAAAACTATAACTTTAATCTCAGCCAAACCGATTTACTCAGGAACAAATAAAATACTAAAGAAAGCCAAACAATAACATTTTTAAGTTATCTAAGTGACTTATATATATGTTTAACCTGACTAGCGAAAGACGGCGGTGGGTTTGAAAACGATTTGCCGGGAGTCCGGTGTTCTCACGGCTCTAGTTAGCCTTGCCCCCGCCTAGCTAACGAGCTAGTGGGTAACAGACGTCTCCGAAAACGTCGGAGCGCTTTTGAAAATATGTGGTGTCTTGATAAACTGAGCAGATATTTGAGGTTTACACAGCTACATTCTCGCCTGAAAATATGTTAAACGTTTTTTTTGTGACCCAGAAAGAATAATAAGAGTAAAGTTAAAACTAACTAGCTGCCGCCATTGTTGACAACTGCGCTGGGCTGCGCTATGAATTCTGGGACACAGCTTCTTCTTCTTCGGGGTTTAACGGCAGCTGGCATCCTTGTACATGCAGTGCTGCCATCTTCTGTTTCAGTCCGTTATTACACTCTTAAATCCTACTACTCATTCCTGCGTCCTTTGTGATCTTACAAAGCTTCAAACGATGTGTCGACTATTAAATTAGTCGTCGACGATTTTAATAGTCGACATAATCGTGACTAGTCGACTAATCGTGGCAGCCCTACTCTTGATCTCTCTAAGGAACGTCTTACGAGATCGCCTTTTACTTTCACAACACCTCAGATAAAAGCACAAAAAAAATAAAAGCTACTTTTGGCTGCTCCCTTATTCAAAGCAGGGTCACTACAGCAGGGCTTGTGTCTCCTTCGAGGATCAAACCAGCTACCGTCTGCTTATTACCACTACACTATAGAGCCCCTATAAAAGCACATAAAAATACTACGTCATAAAAGAAGAAATTAAGGCAAACAAATGGAAAGGTCTTAAAGCGCCAGTACACCCACCGTATTAGCCGCGTAACGGGCAGCTAGTAATGTCGTCACACAGCCATACTCCAAACACAATTAGACACATTATTACTTAATTGTTTCTGTCCCAAACTACAAATATGGAAAAAACTACTCATGCTATCACATCTGCTGGATACATTGACTTCCAAGTTAGTGATGAGAACAGAACTACTTTAAAGTGTCCTCCCACAGGAGCTCCACAGGGAGCCAACTTAAGAAACAAAAATGGAGGAAATTTGTGCTAAATAGATATTAACTCTAAAAAGATACCAGCTAGATTTAGCATAGCGGGACTGTTGAGGCTTATTATGTGCCACAGAGGAATTTAATGTGCACTGAAAGAGGGCTATGCAATTTACCCCCAATTTCTTACAGTGTAACTGCATTACAGGGAAAAGCATAAGGTCCAAAGTGGAGAGCGGGAATTGTTACCGAGATCAACACCTACACTCATGAGAATACAGGCAAATCAGCATTGCTTTAAGACAGACTTGAAAAATCATAAACTTATCCCTAATAAGCCACCACCTCACATATCCCCCAATGTATCTCCTCTTCACCCGCAGAAAGAGGGGGGGGATGAAGAGATTAAAGTTGTAACGTGTTGGGCTAATCATAACATAGACAGTTTAGTGCCATCTCGCATAATTAAATGCTTTGCACTAACCACCTAATGCATACTAATTTGGAACAATCCACTCCTAGAGCTGGCAGACCATGAAGCTCCCTGCAAAGGAGGTGCTTGTCTCACTCTCCCTCTGCGTGTGTGTGTGTGTGTGTGTGTGTGTGTGTGTGTGTGTGTGTGTGTGTGTGTGTGTGTGTGTGTGTGTGTGATTTGCAGAGGAGTAAGGTGCTAAAGGTCAGCCTGCGGACTTGAAAGAAAAGGTCAAGCATTATTACAACATGACTAAATAAACAGGCTGTGCACAGCCCCCAGCCCAGCCGCTGTGAACACTCGAAGCCTCTACCTACAAGCCGTACTACCTGCCTGTTTGGCTGGTTGGGATTCAGCTTCATCTCGTCTTTATCCACATATCCCTCCAGCTCTACGACAGCTGACATGAGGACTGTCATATCCTGCCTAGATTCTTATCCCATGCTGGCTTTATTGCTCTTTTCCTCCTGAGTAACAAACACACATGCGCACACACACAGACACAGAGCAAACGAGAGAGGAGCGAGGGAAGCGGGGCTGCTGGAGCGTGCTTTAAAGCACATTAATATTAATTGCAGCACTAGCTGGAGTGATAACATAGACAAGATGCCCCTGCGAGGGAGCTGGGCGCAGTCAGTCCCTGCTTTTTGTTAGCAGCACTACTCATCTGTTGGCCGTGGTGAGACGGCAGGATGACGAGCATTTCGTCTTTGAATTGCTTGTTTTATATTAGAAGGGGTCTACCCTCAGCAGAGAGGGGAATTTGTGTTTGAGAGCGGTTACTGTGTGTGGGCACGTGTGCGTGTATGTGTGTGTGTGTGCACAAGGCTAGCCGTGATTTAAAAAAAAAAAGACTAGGGAAGATGAATTATTAGACTAGTGGCTACATCAACAGCAATAGAAATGTGCTTTAGAGGTAACAGAGAGTGCTTAAGCGATCTTGCTTTTATCTCCTGTGCTCTGCCTGGCTTGGCTGCATTTTATGTCCTCCACACACAACTCAGTATTCTGTGAGAAATGAGCTCTGCTAAAGGATGTAAATAATCTGCTGTTCTGCTTAGAAAACCTGCTTTTTCAGGACAGTGGAGGCAAAAAAAACAAAACAACAACAGCAGAAACAAAAAAACAAATCGAGTTGAAGCCTGGGTGTTGAAGCTCATCTCCACCTCTTGGCTTTTTTCTCCCCCTGTAGCAATAGCAGGCAGCTGCAGGCATCAACAGATGACAGCTATATCTCTATAGTCCTCCATTTTTACCTCACCCTCTCTTTTTTCCATTTCTGTCAATTGCTATTGAGAAACTGACGCCGTGTTTGGTGCCGCCTCACTGTAGTGGGTTTGGGGCTGTACGATTTTGTGCCTTTTTTTTTTCCCTTCTTCTTTCTCCCCCCCGATTTCCCCCCAGACTCATCAATGCCCCATTACCAAGTCAAATCAGGTGGTGCTGCAGATATTTGCCGAGTACCAAGGCTGCAAGCAGAGACACACAGACACACAGAGGATTCGTTTAGGAAGCCTGGGAGGTTTTCTAACGGTATGCTCTCCACAGGATCACAAAACAGGGTGAGGAGGTGAGCGGAGGAGAAATCACTGCTGGCTAAATGCTTGTGAGTGGTTTATGGCTCAGAGGGCAGAAAGGGAAACAGAGATGTGGTAATGCATCTCTCTGACACTCCTTTAAGCAGCCGACCAGACTGTAATCTCATGGGCCCTGTAGTAGTCGCACGTTATTGTTTCTCATTTCACATGTCACAAACAATTAAAACGCGCCTGTCGATTCCCGTGCCCCATGAGCTCCATTTACCCATGAAACAAAAAAAAGAAAAAACGAAAATACACGTTTGAAAAAAGGAGAAAAAAACCAGCCAGTATGATCTCTTTTCTTACATGTATCCACATTCCTAAGCTAAATTCCCAAAGATTGCCACGTATATTTCTCACTTTCATCGTCTTTATCTCCCTGCGACAGCAAATATAAAGTGAACGAGCCCCGTGTAATGTAAGCAGCTGCATTAGCGAGGCAGAGTGATAAAGTGAAAAGCAAAAAAAGGGGGGGAGGTAAAGACAATTCGTCCTTTTAGTTTCCTCTGCCTGTTGTCATCCTCTTTATAGCAGCAGCTACACAGGCAAGACAAAAAAAGAACTCTGGGGAAGAATCAGGCAGAAGAAAAGAGAGAAAGGGAAAAAAAGTAGCACTGTGTGTTTTATGTAGAGATTTTCACAAGCCTGTTGTTGATTAGAGGAAAAGGCTGAGTGCTAAATACAGAGGGAAACAGGGAGAAGAAAGGGAGGACTGCTGGTTCTCCAGGAAAGGGTCTCTGAGGGCTGTCAGAGGTGCCGGTGAATCTCTTCCCTGTGAGCAAGCCGCTGCACTTAGGAGAGAAATTTAAACTCCTACTGTTATGAGAATTTTTGGCTTTCATTACACCAAGGGCGCATGTCGATGCTCTCGTGGATGCATCAGAGTGCACACGCACGATGTGAAGCCAGATGCCAGCTTTCTCTACCGGAGTTTTTGCTGGCTTTGTGCCGAGCAGATCGTTTGCTTTGTGCCAAGAATAAAAAGGCAGAGACTGAAACTCTTTGACGGCGCTCTCCCCGTGCTCAATCGCAATCATGAAACATGTGCACGGGAAACAAAACCGTCCACCACTTTGACTAGGGATCCGTGCGACGGCGTGCGACCATCTCGCCCGTCAGTCGCGCTGTTTAAAATTAACCGGAGCAAATCGAGATGGAGCGCAGCTGACTGGACCCATCCAGTTGGAATTATTTGAGATGTGACAAGCACTTAATCAAGCTGTCATCTGCAGCGCCACACTAATGCATAAACGAAGAAACAAAGCAGGATTGCGAGGAGCTGGAATCGAGCTCGGCTATGCAAAGAACCATGCCAAATATCGTTTTCCTCATTTGAGGAAGTGGCGAAATGGAGAAAGGAAGAGAAACCGGCCTCCCAGTGAGCTGCTGTGCCCCAGCTCGACTAAGTGACAGTGAATCCTACAGTGAGTCGATTTGCTGCTTTTGAGTGCCTGAAAACTTGTCTGGCAGAGTGCTCACAGGGGAGAAAGACAGATGGGGAGAATGTAGGGACGGAGCCTCACCTGTAGCTGTCTTCTATTTGTCTGTTCATCCCTGGAGGCTTTTGGGCTGCTTTGGTACAACAAGGGAGGGTGGGGGTAGGGGGTAGGGACAAAGAAAGAGCTCTGAGGCCATCAACAGACAAAGCAAGAGACAAAAGGACAAGTTTACAGGTAAATAGTGAAGAGTAGCTGGCAGGAGGGCTGAGGAAAGCTCGGGTTTCAGACAATCGATGATCACTCACTCTTCCACAAAAACAAAGATGTTAATAACATGACATTCACCTCGAGGAGCATGTCTTGCTGCTGCTTTATACCAGAGTTACAGAGCAAAAAAAACCAAATTTTTAAAAAAAAAACTACAAAAAAACAACATTACTGAATACAGTAAATCACATGTGAAAAGAAAGCTTTGACCTGACTTTCAGCTCCCCAAAGCTGACACGACGCCGTTTGAGCATGTGCGGCTGATGACAGGAGTCATTTGCTACATCGCTGATTTGAAAAACAGGAGCACTTGAAGATGACACAGAAAGACAACTGTATTGTCATCTTAAAGAGGATCTATGAAATCAGTGGGACGAGATCAATGCCGCCTCTCCCTTGCTCTCACGGCACTTTACATAAGCAGCAATAACCATCACAGAGGCCGTCATCTAGCTCACCGATTTCCTGTGCAGGACTTCCAGAAACCTCCAGGCTACAAAAAGCGCCTCTCACTCCGAGCAATGGTCACATCCACAACTTCACAGACAAGGCAGGGAGGAGGAGGTAGAGAAGGAAAGGAGCTGAGGAGAGGGAAAAATACCACAGGCAAGATAGAGAGAGCTGGAAGGCAGGGAGAGAGTGAGGGGAAAAAAAGAAGAGAGGTTGGGGGAAACTAGTAGTGCATCTTCATTACAGTATAGCACAGAGCTCTGGCATCGACTAGCCAAGCAGTGTAGTAAGAGCTCCTCATCCTCTCAGTTAATTAGGATTTCTGCTGCTTCATTTTGGGGCGAGGGACAGGATGTTGGAGGCTTGATTACCTTTTATTTCCCAGCCTAACGGCTCGGCTGCCTCTGCCGCTTTATTAACAGGAGATCTTGCAGATTTACAGCTCCACAGCAAACATCAATTTCAATAATTACAAGAAAACTGTTAGAGGGGACACAATGAAACGAGAGTGTGGTTTTTTTCCCCCCTCCCTCCTCCCCACCTTCACCGCTCCAAAGCTCCTCCCCTCTTTCACGGGATCTAATTTCCATAGATGTGCCCTTTTCATGATTGCATGCCACAGACACGTTAAAACACACACAGATTTGCCTCAGTCACACTTGGCACTCTAAACGCTTTATAACCACTCCCTGGCCTGAAGGGCAAAGGAAATACTTCAACCTAAGCATTTGTGTAGCCATAAAACAAAAATGAGTGAAAGATGATCTGTTAGTGCTCAGCACAACCCCCCACCCCCCACCCCTGTGCAAAAAAACAAACAAATCTATCACATCACTGGATAAAACATATTTATGGTGTAAACTGGATAATACAAGGGATTACAAGTCTCCTTTTTAAAGCTATATCTTTACACACTGGCAACATGCCTAGATATTAGATTTCACCTTCTGACAAGGTGCAAGTGTGAGACTAAACTGAATGCCTCTCTCAAACAAAAGCTCCATCTAGGGAAAGCTATAATAGAAATCATTATTAAAAAGACATCGGATTCTGAACAGAAAAGCACAGATTCCATTTGAATAAAATCAATAATTGTGTACACTTGCAGTGCATTGCCTTCCTGTCTTCTCATCTTGCTTGCTAATGTTTCTTTCATGAGCCAGCCCACTGCTGGTGACATTATAGCTACAGCACTTCCACAAGTCCCCGATGGATCGGTGAAAATGGTTGGCGTAAAACACAATTAGTACGGTCCATATGGCTGCTAGTGGAGGAGGAGCCGGAGAGGTCCCATGTGGTTTTTATAGAGGCCTGCTCTTTTGTTACCCTAAAGATCAAACTGTTGTCATAATAATGGGGTCGTTTTAATTCTGTCGCTTGGTTTTTGTAAATCGGCACTTCGTCGACACATCCTTGCCCCGACTCAATGACTTTTGGCAAATAAATTGACCAACCTTGGCTCATAGCCTAATCGATAGCTCCTTCATCATGATTAATGGTTCATATTGGATAATGGGGGGAAATTTAATGTGAGGGGAGCGTTACTTCCTGATTTCAGCGCTCAGCCCTATTGATTGGTCATAACCCTCCTTTTTTGGCCAATGGAATGCGCTGATAAGAGCCGTGTGTTCGACCTACGTAAACTGAGCACAGAGAAAATGATTTACTGTGCTTTAGGCGCGTCTTATTCACTGATAGCTCTGTATGCCCAGCCTGACAAGCATTTTCTTACCTGAGAAACGCAGACACCTTTTACTGAGTTGAAGCGAACAACAACAGCTTGAGGCAACAGATTTATTACAAATTGATCTATTAGATAGCACTGCTGTGCTTCGCTGTTTTCTCTCTCCCTCTCGCTCCCGCTCTCTCTGACAACCTTCCCCTGATGGTAGCTAGAGTGTATCAGAGTGGAAGTGCTACAGTGGCAAATCTAAACCCAATCCTCAGAACTCATTTTCTCTGTGCCGGCTGCTGGAACTGGGGTACAGAGACAAGATGTCCATCTTTAAACCCAGTCGATCCAGCTCAAAGTCCCAGTGTCTAAACTGAAGGCTCGGCAGGCTCAATAGGTGTTCCTAACCTGCAAGGGCAAGCAAGGACACAGTTTACCCGAGGCATCTTGTGTACAGGAGAGCGGAGAGCCACAATGTCACCCGGGTCGTTTCCTTATGGCAGTGTGAACCCTGAGATCACCGCTGACTTGCGTGACCGTCTCCATTAAAACATCACTCACAGGCTTTCCAGCCCTGCAAACTGTGCCTCGTGTGCAGCCGTAGCCGCAACATCAGTGCGATATCTGTGTTAGTCACAGAGGCAGAGCGGCACAGCCAGCACATTATAAAAAGATCTATGTGCAATTTGTCTCATCCACACTGTTGAAAATCAATGTCCTGCATACCCAGTGTTGTGCAGAAAAACACAGCATAACGAGCCATTACGGCCACTTTTAATTAATGACAAAAGCATGTTTGTCTGGACAGCAGACAGCTGTTATTGACACATCTCTCTATAAAACAATCAATTAAACCAACTGCATCACTTAGACTAGCTAATCAAAGTGGCTCCCTGAAAGTATCACGTAGTGGCCATTTACCATAATCAGTTTTTTGTCTGGTTTTATTTTTTTGCTTTATGCTTTCATATCATTTTATCAAAAGATACATCATGCTGAATCTAAGCCTGAAGCAGATTTATTAATAACCAAGCTAATGAATCAAAACCCTGTACACACTTGTGTATATAATAATAGGTCCAACACATCTACAGAAACCTTAACCGTCACAAGCAGGAGGAAATTATGACATGCTCCGTTTTGCTTTAGGTTTAAACTGATAGAAACAGATAAAACTGGCGGGTTATGTAGGCCTAAATAAATGCTGTCAATACTAACAGCATATACTGATCGAGAAACCGCACAGGCTCCATTGTGCCCCCTTTGCTTTAATCACCCCCATCTTTCATCTGTGCTACAAAAGAAAAGAGGGCTATCGGCTCCCGGATGCAATAAATGTGCGTGTCGCTGGAAAGGGAGCGGGGAGTGGGGGGGGGGGGGGTTCTGTCTAAGATGTTGAAATATTCTGGTTAGAGTGTATATGTCTATATAAACATCTTCAGGCAGGCGGCTGCAGGGGGTGTGCGCAGTAAAAAACACTGGTATGCATTGTTTGTGTTTCTGCACCACTAGCGCCATGCCGTGTCATTACATGAGGCAATCTCTTACCTAATCAGCACTGACACACACAGCAGCAAAGTACTCCTCCTCCTCATCATCATCATCACCCCCCCCCCCCCCCCCCTCCTTCTCCTCAGGGGCCAGCCAGCTGATCCTACACCATTTCATTTTCCTCCTTTACTGTGATGGCAAATGGCTGACTATTTCTTTTTTTAACTTTCCTTTTTAATTCACACTTCTTTTTTTTGCATGAAGTGCTATTAATAGGTCATGCCAATAAAGTGACAAACTAGGCCTGTCCCTACATGTTGCGTTTTAAATGGTAATTAGTAAGGCGCGCGCACAGGAAACCAGCAAATGCGTAAAACTCCCATATACTACTAAAGCCTCCTTTTCCAGTCGATTTCTACAAATTCCACTGTCCAACCACTTGTGCACATTAAGCACAAAGTGCACTGACAGTTGCTCAATGAAATATGTAGAAAAGTTTCTTTCATATCTTGAGATGCTTAGCAATAACACCAGACAAAATATATCTGATTAATTAAGATGTGAGTCAACGCAAACCCAGCCCAATAAGAAACACACAGCGTTTGTAAAGATGAAGTGAGACCAACTTCGCCACGGCTGAGCTTGTGCAGAAAGCAGATTTGATCACATCAAATACCACCAGCAGTATGTAGCAAGACAGCTCACGATTGTTAACACGAGCAGCGCTTGCTGATACCATCTCCTTGGCACAATTGTGGAGCTGCAGAGGCCTGAATCAAACAAAGATGAGATATGATGCGGCGTGCTTGGATCTCCTCTTATGAGAGGTGAAGGGAAGCTGTCAGGGAACACAAAACAACATCCTGCATCTTGCCTCCTCTGACTTGCTGGCAGAAGCCAGGAGGAGGAAGAAGAACAAGAGGAGGAGGAGGAAAGGGGAGTGTGCTTGCCTCATTTCTGCCAGTGTGCCCTGTGCGTGTCAGTCCAATATCTTAAAACAACACATGCAAGGCTTTGCTACAGCCAATTACCCAGCTCTTGGCACGGGAACTGAAAAACATCTTCGGAGAACAATAAAGAGATCTTGGCTTGTTGCGCGTGCTGTCAGTAAGTGCTGACAGATTGTTATTTTTAATGAATATACAGCACTTGAATGGCCCATCAAGCGGTCTTTGAGCGAACATTGCTCCTTTGTTCAGAGCATTAATTTTCTATGTAACAACCAGATATCTTGCAAAGAAACTGATATCAAGCACTGTAAAAGTAAAAAGCTAAATCAGTTTATCCACTTGCCTTCTTTGTCCACTGCATCCTCTTAATGCTGCTTCAAGTGTGCACAGTCATTAGAATATAAATACAAGGCAATGCACTTGCTTGATTACAAATGTCACGTAGATGCTTGATTACACATCATTTCCTGTGCCGGCTCTTTAAAAGAAGACATTTCGCTGCTTACCAACCTCTCTCGCCAGCATAATCAAATACTGTATATGAAACCCTTGAGCAGAACGGCCTCGAACAAAACAATAAATCAGCCTAATCACCCCTCTTTGAAACACAACCCCAACCTTTCTGAATGTGAAATACACGATAGCCACATATGGACAGCTTCAAATGGCGTCAAGCACGGCAGAAACAAACCTCCAGCACTGACAATAAAGTGGCTGTGAGACAAGACTTGGAGAATCCTTCTTTATGGGGATTCACGAAGATACGACAAAGTAGAGGACAACAGCGAGATGCCGTTTGAGCACGGCATGTAAACACTGAATTGCAGCGCATGTGTATTGAAAGATCATCCAACAAAAGAGGCGTCAGAGCACAGTGAAACGGGCTTTTCCTCAGCATTGCCTGGCCTTTGCCACACATTATTTGCAGGAAGCTGCCATTACTCAAACGCGTATTAGTCATTAAAGGAAAATAGCAGGGTTATTACACTTCTCTTATCATTACTCTGCTGGCACTGCTGCTGCTGCTACTACAGCCACACAGCTAGATTAACATTCGATGGACGGGGTGTGTCATTGGATAGGTGACTCCAAGTAATTTTACCCACTGCTGCTCCTGAGATCCCACTCAAATTGAAACACTATAAAACACCCTGACCACTTAGCAGCTCTGCGAGTAACATGACAGAAAGAATCAAAAAAGGAACAGCACAAATCTTCTGCCTTCTGCTACTCTGAATTGTTCTCTTGGCCGGACCTAAAACATATTGTTTTACAAAAACCATAAACCAAACATTAAGGTGCTTTTCAGCCAAAGCGGCGCTGAAGTAGTAATCAACATATAGCCTCTAATGGCAGACCTCTGTACCCTAGCCTAGCAAGTTTACAGGCTAAGTGGTAGTTAAAGAAAATCACAAACCACTAAGCTACTGGCAGCAGGAAAAGCCAACAAAACATCAGATGGGAATATGCAAGATGTAAGGATTAGCAAAATCCCAGTTTTTTCCCCCTTTTTCCTAAAGACATGACCAACAATAATCTTCAGTCTTTAAGTAATGCTCTATAGACACAAATCATTTCTGGCAACATAGCTGTATCTGAGATTGCTTTATTGCTAAATTCTCTGTTTATAACAAACACACAAAGTTTGTCTGACCTCTATGTTCAGTGTCACGTCACTATCAGGAGACTTGAACAAGCTGCAATGACTGGATAGATGTGGTGGCAGCAAAGTAACAAAACCTATCCAGACCAAGCTTTGTAAAACCATTAAACTTAACGTGGTGCTGGGTGTGTTTTACAGTGCATCGCTATCAGGATATCAGATCATTTATTGATGATTTCCCTATGCCCAGCCTAACACTGTGCCACTCTGACAAGTGAGGAAACGTAGGTTTTGTCCTTAAATTCATTTAGACTCTTTCAGTGGACTGAAAATAGCGTAGCATTTACAGAGCAAACGAAATTTTCACACTCCTTTGATCATTTACTATAGTGCGCTCTCTTCGTGCATTGTGAAGCCCTCAATTGTTCAGGGCTGTGTAGTCAGTGAGGTAAAAGAGTCAAGTATGAGTCACAAGCACTCAATAAAAATAAAAACACACTTTCCTGCTGGTTCTTCTCTTTTAAAGTTAGAGGTAGTAAAATGTGCATGGACTGCATAATATTTGGAAACTCTTGCCTTTCAAGGAGGAATTGTGCAACATATTTGTGGCCAAACACTACTCGTTTGTTTACTATTTTCAAACTTGCAATTGCAAACTTTGGCTTAACGCTGCAAAAAACAAAATGCCCCCTGATAAAAAACAAAAAGTATGATCTCTCCAAACACCAAGAAACCTTCACCTGATGTAGTCTCTTAAATGCTTTCAACTTTCTCAGGAGAAAGTGAAGTCTTAAACCCACTTCTGGCTGTTGTATTTGTTGACAAATATCTTCAGTGTAGATTAGATCTTTCATTTTCTCACAGCACGAATGTGCTCTCATCCGGTGTTTAAAACCAGGCCAGACCACACTCCTAAATAACCACGAACTGCGATCTAGATAACAACAATTGAGCACAAGTCAAAACACACAAAAGACAGCTAGTTAGCTTCGCTGGCTAACGTTTCCAAGGGCTAGTGACAATAGCTGAATGGCTAAGACTATTCCCTGGAAAAGACATAGCACACTGGGTATTTCAAAACAGGGAAAAGCAAGCTATGGGGTACTGCGATGTTATCTGTGCTGTCATACCACAAAGTGTTTAATAAATTAAAGTCGTGTTGTGTGTACTGGACGGGCTCTGTAATAACCGGTGCCAACGAGCTGTTTGTATCCAGACATTACTCTGCTCCTAGCTGGCATTCCCAATCAGTGCTAGTCACTGGCGCTAGCCGCTAATGTTAGTTCATAGTAACCAGCAACACCAACAGCAAGGGGCAACCAAGTCTATCAGCTAACTAGCTAGCTAATGCTAATAAGCAAATTAGCCAAATAGCTACCAAGCGATGATGTACGTTAACAGTCCAACGTTTACATACTCTTCCGTTAATTTGTGTCATTTCTCCCTCGTTTGCTGATGAACATCAAATGCAAAAAGACTGCTGATTGCAGCTCACAGCACTTACCTTAAAGAGCTTGATCTACAACATCTGTGATTTGTTTGATGAGAGACTGCAACAACAAACAATAGCAGCAGCAGCAGCAGCAACAGCAGCAGGGGCAATTAGCCAACGTTAGTTAGCCAAGTGTCGCCACTACAGAGAGTAGTACAACAGCTGCAGTGCCACCTGTATATCGTTTGTTATATAGCTATAACCGAGAGAACCACGTTTGGTATAACGCTGTCATAAATGATGGACTTCAGAATAAAGAGAGTAATCGTTGCCGGGATGCTCAGACTAGTGTATGTGAGAGGCACTCAGCATGACAGCATCCTTCTTCATCTTGGGGTGAGAACAGTTGGGGGGTTCTCAAAGTTCAACCGGTAAAATATCGTCACCCACTGGCCAAAACTGGAAACATCCAGCGACACTGGGAGTCCTCTGGATGTCTATTCTGTAGCAACACTTGGTCCATCTTCATCCTTTAGCTCAGAAAATTAGGATAGAATTCAAATGGGGACAAATTAATTTACGGTTAAATAATTTAAGTGTTACATTATAAAGCATATTGTAAATAAAGACAGAAATGGAAGACTACAATTTGGCAGTTACTATATCAGTACAAAATGCTGACAGACCATTTATTTGCACATACTTTTTGCTTGAACTGATAAACAGCTTGATACTATGCTGCATAAGAATAAAATATAATATATATAATAATGACTTTTTTGTGTATTGTATAGATATAAACCTAGTGTAAATACACAAAATAAAATAGAATAGAATAGAAAATAGAATACAATGTTTGTCTGTCACTGTTATAGTGTTTTTAAACATCTCACTTAAGCAACAATAGTAAGGTTTCGCAATAGAATAGAATAGTACAGAATGGTCTGGATACTGGAAAATACTCTACTTTTATGTTTCGTTATTGCCAGTGAAATTGTGAAACAATAAGAAAGTATACAAAGTAGCTATATACTTTTATAGAATGGTTACATTAGATTCTGTTTTTATTCATGAAGGAAAAATGTAGAATAATAACAAAATTCAATAGCAGCAATATGGAAAAAACTATAAAACTGCTTAAGAATAGAATAGAATAGAATAAAAAGATTACTATTTTGTTGTTACAAAGGAAATTGTGAAAGAAATAAAAAAGTAACTGGAGATATTCATAGAATAGCATCAGTAGAAGACGTTCTTATTACAATTATAGAATAGAATAGAATAGCTCTTTAGACACTTTAATCATAACAGAGTAACTATATACATTTATAGAATAGGAGAAATTTTTACTAGAATTGTTTTATTATTATTAGAGTAGAGTACAGTAGAATATTAACAGTGAAACTGTGGATTACAATACAAGAGGACAAAATAGAATAGAATACCTCTTTCAACACTTAAATATACAGAAAGAGCTGTGGAATAATAACAGAGTAAATATTTGTAGTTATTGAATAGCTGCACTATAAGAAGTTTTTATTATAATAATTTTTTAGCATAGAATAGAATAGAATATTATACTGCTGCTGACACTTTAATAAGCAGTAGAGGCTATGATACAGAGTAGAGTAGAACACATCTTGTAATAATTGAATTTAGGGTAAGAACTATGGAATACAACAGAATAGAATATCTCGTTAGACCCTATAACATACAGTAAGGACTTTAGAATAATAGCAGATTAACTATATGCATTTATAGAAAAGCTGCACTAGGATATATATATTTTTTGTCATTATGTTTTAGATTGGACTGGACTAGACTAGACTAGAATAGAATAGAAAATGTGATCATATGCAACACTAATTCTAGAGTACATTAAAGGTAAAAAAAAAAAAAAAAGAGACATATAACTCTTCAAGTGAGATGATCACAAAATTAACACAGTTTAATCCCATATAATTGCCTCCACTGGGCTGCTGTCCACTCCACACCTGCACATTATGTATTTGGAGAACTGGAATTATTTATTTAGTTTAGTTTAATTCATGTCGGGTAGAGTTAACAGTTATGCGTCCTGTGCATTTAATGCTCATTAGTTTTACTGTTAAATTCAGCTACATCTGAAGCCACAAGTTTGTTTATTTTTTCTCAGAACAAATATGAGTTTTGCTTTTAGAATATAAAACAGTTTTTTCTTTCCTAAATAAATGTGATGCTACAAAACTTTAATTTATTAGGGGTTATTGTCGTTTGAATGAAAATTACTAAGTTGATTTATTTTGAAATTGGAATTAACACGGAGCCATTTTGTTTAATTGGCTTAACACTGTTTAATTTTTCAACTTTTCATGTGCTCACGTTTGAATTTAATTGAGTGCCAAGACTCTACCTTTTTCAGAAAGGTGCACCGTTTCATCTGAACACTAGAGGGAGCAGGTCTAAAAGGAAAACATTGGGTATAATTCACGCTGTAATATCACTTTACAGTCTCCCACATTTACTTTCTTAGAGGATTAACTTTGTGTGAAAAACATTTATTTAAGGTTAAGTGTGAGAATGATTAAACTTACGCAATTCTTGCCAAGTGGTTCAGCTGACAGAGTCTGCAATGTGTGACAGGTAGCGTCTTTGTATCAGTGATTTGTAATACATCTCCTTGGTGACACCTAAACAATGGAAGCAGGTTCAGAAAGGGCTCACACAAAGTAAATTGGTGTGGCACAAACCCAGCTGGCAATCCCCTGCGGTACCATACCCCTGGTGAAAAGAGTCTCATTTATCTTGGCAAGGCTCAGTAGAGAAAGAGGCTGCTTCGAGCTTCTGGATTCTTTTACCCAGGGGCCAACAAATGGCGCCCTACAGCTCTGGGCTCATATTTCGCCTTCTTGGTGGCTTTCAGATTACGCCACATAGGTAGGAGCAGTTATGGAGCACAAGCCGTTTACTGTAGATGCTCTGACTTTCTTTGAAGGAAAGTTATGAATTATTAATGAACTGTTACAGTGACCATCATTATGAGATGCAGTAAGCATAAGTGGCAACAATTTCACAACTGTTTCAGGGAGTTTTCTTGCCATTGTGCATTTAGTGTGTGTTAATAATTTCATAATAAAGCATTTAAGTGAAACAAAATTAAAACTTCAGAATAACTTTTCAAACTATATTATTTATTACACGTTTCTGCAGACTTGTACATCAACACAAGACCTCGTCAGATGCGATACATTGCACATACAACAGTCTTACCAATGCTTAGAGCAGAGCCTCACTAATGTTACAGTAGCTCATTTACTCAGTAGAGGACCTAATTCACTACAACTCACGAAAAGCTGAACAAAAATCTCTCACACAGTTACACAGACAAAAACACAAGGACCAACACTATTCAGGAACTAAAGCAGAGATTGAAGATGAGCTGAACTGTGACTTCACTGGGACGTGCTGTCCTCTCCCTACGCCACAGACTTAGACCTTAGATGTCAGTGGTGTTTCTCTCCATCTTCTCTTTAACAGGGTAGGCAACCTAGTGTGGCGTATACTGTATGTGTGAGGATTACATATGAGCAATGAACACACAGAGGCCCAAGGAGGAAGACCAGCTCAGATGGGGTGTCTGAAGTTCTGGCCAGCAAAACGGGCCTTGTCGCCAAGCTCCTCTTCAATCCTAAAAGACAGTGATCATGGTTGGTTAAAGTGGACTTCCATGTAACTGTAAAACAACAACGGTAATGTGCATGTTTTTAGAAGGGACTCACCTGAGGAGCTGGTTGTACTTGGCCAAACGCTCAGATCGGCAAGGTGCACCCGTCTTGATCTGGGAAGGAATAAAGACACATAAGAGCAAGTCTGTAACATGCAAGCAACTACCTGACTAAGTGTAAAGTCAGCTTTGAAACAACAAGATATAGTTTTACCTGTCCAGTGCAGAGACCAACCACAAGGTCAGCGATGAAGGTGTCCTCTGTCTCTCCAGAGCGGTGGCTGACCATCACACCCCAGCCATTGCTCTGGGCCATCTTGCAGCTAAAAGAGAAGACCCAATAAGCCAACTAATACTTTTATGTAAATGAGTGGGATTGTGTTGCAGTGCTGTGGACACTCACGCCTGCAGAGACTCTGTGACGGAGCCAATCTGGTTGACTTTAAGCAGCAGGCAGTTGCAGGCTTTGTCAGACACAGCCTTGGAGATGCGTTTGGGGTTGGTAACAGTGAGATCGTCACCCACAACCTGGATGCTGGTACTGGCTGTGAATTTGGTCCATGCCTCCCAGTCATCCTGGTCAAAAGGGTCCTCAATGGACACCACTGTTAGGATAGGAATTAATGATTCAGTCAATAAAAGGCTAATCTGACAGGGTTTTTTTAAATACAGAAACCTAAAACCTTAAATTGGTTATTCTCTTTGTTGGCCACTTGGTGGCAGCAGAAACAAGTTTGTAACTGCTCCGCTTTTGACGACAGTGTACAATGCATTTTGCAGATGCATGGCATGTATGATTCTCTGCATAGACATGCAGAGCATATCTATACATCATTCATGTGCAACAACTATGGATAGAGTTGCAACAGGGCATTATGATCTGATGAGGATTCAAATGTCATGGAGCAGTACTCACTGAATAAAACAAAACAAAACAAACAATGACAAAAAAGTATCTACTTAAAACTCACCGGGGTAATCTTTGACGAAGCTCCTGTATAGGTCAGCCAGCTTGTCGGAGGAGATGTAGCGGTTAGGGTCATCGGGAGACTTGAAGTCCAGATCATACTTGCCGCCCTTGTAGAACTCAGAAGCAGCTACATCCATGCCAATGACGATCTTATCGGAGTAGCCGGCCTTAGCGATGGCATGTTTCAGCAGCTCCAGAGCTGATAAAACAACATACAATAAAAGGGTGACTGCATTTGTCGACAATTAAATCAAAGTTTTCATTCTGAAAAATGAGTCACCACTGAAAGCTCTGCACAACTAGGACAGCTGCCATATCAGCACATTGACCTGACACTGGAGGCTCATGCTAGCAGTACTGAGTTGAGACCTTAATTTAGAAACCGTATGTCAACTTCAGCAGTGACATAAGTGGAGATACTTTCCTGGAAGCTCTAAGAATTCAATGCTTTCAAGACACACCCTTTAGGAATATTCAAGGTGTACAGTAACAACTTTTGACTCTAAATGTTTGCAAAGATAACCATTTACTCTGTGTGAAATAACTGTTATAGCTGATTACTTCTCTAACCTTCTTTGTTCTCAAGGATGTTGGGGGCGAAGCCACCCTCATCTCCTACATTGGTGGCATCCTTTCCGTACTTCTCCTTGATGACATTCTTCAGGTTGTGGTAGACCTCAGCACCAATACGCATGGCCTCCTTGAAGCTGCTAGCACCAACGGGCAGGATCATGAACTCCTGCATAGCCAGCTTGTTGCCTGCATGGGAGCCACCATTGATGACATTGAAAGCCTGAAAGGAAGCAGAGAGGACCAGCTTTTAGCCTAATGCAATCATGGATGAATACAATGACCCTTTGAATTAGATATTAATGGTCTATGAGGCCTATTGATCAATAAAGTGTAAAAGGCCTTGGATAATTGTGCTAGGACGCTCACAGGAACTGGGAGAATGACTTCAGGATTGCCAGCCAGGTCAGCAATGTGGCGGTAGAGGGGAACGCCCTTCTCTGCAGCACCAGCCTTGCACACAGCCAGGGAGACGCCCAGGATGGCATTAGCACCAAACTTAGCTGCAGGATAGTAAACACAAATAATTCACAATATAATATATACTGTCAAGACATAGCTTGTGATGTTCTCCATTGTTTGTGGAGAGCATTTTTGGATTTTTGAGGTTTAGACACTGTTTAATTAAAATCTCCAAACACAATATATGCAATTCCATACTGAAAACTTTCAGGAGGTTACAAACAAATAACCATCACTGGAGCAGAAATACTGTTTAAATGGTCCTATGCACTGCCCAATATTTACCAAAAATATCTTTAAATATTTTTATTTATACATGTGTCCTCACAAAATATTGTAAAGTACACTGGTATCTTACACTTGTTTTCAGTGCCATCCATGTCCAGCATCAGCTTGTCGATCTTCTCCTGCTCCAGAACGTTCACATCCTGGATTAAACACAACATGACAGGTTTAATTGGACTGGGTGGGGAAAGAGGCTGAACTTAAACTGGTTTATTTCTAAATCAATAGTTCATTAGATCACACTACAAAGATGTTAGAGTAATCAAACCATGTCAGTTATTTTACTGAAGTTCTGCTAGTATAGACGGGTTTATAGATGCTTTGGGTATATCATGAGGTTAATGTAGAATTCAGTCACAACAAACTGTTCAGTGCATACAGTTATGCATTTCCCAGTTACTGCTACCAATAACACACTTTTGTGTTTTCATTTACTGCTGCATTTCTAACTTCTTAACACAATTCATTTGACACTAGAACACAGTTATATTAGTCAAACAATAAATGGTCCTACCTTGCTAACCAGTGCAGGTGCAATAGTTTTATTGATATGGTCAACTGCTTTTGAGACACCTGCAAGGAACAAGCAGACCATGACTGACTCAGACAGAAGAAGACCATGCAGAGTAGGCGAGACAGATGACCACAGAGCATCCAATTGTATGAGACAGTGTGTGAGTGAGCAATTAGTGGTAAAATGTAATTTACCCAGTGATTATTTTGCTCTTTTATTTTTTTCCCTTTATTCTTAGATCTGTGATCATCTGCTTGTGCCCGACAAGGTTAGTTTCCAAAAGCCAAACTCATTTTTCATGCTGCTGTGCACGGCAATATGTAAAGAGTCACTCCGTTACTCCACACTTTATTTACCTGGTTACATAATGCAGGGGCCAAAAAATCATTTATATATTTAACTGCTCTTTTGACTCCTAACAGGAGGGAGAGAGATGTAGGAATCAGAAATGAAGTAGTAAAAGATGAGGAGCGAGAGAGCAGAATGTAAAGTGGAAATGGCACAAAAGATTGTAAAATAAATAGAGATGTCTTACCTTTGCCCATGTAGCGTGTTTTATCATTGTCACGGAGCTCCAGAGCCTCATAGATGCCTGTGGAGGCACCGCTGGGAACTGCAGCCCTGAAGAGACCTTGGAGACACAGAGGACATTTCACATTTGTTACTTTTAAGTGCTATTTCACGTCACAGATATTCAACAAAAGATTGCCTGGACTTTGACATATGTTGAAATCTGATTTCACCATTATACCATACTTCCTGACTTTGGGTTTGTGCTTTCTACATGCTGTCTTCACAAAGAGGAACATGTTTGTTAGGACAACAAGTGCAGAGGAGGGGCTACTTGGTACACAAGGGACAGCAGTGAGTATCAGCTAAAGGCGTCTCCTGCTCCAAAATGAAATAAACCATGTTGGGAGGAAGTTGTAACGGCTGTGCTGCAAAATCTGTGATGTAACAGGCAAAGCCAGATGGCCAACTGAGCATGTGCAGTGCATCTGTGGGATGATAGCAAGCCACACCCATATATAAGAGGATAGCCATTTCAGATTCACCCAAGTGATTGGAAATTGGAGCAGAGCAAAAAAAATCTATTCAGCTTGCTCAGTGAAGCGGCAATGATGGTGTGAGTCTGAGGGGATTTAGGGCTTAGCACAAGAGGACACAGCCACTGTCAAGGCAGTGAGTTCAAGCTTAACGAATCATCTGCATCAAGACATCACCTGGATGCTTTTGGGGAATGCTGCCAAATATCCAGGTCACATTATTAACAGCTTTCTGGCTGAACACAATAAAAAGGAGAGCCGTAGAGAAAAGCAATGAATCAGCAAATCTTCAAGTACCTACAGTAAAAGTGAATTCCTTTTTTTTTGTGCCAACAGCCCATCACACAGATGGCATGATGGGCAACAAGCATAGTGGGTTATCTAATATGACTGTGAAGCTGGTTACATAACAGTGCAAAAACACATCTCGGTTACTATGACCGACATACTCTGGGTGCAGCACGCTCGCTTTGGTCTGTGCAGTTAATGATGTCAAAACAAGTCTGGTGGACTTAAAAGGGCCCAAGAAGAATAAGGGTGCTATTTACAGTAAACTGGAGCACGTAGCAACCATCCAAAACTAATGAAGAGACAGAAGGGCAGCAGAAGAGGGCAGACAATCTATTCAAACCAGTGCATTCAAGGCAGCGTAGCCGGCTTCACACATTTCCGTGTCAATGACCATTCAGGTTGCTTCGTTAAAATTCTCAGGACATTTCACTGGGTTGAGCTGTTCCTTTATTTGAGCTCTTATAACAGAATAGCTTGCCAAAAAAAACTTCAAACCCTTGCCAGGCCCTTTAGTTAGTTAAAATAAAATTGATCTCAACCTCCAGCATACGTGTGGAACAGTGCAGCGTTTGGATGCTTTATGGTCAACAGCTTAACTATCTTAACTGGTACACAATAAGGAGAGGGACGTGAACTGTAGATTTAATTTCCCTGACACCTGTACTTTACATAAAATGAAGATTCAACTCAACTCGCTGGTTTGCCAGAAGCACCTACTGTATGAGCTACAACTGCTTCCAAACAGGAACCATTACAGTAACAGAGCGCTGCAGAGGCAGTGTGACTTTACAGGAGCTATTTTCACACATCCATCATCTGATCTGATCCAGCGAGGGCCACTCTGAAGACGGCAACAGTGTAGGTTACCAAGTTGCTGGTCTGACTGCCTAAATACACACGTTAGCAGACAATAATTTCATGTGCAGGTTATACACGATTTCAATTTACCTGTTAAACACATGCATTTGAAAGTGGGTTTATGAGTCCCCCTTTTACGTCACCAGACTTCCTGAAAGGATTACTCATAAAATGTGGTCCATCAAGAGGCTACAAAGCCGGCCTAGACTGTGAGGCCCCCTCCACCATGCTTTAAAGCTGGAATAAGGATTTTGTATTGGGTGTTCATCGTTCTTTAACTCCTAACGTGATATTTTTGCCCAAAAGTTCAACTGCTGTCTTATGTGCCAACAGAACATTGTGCCAGAAGGGTTGTGAAACATGTAGGTATGCTTTTGCAATCGTCAGATGTGGTTTTTAGCAGGTTGTAGAGATTTTGTACATCTTTATTCATAAGGTGGGGGCACCACTACAAGCCCCACTCAGTCTCCTTTCCTTACTTGGAACAGTTGTTAGGAAAACGTTTTGCTTACTTTTTCCAGCATAGCCTATGAGTCAGTACTCATACTATAATATAGACATGACAAGTGCAGCTGTTTGCATGTGGTTCACAGCCAAAGGCTTCACAATGTCTTGCATTTAACTGTAGATGCACGTTAGGTTGTGAGCCGTGCCACCACTGACTAGAAGATCAGGTTTTACAAGCTGCAAGGTATAAAAGAACCCTTCTCTTCTTAAGCCTTTAATTCATATAAAACGAGTCCAAGAAAGCATGTAGTTTATCCATACAGTACCTTTCTTAGTGTAAAGATCAACTTCCACAGTGGGGTTGCCACGGGAGTCAAAAATCTCACGAGCGTGGATCTTCAGGATAGACATGATTCTGGATCTGCAGAAGAAACAAATGTAAGAGGGATTAGTGTAGGACTCCTTCACAGGTCAAGCAGACGGGCCCCTTTAGAGCTTCTACTTACGAATTAAAGCGTTGAGTAGAGAGGTGGCAATAAACTTGGGATACACGGCGACACACTCACAATAACAAGTAAATAATCTGAAGATGGATTTCAGAGAAAACAGCAATAAATCTTCTCGATGGTTCTCTAATTAAGTATATGGCTGTGCAGACCACCTAAACTGATGTGTACTGGCTGCGAGGGCAGAGGTAATAGCAGACAGGCGTGGCTACTGCAGTGAGGAAAATCTGTATGGGTTCCTTTAGTTTACTTATTACATCAGACTATAAAACAGCATTGCAAAATGTTTGCAAAAAAAAAAAAAAAAATCCCTGTACGTGACAATAAGAGCGTGACCTAGCAGAAAACCTATTTGACTTCTTTTTGTTTCTTTTGCTTTCACTGCAATGATATTACAGGCACGAGATGTGGTCTAATCTCATGGAGCCTTTCATTATCTCGTGAAATTTCAGGAGCAGAGGTCAGAGAAGGTTTTAAGAGAGACTGTTTGCCCATGATGCCTGCAGCACTATTGATTTACATTGGTTTTATCCAACGTGGCCCAATTCCAATTATTGCCTTGCACATCTGCACATACTGAGTGCCTGAATGAACTCCCGAGTTCAGCCTGGAAAGCTGTGTCAGAGTGCAGAAACAATGGAAAATCCTCTGTCCCCAGAGATCTGTGTGGAAATTTACCAGAGGTGACAGTGATGAAGCACAATTGCATGCGCCTACAAAAAATCTTTAGGTACATAAAATCATTTATATAACTTCTGGGGACCTTTTGACTAACCAAATTAAAGATTTATGCCATTTTAAATAGGCATGTCGCTGGTAAGATTTCCTGTGTTTTACCAGCATGTTAGTTTTTTTTTTCTTCAAAGGTTAATATTTCTCGAGTTACACAAAATGCTATCAACTGGATAATCCATCAATTATCATCCATCCTCATGCAGGTTAAATACCCTTTGGGTTCTTGACAGCTAGTCATATAGAAAGTATATTTGATATGACTTCATACATTTTAGCCTTCTTGGAGCAAATAACTAATCATCATATTTGTAGCTACCAAAAATTCTGCAATATAATAAGCAGTGGATGCCACGTGAATAGCTAATATTTGGTAATCTTGCTGTTTTTGGTGCACGGTCATTGCAAACTCCGGGAGCGAACATGTAAGCTGAGAGTATAATGGCACCTGGAGAAAAATGAATAATTAAGGATTGAAACTTGATGTGTGTTGCAAGCCTCCTACATATACACTAGTCTGAAACCTGAAAAAAACTTTTAAAGCTGCATCAGTAATCTTATAACCTACCGAGTGAGTGATTCATAAAAATACTACGAGGCTACAGAAATGACTCAAATTGACTTGAAGGGGAAAAATGAGACATTAAAGGTCGTGTAATCCTGCTACACACGGTAATTTTCCTTTACTCGGTGGACACACCTCCAGTCTGCTGCAAGCAACTGGTAGCTTACCCACAGCCTCAGCCAGCGTAGAATGCTTGAAGTGGCGCACGTTTGAGGTTATCAGGCAAAAACAGCCCTAAAAGTGATTCTTTAATAACAAACAGCAAACACAGGCTGCAGGAAGCTGGGCTTGCAACATGACGCCCTGTTCCTCCACACACTGCAGCTCTAAATGGACAGACATCTCGCCAGCTGACGGCAGTGGTTTAAAAATAGACAGTGGGCTACAAACTGCTCCAGCCTGTGAGCCACCGACCCATCAATGGGGTTTATTGAGTGGGCGTATAAATGAGAAATAAGCGCCCGAAGTGTAAGCTAACACAAGGACAAGACTTCGAGGATATCAAGGATGAAGAGCACTCTTTAGACTATGATATGAAAACTAAAAAACTTTATATTAATAAACGCTGTCATTAGAATAGGCCCTTTAAATCACGAACATCATCATAATGACTTAAAAGTATGAATAAAAAGCCAAAAGAGATTGAAATGAGTTACCTTTCCGGCCTAACTGTGTGCAAGGACGAAGCTGTCTCTCTCTGGTGCGGGCAGGCAGAGAAGGCGCTCGTGACGCTTCGGGTTGGATGATAAGCGAATGGAATCAGGAAGAAACTGAGAAACGGCGCAACGCCATTGGCTGGAGCTCACTCACGAGTGCAGACGGTTGCGAGAGGCGACGCACGTTCACCACCGTCAGGAGGCAGACCTTGAAAATGAAGAGGATGCGGATTTGTTTTAAAACCTCAGCATCACCTTAATAAAATCAGCATGTAGACAGTCAACGATAAAGTGTGCGTTTCTAATAGAGATGTCTATTGGGAAATTTATTTTTTATTTTTTATTTTTTATTTTTTGCGAGAATGAAAGAGTCGGTTGCAATGCGGAAAGATGACGCAGAGATGAGTACGTGCAGAAAAGCAGGCAGGGATCTCCGGTGGGGTGTTTCGCTGCTGGACACGTCACTTACGGTCACATTTCCTGGCAACGACTTTTCCCCCACAAGGATTTCATAAATGAATGGCAAATTTGGGGCGCATGCATTTTACACAAGACCCAGTCCACAGTGAGCCATCGTGCGGGTTACAGAGACTGCAGCAGGCACCTCAGAATAGAAATGGTAATTCACCATCAGGGCTGAAAGTCTTCTTATTTAACTATATAGAATTTTTTGAAGATTTTATTAGTCCTGGCACTGAGTTAGAAGGTGTAAACTTGGATATCCACAGTATACATTTAAAAGATTGGCTGCACTAGTTATCAATATCAAGACTGCAGTAATGAATCACGGCATGAATGAGTGAGTACCGGGTTTCCCCCACACGTCTGTGCTGTGACTCCTCGTCATTTCACGACGTGGGTTCATGCAGCTGCGCAGTGGAGGGAATGCAGCACCCATGACAGATCAGAGCGTGATGGTGAGAGCCTGCTGCAGTGACCTTGAGACGGTCAGTGTGGCACTCATGTGCAAGTGCGCCATCTGCTGCTCAGATACTGAACAGCAGATATTTTCAGTTGTGAATGACATTTATTTACGTTAGATGGAAGGAAATTGTATCCAAGAAGACTTCAAATTCTAAAATAAAAAAAGTCTTAAGCCAGCCTTTATTTAAAAAAACAAAACAAGAAAACATTTTACTTCCAAGCAGCCAGTAATTTTTTTAAAAGAAATCTTGAGCAGTAGTTTTCCAGTCTTTCAGAAGGCATTTACATTTTTTCCTTTGGACATTGGCTGCTTTTTTAAATTCATTTTCAGACCCACTCTTGCACCTTATCATTTCAGATTAGTATTTTTTGTTTGTTTGCTAAGTCAATTAACACTAACCCATCATTCAAGCATAAAAAGGTACCTAAACCATGCTGTTCACCTAACTTATCCAGTACTGTGTTTATATAACACACGTGGAGATACAGAAATTCTTTTATTGCTGCCATATAACCTGCATCAATATAATTGCATTAATAACATTCTTTACAGCATTATTCCATTTAATAATATTTCTCACAGTATTGATATTGCATTAAAGTTGTTTATTGAAGATGTTCATTTAAGGATCCTTCCATTATGTTAACTTTTATTACAGGTACGGCCAGAAGTATTTCATACACATTGCATAGTATTTGTGCTCATTCAGAGTTGTTGCTTAGTCTACAGAGGGTCTTAAGCTTTGTGAAGCGCGATGTCTTCACAGTCTATTGTGTTAAAGACTAGAGCATAGAAGGATAACTGCAATACATGCTTACAATACACATATAATCTAGAAATGTGCCAGGCCTGAGGCCTTAACTCATTTAGCTTCTAACTGCATTTTAGTCTACTTGGTAACAGATGACCGGAGTCAACAACCAGCCCTCAGAGACCCTGAAGGCTTGAAGTTATTGCCTTGTTTGGAAGGTGTTATAGAAATGAGAAGTTCTAGGTCTGTTTATAGCCATCTAAGATGTACCATTTACTTTAACTAACGTCTTTAACCTATTTTTACGCCATGGAGGGGCGGATACCTCACTGCTTTAAAAGTGTTCTCAACATGTATTTTTGTCAGAAGACATATGCTGATGTTTTCTCTCCTGTGTGTTAATAAACTCATCGTTTGATTGCACTTTTCTGGGGCCTCTGTGGTTTGTTTCACTGCTCTGCATTGATTGATTTCGCGACACACACAATTTAGCTAGAAAACAATATTAGATTGTATCTTTAGGCACCCTGTTACTAGCAGCCTGTCACAAGAACACACCATCACTCCATGCATGGGAGCTGGAGCCCAAAACATAATGTGTTTCCATTTCTTCTGCCGAATCTATAAAAAATGCCCAAGATAACGCAGACTGCGTTATCTTGGGAGAAGTAGCTAGAAGCGGCTAACACTTCTTCTAACAAAAAAGTGTTAAAAGAAAAAAAACCAAAAAAGTGTTAGCCAAAAAAACATAGCTTATCTCAGCATGGCTTGCAGACAACTGAGTATGAAAAACATCTGGGAGTCATGTCATCAAGAACTGACACAGGACCTCAGGGATTCATGACCCTTCAATTGATCCATCTACTGTTCACTGAAGCCTCATCAGAAACGGTCTCAGTGGAATGCCTTGTCATGTAGTGTTGGGGATTTTGTCAAAATTGGTAGAATTATGAACACAGAAAGTTATTGTGCATTTATGAGCCACCGTGCAATACCATCTGGAAAGCATTAGATTTGCAACAGATTAATTTTTTCAGCATGAGAATGATCCCAAGCATGCAGTAAAAGCATACCATTATAGAAATACACACAATGGAAGTCTATAATTTATGGATAGGCCTCCCCCCAGAGCTGGACCTTGACATTATTGAAGCAGTGTGGGATCATCTAAAGGCAGCCAAAAACCAAAGAAGAGCTTTGGATGTGCTTCAAGAAGTCTGGAGAAATATTCATGAAGACTGCTTAAAGTCAAGTAGAGTAGAGTTTTATTGTCAACCCAACAATATACACTCAAGTATACAATGGGACGAAATATCGTCCTCCTGGATCAAAGGTGCAAACTGAAAAAATAAAAATAAAAATTACATATATACAACTATAAAGAAATAAGATAAATTAAGAATAAGTACAACAGTATTGTGCCTGAATAGAAATAGAATAAGAAATAGAAAAGAATGAGAATAAATATATACAATAGTACACAGAATAAATACAATAAATGCAATAGTACAGAGACAGAGTGGAACAGTGCAATACAGAGTAGTGCAAGTATTGGAAGTGAGAGGAGAGTGTTATGTAGTCCAAGAAGTGTCTGGAGAAGAGAGTCCAGTGTGGAGGAGGCAGCATGGTGTTCAGGAGCCGGACTGCTTGGGGGGAAAAAACTATTGCACAATCTCACCGACCAGCTCCTGATGCTGGAGTGTCATCTCCCGGATGGAAGAGGAATAAACAGTTGGAGGGAGGGGTGATGTCAACCATGATGCTAGTGGCTTTACGAATGCAGTGTGAGGTGTAAATATCCTGTAGACTAGAGAGCTGCCAATAATGTGCTCAGCGGTCCCCACAAACCTGTGGAGGGCTCTGTGGTCGATGCATGGCAGTTTCCATACCAGACTGTGAAGCAGCTGGTTAGGATGCTCTCTATGGTGCCTCTGTAGAAGGTGTTAAGGATGGGTTTGGGGAGGCGCACCTTCTTCAGTCATCTCAGGAAGTGCAGTCGCTGGAAGAAATGACAAGAAACCTTGCCTATGAGAGCTTCTATGTTGCATAATAAAGGTGGTCACACCAAATATTGACTTTCAAGCTCTTTAGAATTGTGTTTTTGCCTTACATATTGTATTTGTATGTATGCTTGTGCATGTCTTAATTAACTGCTGCACATATTTCCATTTTCCAATATGAAGAAATGATGGTGGGTCAAGACTTTTGCACAGCACTATAGGTGTTTCAGTGAAAGCACCTGTAACAGTTCAAAGGTCATTAGTTTTCCTCATTTATCAGAAAATGCTCAAACTGTGAAACAAGACTTCTGTATACACTGATCCCTGAGAGGATAATTATGGGCACGATAATTCTTGAAAGAGTTAAAAAATGATTCAGCCATGACTTTTTTTTAAGTCCAGAGGTGACTCATTAGTGTTTGGACAGCCAGGTTGTGATATTCTCCCTCGTTGACTGTTTCACTTCCTGTTTCCGTTTAGCTCTTCGATTCCTCAGAACTACTCAGCGGCTACTCAGTCCATCAACTTTGTTTAAAATCAACAGTAAAACCCAGAAACTCAAATTTTCTTCTTTAATAATAAATGGTGTATAACCTATGCATCGGTAACAGGTGTATTATTAGCATTTAGTTACAATTAAGTTCCTCAGAAAGGTTGATTTGTAATAGTTTTGCAACAATTGCAGCTTTTTAAAAGTTTATATTTGGTCATTAGGCCACAGTTTCAGTCTTAAAAGGGGAAGATGTGGCATTTTAGTGTGTGAAATGTGAAATGAGAGTAAGGTCTGTTTATTTACTTCCTGCCAAGAGTTAGATGACTTTGCCTTTTTATGGTAATGTGGCAGACTATTTCTTGATCGGGCGCAGCATCTCTACCTGTTGGTGGCATCTTGCATATATATGTCACAGAGGCTTCCTGTCCTCTCTCCTGCCATCTACCTGTGAAACGGTGGGAGGAAGCTGCACTGCCACTCTCTAGAGCTGCACCTGGCAGTGAGGAAGCGTGATAAGAGAACTGATGCTTTTGATCGTTTCTGCATGCCAGTTTTAAATGTTTTCCCACAACCTAAGCCCAGGCTCTCTACACTGCGAGGATAGTTCGCTGAAGAATGAATAAGAAGCTCATGAAGCATGATAGGTCTTTTGCTATTGTACTAAACCAGCTCTCTTGTACATTTGGCTCTATTTTGTTTCCTGTGAGCTGTTTTCATCCTCTGACTCCAAGAAATCCCTAGTAAAGAGGTGACCTCTGCAGTGACGTAGAATATCCACTGCTATGAGAAGAGTGAGATCTGTGGGCACGTCAGCAGTTTAATGTCTTCCAGACACACAATTAAAACAGTGTTTGTCAAACCACAGACTTGGCTAGAACAGTGGTGTCAAACATAAGACCCGAGGGCCAGAATCTGCCTGGCAAAGACGCCAATCCAGCCCACTGCAGAGCTTTGGAAAATAAGAAGGAGGGCATAAACTTTTTTTTTAAACTTGTAATTGCATTTGAATAGATTTTGAAGCTTCTCCTACTCATAAAGACCTTCGATTATGGTCATTCATACTACACCAAAGTAATTAATTAACAGATAAATAACTAAATGACAGAAAATTTCCTGTTTTGTTTATTGTTTTCTTACCCTGGGTCTACACTAAAACAATCAGATATATTCTACGAATTAACTGATACTTTCTCTTTTTCTGTATATTTAAATATTTAGTTTTTACAATTTGAATCAATCAATTTCCTTCGGGGCCAACCTTCGGGATCAATAAAGTTTCATTGAATTGAATTAAATTGAATGCTGACACATTTCTTTCATTTACCACAGCATCATTTATTTATCATGTAGAAAAACGAAGAAGTGCCCTTCTTTTTCTTATATTCAAATACGTCAGGGATTAAATGTGTAGCTAAACTTCTTCACGCTGACAGAAAGGGGACTTTCACCAGTCACCGGTCACCGGTCTGGTCCGAGTTTGACATCTCAGGGTTAGAGGAAGGCATCTTCAGTTTTGCCACTGCTGAGCTGACCTAAATGAATTTGCTCAAGTGGAGCTGACTCAGACTGTGTTTGTACTGGGCAGCTTCCAGGTATGAGCGAGTGGATCTGTGTGAGCAGGGTTTTACTGGGGAAGAGCCTTCATGCTCAGTGGAGCCTGGCTGAAAATGTTAAATAAAGACTTGACGCCTTCGTTCTTCCTATACCGTGCTATTTCCTTGTGCAAAGGCCTGTTGATTCTTTCTACCATGTTATTTCCATTTGCACAGCTGCCCCATTAGCAAATATATTTTCACATAACTATCTCATACTCATTCAACTGTGTGGTTTCAAGTAACTTAACTTCCCCTCTTATCTGAGTTTGCATTTCTGTTTTGTTGTTTTTTATCTGATAGGCCAGTGTCTAAAAGGAATCCTCATTTTATTACCATTCTTCAAGAGAATGAAAACGGTGGTCATTTATTAATTTGCACAACTCAAATCAAATATTTTGCACGTCTTCACCTGCGCTACCTTGTTACACGTGAAGCAGTATGGCATGCGGGGCATTTTCTTGTCAAACACCTGACTTCTTTAAGATGATTATGCAATCTGAAAACGCGGTTAAAATTTTAACGGCAGAACAAGACACAGACCATTCTCTGCACACATATTTTACAGCAATGTATGTGTGAGCTGAAGCCACAAATAGAGAGACAAAGTAAAGATGCAAAAAAGAAGAAGTCACAAGAAATAAAAGATAAAAATTAACATTAACATACTCCTATATCATACACAAAGGGTAGCATGTGGCCTTGCTCACTGCTGAACCGTCAAACAGCTGTTTCAACAGCATTAGAGAGCATTAGGTAGTCCTGATGCATGTAAAAAAGAAAGTACACCCTCTTTTAATTCTAAGGTTTGACATATCAGGACATAATGAAAATACAGTCTGGTCCTTACCAGGTTCTAAAATGAGTTAAATAAAATCTTCATGATGTGTTACACTGTGTCATTATTGATTTAACAAAACCTAGTGTAAAATGAAAAATAGCCATGGGAATAACTAAACGGTAAATGGACCAGTATTTACATAATACCCTTCTACTCAGTTTGAGCATTCAAAGCAGCTTCTACTACAAATCTAATTCACCTAATCACACACGCATTCATACAGTGCTTTTGTATATACCTAAGCATTTTTATCTAACATTCACATGCAGATGGATGCACTGGGTGCAAACTTAAGTTCAGTAGCATGTCTGAAGATGCTTCAACACATGGACAGGAGGAACCAGGGAGGAACCAAGGACTGATGCACTGATCTTTTGATTAGTAGACACACTGCCTCAGCTTATATGAGACACCTTTCCTGGTTCCATAGGAATTTAGAGGGTAAGTAGCAGCCAGGTGCAGCCATTGTGAGCATCTCTGTGAAATCAGAAGTGTTGGAAGTTTGCAGGTCTGAAGCATTCAGGTGTTGGTTAACACAATACCAACAAAGACAACAATAGTGACTTTTTTGCTTCCCATTAGTCTGGGAAGGGTTATAAGGGCATCATTCAACAGCCAGAATGTTTATTCATAAGTGGAAAACATTCAAAACAGAGGAAGTCCTCATGAATTCACCCCAAGGTTAGACCGTGGTCAGACGAACCAGCAAAAACACATAAAGAGCTACATTTCAGACTTTACAGGCTTCTGTTAGCATTTTAAATGTTAAAGTTCATGACTTTTGGAAAAAGACAAGTATGGCTTGTTTGGAAGAGTTCTCAGGAGGAAGCCTCTTCTCTCTAAAAGAGCATGACAGCATGGCTTAGGTTGGCAAAATTGGCAAATCTCAACAAACCACAGGGCTTGTGGAACAATGTCCTGTGGAGAGACGAGGCTGAGGTGAAAGATGTTTGGCCACAGTGCACAGCACCAGATTTGGAGAAAAGCAAACACAGATTATCACAACCCCCCTTACAGCAGCTGTCACGGAGGTGACATTACACTCCCGTGTATATCTATAACTATAATTTTTCAAGAAATGTGAAACTGTCTATCTGAGAGCTACAGCTCGGCTGAAATTGGGTCATACAACAGGACAATGATCCCAAGCACAGCAGCAAAGTGACAACAGAATGACTGAAAGAATCAGATTGCTGCAATGACATAGTCAAAGTCCAGACCTCAACCCGATTGAGATGCTGTGGTGGGACCTTAAGAGAACTGTGCATAAACGAATGTCTGCTAACTTTGATGAACTGAATGAACGCTGTGAAGATGAGAGAACAAATTTCCTCCACAACAATGTGAGAGGCTGATAAAGTCACACAGAAAATGTATTGCTGCTAAAGTGTTTCTGCAAGCTACTGAATCGTTTTTAACACTGCTTCTGCATTATGGTTTCATTTTTTTTAAAATAAATAATGTAAAGGTGGAATAGATCATATGTTGTTGTTCATATAAACAGCTTTAGGACCTTAAGTCATCTGTAAGGACAAGATGATTTAAAAAAAAAAGTATTGATATGTACAGTAAAACCTTTTTCACGTGACTGTATACACAGTAAAGTCAAAGTTAGTGGTTACAACTAACCAGCAGGTCCTCAGGTTTGTAACCTAACGGCGGGCTTGTCAGGAGAGTTTGAAAACAGGAAGGAATATGCGTATCTGAAATGTCAAGTGCACAAAGATGCCTGCAGTTTTATCCCATATTTAAATAATTATACCCAGAATAAATGTGACTTTGAAGCTTTTTACTTCTTCACTCCCTCCATGTACAGATTGTTTACAGCCGAATCCTTCATGTCACCCTCTCCACATGTAAGCTTTAAATGACCAGCTTGCTCTGGACATCATTACATCATTAGACTCCAGTACCGTAACAACTATTATTTACCTCAAGGCAATGATAAACCTAGTGATTTACTGTGGCAGAGGACAGCTTTGCTTCATTTCTGAGCCTTGGTGTGTTTAAGTAAAGACCTGAGGGGCTTCGTATCTGTGGTTTTTTTTAATGATCTCAGTGTTTGTCTGAGTAGAAACCTCCCCAGCTACTTCACCCGTAAAGGTCAATTCCGTTTCCTCAACTATCTTTTATCAGCCTTTGGGTGTTGGTAGTCAAACACTGGAAACAACTGGTATTAATCAAGTGCAGGCCGTAAAGAGGTTGCGGACTGCAGTCCAGAGAGGAAGGATATGCCTGGAACAATGAAAGTCTTAAATCAAGGTGAGTCCTTTGATCACTTTGTAATTTAATCAGGTCTTGGCACACACGTACACACACACAGATTTACCAGTGCAGAGATCTGTGTCATTCTGAGGTCTCTTTTTCATCAGTTTTACTTCTCAGTTCTTAACTTACGTCACCTTATACTTTGATCTTAACCTTGTTCGACAGGTCAAATCCTGACTGTTTAAGAAGATCAATGGCAGCATTAGCTTAGAACAAAGACTGAAAACAAGGATAAACAGCTGCTCCGGCTCTGTCTAAAGATAACACAATGCATCATTTGTTTTTTGTGTTTTATCCATACAGGAAGCAAAGTTTAAATTAAAAAAAAAAACAACTGAAGCTGAAGTTTTACAGGCCTATCATGTGCATGAATCTTCTCTGCACAGGGATAGAGACTTTCTGTGACCTCTGCACCATTTTACGACTCAAGGGAAGACTCTGTCTGGCCAATAGAAAGGTCTGTACACCCTTAGTTCTGCGCAGATTAAAAAAAAAATCCTATACGAATATTAAGTAATATTTTAAATCTGAGCTACACAGAATCACATATAAAGGTAAGATAAGCCCTTTCAGTAATGCTGAAAGAAAACCAGCAAATCCTTATTAACAAAAACAAAGACAATGGGGAGAAGAGGAAGTACCTTCCAACAGGAAGATGTCTCCTTCAAAGCCGAACTCGGAGAAGGTTTCCCATCAATCTCAACTGGCCAAAGTGAGGGTTAAAAGTGAAGAAAGAACTCAGACATATCTGCAGAAAGGTACAAGGGAATGCAGGGAAGTCAAAAGGCAATGCACAAAGTTTAGGAAATACAATGGCAGTGAAAGTGGGGCGAGTAGAAAGGAGCTCGGTGCACAGTGAGGGGTCATCAGCCTGACCTTGGTTCAAGGTCACTGGATCCAGTCCTAACTATAAGCTTTGAGAAAATACAAAGATTGAAGGCTAATCATAAGGAGAGTGGTTTCACAGAAGAAGACCCTGATATCTGAAGCCTCTACCTCCAGTTCTGCTTTTAGAAACTGAGGGCACCACCAACAAACCTACAATCTTTACTGGGACAATATGGTACTGTGGTGTCATTACGACATGACAGGGTCTGATCACTCAGGACTGTTTTATGCAAGGTGAATAATTATAGATTGTGAATATTAGAGGAGCTAATATGGGAGAAATATTGCCTCTCTTGCTAGAACTTTTACTGCAGCATTTTCAATCAGAAAGAAGCTTTTCAGGAAGCTACTGACAACCTGATAAAAGGGGAACTGCAATAGTTCAGCCTAAAAGTGATGAGTTTATGGACTCCTGTTTTTCAGCATCATTTGGCAACACTGAGCAGGATGAAAGGAGACAGTCCTTTACACTTTTTGAGTTTAGGCCAGCGCCTTTTTTCAGATCATTAGTTGCTGCTATCATCGCTGTCATGAGGTTGCAAGTCATAATGACAGATGCAAAAGACTTTATTAGCAATAACGTGCTGTACATTTTAATACTCAATGAAATAAAAAGAAACACTTAAATATTTACTTAAAAAAATCTACATTGTGCAACGTGACCAGGGCTGACCACTTGCAAACACCTGAAAACCGAGGGTGTGTTTGTGCTGCATTGGGGCGAGGAAGAAAAAATATAAGGAAAGAAACGCAGAACTAACCTTTTAAAATTTCTCACTGGCCATTTCTGCACCCCCCTAAAGACAAACTAAGCGTTTTATTATTAGTATTTTATCCTGGTAAGGACATTTGCTCCTCCGAGGCGAACTCTGACACACTCACACACCCCTTTCACACACTTTGACTGCTCAGGCGTTTAAAGCTGAGGCGTTGGGCAAGTTGCGACCAGCATGCACTAGCAGGTGATACAAGTTGTATTTTTTTTTGTTTTTAACACCTACCTGCCACTGGCTCCCACAGTTCCACCATATGGTGTTGCTATTTTTTCTTCTTCAGTTGGACTTGTATGATTGTGTTTGTGGCATTCGTTTCCCACTAATACAGTTCTGTTAAAACCCTACGTCAGCATTTTTTTTCTTGAGGCAATAACAAGAAATATGAGTAATCAGAACTCGCTGTGACAAAAACGAGTAAGTGTGATGCGACTAAAAAGACGTCGCCATGCCTTAGACCGTTCTCTGTATTTGGAGATTTTTCCAAGTTAAATGAATGCGCAGAGAAAATACTCCTAAATGGATCTTGTTTCTTGATAGAGAGGTGCTCCTGATTGATTGACTGATTTAATCATTTAATCATTGCCAAAAACCATAAACCACTGATAATGACATGACCTAGAGGACAGTGGATTTTAGAAATCAAATATGAGCTCAAACTTAAATTAAAAAGGGAGTTCAGCTGACAGCCAAAAGCTGCTCTCTTGACACTGTGGGACTGCTGGGAAGCGCTCTGGGCGTTTTCAGCAGTAGTTTCACCCCCCGCCCCCCTTTCACTTGCTGTTTCAATCTTGAGAGTAAACCTCTGTGAGGAGTCACTGTCTGCGCGACACAGCCAGGAGACGCAACGATGGAGCTTTTCTGCGTGTTTTTCTCCGCGCTTTTCGCCTATGTGGTCGGCGATGCCATCCCTCATCATGGAATCCACTGGACATACAAAGGTGGGCATTTTTCTTTCAGCGTGTCTGTAATTAGTTTTAATATAATTTACGGCACTATTTTTTTTTTTTTAAATCCCCTAGAACTGTGCTTTCACTGGAGTTGAGGAGTGGTGCGTAAAGCGTGCGTAAAGCCGTTTATTGTGCAACACAATGAATTAACAAATAGCATTGTAAAAAAATAAAGTGATTGAAATGAAAATTGGGTTATTACTGTTTATTCACAAAGATCAAATTCCTTTGACTGCTTGGTGTCCCGGGTGACTTATTGGACAAATACTTTTCGGTTAACAGCTGGTTCACTCTTGTAAAAACCATGAAGGGACCATTTGGTGTACAGCGCAGCTGCTGCTAAGATTCTGGGGATGAATGTTATTTGAAGACGCAACATTATTCTCTTGAACAAGCCCCCGGCGTGCCAGGGAACCAGTAACATGTGAGCTAGGTGGTTAATCCATTTCAAAGAAGGCTAATGTAAATCGACAGTTCAAACAGTGTCAGTCTGTTCGTGCATGTATCTCACTCTAGGAACCTTTTGGCATTTAAGCGGATAATCAGCTGTCTGTTTTTCCATACAGAGGGCGCTTTGGATCAAATGCACTGGGCAACCCAGTACCCTGCGTGCGGCGGTAAGAAGCAGTCCCCGATTGACATCCAGCGGCGCAACGTTAGGCACAACCCTGACTTGTTACAATTGGAATTCAGCGGATATGACGCGCAGAAAGGGACTTTTCTCATGTCCAACAACGGGCACTCCGGTAAGAAAAGTCGGCAAAAATAATAATAGTAGCCTACAAAAAACCAAAAATTACCAAGTTTACTAAGTTCACTATTAACTTGCACAGAGACCACCAAACCACAGTTTTTTCTGCAATAGTTCCGGAACTATAAAGCCAATATTTACGTTGATGTTGAGGTAGAATTAGCATTTTTAGAAATCCTCTCTTTTATCTATATTTTCCGAGACTGCAATAGTTTTTGGAAAAGTCATCACTGCATCACATCGCATCAACAGCACTGATAACACTGACCAGCCTGCTGCTGAAATAAATGTAGGCTAAGGCTTTCCGGAAATCAGACATACAGCGGCAGCTATGTAAAGTATTCATGATTTGTGATGATATATTGGTGTCACCATCAGTTCAAATCGACCTACCTCCCAGTATGAAGATCACTGAGGGACTCCCGGGAAAGTACACAGCCGTCCAGATGCACCTGCACTGGGGTGGCTGGGACCTGGAGGCCAGCGGAGCAGAGCACACCATAGACGGGATCCGCTACATGGCAGAGGTAGGCTTACAAAACACAAAGGCTGGCCACTGCAGTAAAGCCAGGTTTTAATGTCCTCCTCATGCTCAACCAACAATTGAGATATATTATAAATGTAGGTGCAGAAGTTTAAAGTGATGTTGGGTTTCATCAGAATGGAAACCAGAATGACCTGCATCTAGTAATCAGCACTCGTTTGTGAAACCATTTCTGAGCTGCGCACAAGCAGCTTCATGTTGAACAGTTTTAAGACTTTCTTTCATTTCATCAAACAGCTGAACAATCGATTTGTTCTTAGATTAAAACTGAATTTAAAGTTAGTAAATGCATTTCTATCTCCTGATGTTTCCATCCAAATCGCAGGTCACTTAGCATATTTGGCACTTAACCTCTCCTGACTCTTAACCTTCTCTTCCAGCTGCATGTGGTCCATTACAACTCTGACAAGTACAAGAGCTTTACTGAGGCCAGAGATAAGCCAGACGGGCTTGCTGTCCTCGCCTTTTTCTATGAAGTACGTGAGCCACAAATACCCCTTCCTCTCTTCTCTCTCTAACCACTAGGCTCGTACACAACTGCACAGAGTACAAGTGTTCTGTTAGACAGAAGACCACAACTGACACTGTGAGAAGTTTAGAAAGTGAAAAATAACATACTTTGCAGTGAAAAAACATAAATTTGGCAAACAGTCTGACAGTCTTTGAAGTCTGCGATACTTTGTTCTGCTCATCCTGCCGGGTTATAGGCTTTATTGAGTCTTCAGCTACACGGCAGCACAGTGAATGAGCGCTTGTTTCCACCGGGCTGCTCTGGATCTCAGACAGCCTGTAACCTTCAGCTATGAGACGCTTCCTTTCCTTTCCTTTGAGAGGTCATCGCCACAGCAACACCACAGCTGGCATCTACTGTGGTAGCAGCAGTTTGGAGTCAAATAATTTAGATGCATCCAAGTGAGAGTTTAAATGCAACTGGGACTTTATTTTCACTTCTACAGCACTTTACTCATAAGTTAATATCTGACATCTATCAAAGAAGGAACATGAAACAGTCAGAATGACTAAAAATTATAACTTATCTATAAAAACATGACCAAAACTGCCAGATGTGTGCAACAGTCACAAGTGACTCATCAAATGTCGGTTGTTGTATTTTTTTTTTTTTTAAAGAAATCAACTTTTTTTTGTTTCTAGCTCTTTATAAAACAAGTTAATAAATCTGTATTTTTGGTTGTATTAATGCCTTTTAAGCATGTTAAATACAATTTTATGATGAATGTTAAAGCAACACAAAGGTTCTAAAAAACTGTAATAATCCTCTAAAGCCTGCATTTGTGGGGTCAAGTCAGAATTATTTCTTTTCAATGAAAATTTAATCATAAACTTTAACACAGCTTTGTTTTATTTTCTTTCCAGGATGGCCATTTTGAGAACACCTACTATAGTGATTTTATTGCAAACTTGAAGAAAATCAAGTATGCTGGTGAGTTACTCAATAAAACAAACAAACAAAAGAAAAAACCCACATTGCTCTACTTGGGGTCAGAATCCAAATGTGACCTCTAGCTGAGCCATAACTCACTGGTTTAGTTTAACGTGGTGTTTGTGTAACCCTCACAGGTCAGTCCATGAACATATCCAACCTTGATGTCCGCTCAATGCTCCCCGAGAACCTGAACCACTTCTTCAGATACCAGGGCTCCCTCACCACTCCGCCCTGCTACGAGAGCATCCTCTGGACTGTGTTTGATACGCCCATTACTCTTTCACACAACCAGGTAAGGCCGCCCAGAGAGCCCTCTGCTCCAAAACTATTTTTTTCAAGAACTGATGTTTTTTTAAAATAAAGTCATAAGCCTAAGTCCTAAGTGGAAAACTGTTGAAGGGAATTGGTTTCTTTTAAATCTATTTTGCTGCTGTGCCACAAACTTATCTGCTCTTCTGCGGCGTTCAGATCAGGAAACTGGAGAGCACACTGATGGACATGGACAACAAGACCCTCTGGAATGATTACCGCATTGCTCAGCCTCTCAATGGGCGTATTGTGGAGTCTTCTTTCTTGCCGCGCCTCGGGAAAGGAAGTGTGTAGCTTATCGTTACCACACGATTGCACAATGATGTTATTATTTTTATCCTTAGAACTGGTGTTGGGTGGAAGGAGATGTGCAAGCTTGAGTCTATTTCTCAGTGCTTCCTTTGACTGTTTGTTTTTTCAGCATTTTGTCGGCAAGATGAAATGGAATCCAGGCTCCACAAGATCGAGGGTCTGATAACATCCATTGGAAAGAACATTCATTCAGGTGCTTGCTCATCTTAAAAACTGCCAAACATAGCTATATGTAAGAGATGGCTGTATTTACTCTGCAGTGTTTGCTACTTTCTCATTTCTTCCCTTTAGGTGGATTTCACAGCTCAAGGCCTACCAGACATGGTGGGTGGTTTTAAAATTTGATATTGATCTGCAGTTAAAGTAAGATGGCGCTTCTCCAGCCTGATTCTTGTTTTCTGTCCTCAGAAACTGTCTCTTTGTTTCCTTTGGTGCTCAACTTTCGGGAGAAAGATTCTGGCAGTTATGCTTTGGCCAGCCTCAGCCACCCCATGGACCTGGACGCCTTCACCGTCTGCATGCACGTCCTGCCTCAGGTCGAAGGAGTCCACACCGTCATCTCCTACTCCAGCAACGGCAATGACAACGAGCTGATGATCTCCCTCGAAGAGGGCAGGGATGCGAGAGAAGTCGGCCTCTGGATTGGCAACGAGTTTGTCAACTTGCCGCACAACTTCAAGCCCAAGGACTGGGTGAACTACTGCATTACCTGGTCGTCGCACACCGGCGGTGCGGAGCTCTGGATTAACGGCATGGTGGGGGAGCAGCGGTACCTCAGAAGGGATTATACAATCAGATCTGGCGGTGTGTTCCTTCTGGGCAAAGACCAGGATGGCTTACTGGGAATCTTCAATGCTGATGGCTTTGTGGGGAAGATGACTGATGTCAACGTGTGGGACTATGTGCTGACCACAGCAGATATCCGAGACCAAATGCAATGCATGAATAACAGCATGGTGGTGGGAAATGTCTTCAGCTGGGGAAACACCAAACTGAGCATGTACGGAGGGGTGCAGCTGGACAGTCAGTACAGATGTTCCTGATGCTTCTGTTTGTATGAGCTTCAACATGCTGCAACAAGGCAGAATATCATCTGTTGATGTTGGGGATTTGATTGAATTGTTGGTGAAGGGTTCATGGTATGTTTTACAAAGGACAAAATGCTTTTCAAGGCGCCTACAGGCCAATATTAAAAAGACGTCACAGCTTGAGCCATGTACTGCATTCATATGTCATCAATAAAAGCTTACAAGAGACCTGCTGTCTGCTCACTGACTCCTTCACACGTCCTTAACGCTGCATCTAGTGCACTCACCGACTCACAGCAAACCTTAGCCTGCATGGAAATCTACCAACATCTGCAGGCGCAAATACAAAGAAAAGGCACACAGAGGCATCTAAAATGAAAACACTGTCAAGTCTTCTACCACACACACACTCCCTTGCTCCACACCCGCAGCGAATACTTCCTCTTCTATCAATGTTCTCCTTCTTTCTTCAGAAGGGCGTGGCCTTCTGTGCATCCTGTGGGCTCTCTTTGAGGCCTTTTGGCGGCAGATCGCCGTCACCCAGATTTAACTCCACTTTGTTCCTCTTTGCAAACATCTGGAAGACCTCCAGGAAGGTCTTCTTCTTTGTTTCGGGCACCACCAGCCAGATGTAGATCAGGGTGACCAGACAGATGACGGCAAAAATGATGAAGCTGTAGGGGCCCAGGCCTCGCTGGGGAGAGAAGGAGAGGAAATGTGATTTCTGGGTCCTCGACATGAAATGTAAATATGTCAGGAAGACAAACAGAGCAAACAAGGTGAGGTCAAAAGTGAAACACTGCTCTTTATAGATGTTTCACAAGCATCTTCTTCCCTTGATTACACTTTCAGGTTTAAACATGTAAGAGGAAGTAAACATGAGATGAAGCTTATGTTTATATCTAAGATCACGTTATTCAGTGAAAACTCCTACACATAATGTCTCCTCATTTAAGATTTTACAATATGTTTTCTGGTGTTATAATATTCAAGCTCCGACATTATGTTTCAGGCGTTGTAAATGCAGTAAAAAATGTTTCTGGCACTCTCTGCATGTTTGCATTCCTCATGTATCTTCCTCCTCCTCATTCCCTATGTTGTGCCTCTTCTTGTCCTCCTCTTATTTTGTTTTCTCTGTCTGTGTTTGTGTACGAGGAGTAGGTGAGCCACTCCCTTTCCAGTTTTTCCCACTTCACTCGATGACCGAAACCAACACTGTTCTCTTGTGCTTAGATCCACCAGCTTCCCACCTGCCTGCCTGTTTTAATCAGCTGATTTGATCACCCCTGGCTCCAGTCTGCCCTGTTTACTGTGAGTCAAACAACAAGCCAGCTTTGCACACAGAAACTGTTCCTGACTAGTTCAGCAGCCAGCAACACTAAGCCATCCACCCAAGAAAAATCACTCCTTTTTTGAGCATGCACAATAAATGTTCTAAATGTCACCTAAGGTGAAGTGTGCATCAGGTAGGTGAGTGATAGGTCCAAACTGCATTCTCTAGCATGACAGCAATCAATAATAAACAGGAGGAACCAACTGGTTTTTTTGTTTTGTTCTCAGTTTGATACCTGAATCAAACCTCGGCCTCCATCTCATCCTATCCCCAGCATCCTCCTGTGTCACACAACTTTCTGCATGTCCTCCTTCACTACATCCATAGATCTCCTCTGTGTTCTTTCTCTTTTCCTCCTACCTGCCAGCTCGCCAGCTTGCTTGCAAATCTATGCAAACTGAAAAGAAAATATCAAAGTAATCCAATTATAAGTGACACAAAGGATCACAATATATCGAGGACATAAACTGCCTTGCTGGTTATGCTTGATAAAACATCTGGAACTAATTCCACTGAAGTCTGAACCTGTAAAAATTGAGTGACTAACCTCGAGGAAGGGAAAGATTAAACCAACGACGAAGTTGGAGAGCCAGTGGACGGAGCCGGCCACCATGAACGCCGCAGGCCTGGCTGTTTGCCGGAACATCTCAGTGGCCACCACATAAGGAATGGGACCTGCAGAACAAAAATGCAATTAACCACAACCAAAACACTCGAGACAGACATCATCAGTCTTCACAGTCAGAGAGGATGCTCATGTCTCAAACAAACTGAGTGCTGATGTACAAACTTTGATTATATGCCTGGTTACATCTAAACAACACTTCAGCTAATGGAGCGCCCTGCTGTAATCAGTATGTGTGTAAATACCAACAGGTCTACTCAGACAGACTCACTCGGCCCTATGGCATGTCCGATGATGTAGACGATGACAGAGGCGATGCTGACATAGGGCATCCATGTCACAGTCTCCTGCAAACACAGACAAGCAGCTCTCAGTAACTATTCCTTCTGATGTTTGTAAGCAGGAGCAACATTAACGGCTCCACATGGAGGCCTTGAGGATCAAAGGCAGATGATTAATGTGCCTACTCTCCATTGTGTCTCTAAATTGTGCCTTTACTGCTGCTGAAAATGACGCCTGTCTGAAAACATTGGCTCCAGGTGAGGTTGCAGGTTTGAAGGAGGGCAGCACTGCGTTTGCGGTTCTCTCTAATAGTCAGTGTTTAGGGTTAGGTCATGGCTCCTGCAAACAAAGGGGCCAAAATATCACTTTACTGTCTCAGACCATGATGGGAATCCTAGACGTACAACATGATTACAGGCTGGTAATCTGTAGCACAGTGACACCGTTTGTTATTTTGGCTTTTTACTGGTTGCGTCTTGTTTAATTATTTTGCCAATCTGTCATCATGTCCTATTCTGCTGTTCCTTAGCTGTCCTGCAGGAGTTCTCACTGTGGCTTTTCAGAAATGGCCAAAACATGGGGATAAAGTGCAGGTGAAATTAAATCAAACATACAAAGATTACATCTTTAAATGGCTATCATGGTTGTCTTTGGCTCTGATCACTACTCGACTCAGCGCCACAGCTAATTATGGATATCCAATGAAACTCTCAACCTGGTAGCAGAACACAAAAGAACAAAACTGGTTGACTTTGATTCAGTAATCAAAGTCAAATTATTTAATTATTTACTATATTATTTTTAGTTACTATATTTATTATTATATTTATTAGTTGCTGCTTACTCAATCTACAAGTGCGCAGGATGATGAAGAGGGACGCATTCTGGGAAAGTGGTTGGAGACCTGAAGAAGCATTGTCAAGGCATGAAAACTGCACACTCTACTACATGTTGCGAGGTCTAAGTGACAAGTTGAATTCCACCAACGACAACACCAAGAAAGCAGATGGTACCTTTGTGCGCTCCAAACACCTTCATTGTTGGAAAGAACATGGCCTCTACAACCATGACCCAGGCCCAACTACAGTGCCTCCCGAAATCGACCCCCACCATTTCCCATTGTCGGACACCGAACCAACAATCGAAGAAGTCAAGCATATGAATGGGAAAACACCCAGGCTAGACCACATCGCTGCAGAGGCAATCAAAACAGGAGGGGATATCCTCATTTCTCAACTGCATGGACTAATTCGACTGATCTGGAGAACAGAGGAGAAGGTAAAGGCCACAGCCGTGAGTGCAAGAACTACCGTGAAATTAGCCTCTGTTCCACCACTGGTAAGATCACAATGAAAATCATCCGGTTGCGCCTGCAAAAACATTGTGAGCAGTAAAGCAAAGAAGAGCAAGCCTGTTTTCGACCTGGGAGGGATTGCTGCAATCAGATTTTCATTCTTCGCCAACTGATCAACTAAAGAGTTCAATGTAGACAGAGGACAGGGATTGTGTTCATCGACTGCAAATCGAAGATGATCTTAAACAACAATATCTATCCATCGAGCAAGCAAAGGTCAAGGCCATAGATCGCAAGGCCTTGAAATACATCGTTGACCAAGCTGGAACCCCTACGGCACCCACAGCCTTGTATTGGCTTCATAGACCTCCTTTGCCAACTGCTAGGTAGGGACAAAAGAAAAAGAAAAAAAAAACGAATCATTGTTGTCTGACCTCCAATCCACCTGCATCCAGTTTCCTGCCATTTATCATGTGCCAGATGTTTGGTTCAGCTTTCTTTTTTGTTTTTTTAAATCACCAGAAGCCCTTCCTGTCACAGTCCCAAAGGGATTTGGGTCTCCTCACGGCACTGAACTGGGATGATTTGATCTCTAAACCACTACACTATGGAGACAAAGCTGTTTTTAATCTCTCATTTTCAGAAAACACATTCAGCAAAATTGGACAAATGAATAGCAGTTTCATGATCAGGTGCAGTCTTTACTCTTGTTCAAATTAAACTGATAACATATGTGCTTAATTTTTTAATTTAAACAGGACAAACTATAAAGTGTACAGGGCTATACTGTACACTTGATCTGTGCTCAGATCCGAAGTGATCAGACAACACTTCACAGTAAAAATGGATAAAAACCCAAAGCATACCACAAAAGGGACCCAATAGTTTCACAAAGAAGAAGAAGAAATTCTTTGATGGCCTGATCTCAACTTTGCAGTTACAGTAGATGAAGAACGATGTATAAAACATAGCCTTGAACAGATATTGGATAAGTTTTTGTTAAACCACTTAAGTAAAAGCTGAAAGTTTTTATTTCATTTATATGTCATTTACAAATGTGTAAGAGGAAAAATACAAAAACCTGTTTGTAGAGGCCTTTTCAACAATGCAGGTTCAAACTGGGACCCAAGACCAACACTGAGGTGATGTTTTTGTGATGCTTTTGTAGTGAAGTAGATTTTGGGTAGGTTGGTTTCTTACGTGATGTCCACGAATGCAGCGCTAACATCCACACCCTTCCCAGCCAATAATTAGAGGACGTTATAAGAAAGAGCTGGGCTTCACTAACAGAGAGCCATTTGGCATTCTTTCCCTGTCCAAGGTGGCCAAGAGCGTTAGGCGGCTAAGCACTGCAGAGCGGTTTTATTTCTTCAGGAAAGCTGCTCATTTTAGTATTGCCCTTTAAAAAGTGGATCGTGCCACACTGTTGTAGGCTTGTTGTTGTTTTATGGACTGGCCTTGACTGGCTCCTGGTTTTATGGTCTTTTTTACTCTGAATTGTTTGTATTTTGATCATGCTTTTATAAAGAATTGTATCTTAGGGTGTATTTGTTCTTGTTTTGTTTACATCTCTTTTACTGACTTGTTTGATCTTTTATGTTTTTTTGGGTTTTTTTGCCTTAATGGCGGTACGGCCGCTTGTTGTGGGGCTAGGCACGTGAGGTGGAATCCCCCTGATACATGAGAGTGTACACACTGGGAAATAGGTAGATTGGACCCTTTAGATTGCAGTGAGAGTGACAGTGAGGTTTGCAGTGAAACTACACGTGTGAGTAATTGATGGCACCCTTGGTCACTCCTCTCTGTAGGTTGCCTCCTCAAGTTGCCGGTCTCCACTATTTTGTTCAGTTATTTTACCAAAATGCTATTTTACTAGAGTAGCACCGTAGCAGTGAGCCTTGTCTTTTTAATCATTGTTTGTTAATAAAGTGTTTAATTATCGGTCTTGCATTGTCAGCCCTGCTACCTTAAGAAGTTCTCTTATTTTACAGGTCTATGCTTTTACTAGTTTTTCCTAATAAATATTGATTGTAAAAATGTTCTGCCTCACCTCTGCTTGCTAATAACGAGCTTCTGTAACTAGTATGGCATTTGCATTGGCTATAGAAATCTCTCCTGGGGTGTAACTCCCTCCCCAGGTGGCGTTGTCAACACCCTTTAGTCATCTTTACTGGTTATCCTCCTTTGCGCCACCACATTCTGATAAAAGTCCATCCATTTTGACTTAAATGGATGAAAGATGAGTGGGGGGAAAAGCCATAATCATGGTCTCAACAGCAGCAGTGCCTCTATTTTTTTTATTGCAGTTAAAACCATGAGTAACACCTTCATAATGTGCTCTTCATTGATTAATTATTCAATAGAGCTGGAACCCAATGGGGACAAAGTGCAGGTGAGGGAACAAAATTAAAATGAAACAGATAAAGATGAAGTCTTTAAAGGCCTGTCTATAGCTGCAATTAAATCAACCTCATGCGGCATTACTCTCTGATCCTGAGAGGTCTTACAAATCTCCTCTGATTCTTTCCAGGTTGGGGAACTAATAACTGAACCACTAGAGGGCAGCAGAGTGACAGGTTGCAGGCATTAGTAGTGCTGACAGGTCTGTACCATACCTGCAAGTTGAGTGCGACAGTGAGCAGCACACAGGCTCCGCAGCAGATCCCAAAACCACAGAGGAGGAGCAGGCGGCGACCTGAGGCTTCCACGATGAACACCTGGGATGACAAAACCCCCGTTCACAGTGGTTATCTCCATCTCACATGATCAAACAGCAGACAGACAAACAGCTCCTCCCCTCAGCTTTGCTGGGTACCTACAGCAGTTACACTCATAAAGACATTCACTGCTCCCGTTCCCACTGTGACATACTGGATGTCACTCTCCCTGACTCCTGCAGAGCCGTATATGCTGTCGGCATAGTAGTAGATCTGAGAGAAAAGAGAGAAATGCATTATGGTTATAACACAACAGCCTGTGAATAAGCAAGAACATAGATGTTGTCATGCATCCTGAAACTGAGAGGGACGAGGACAACTGGATGGGCACGTCTCACCGCATTGACACCCGACAGCTGCTGGCCCATCATCATGACGACTATGGAGATCAGCTGCCAGCGAAGAGAGCGCTGGGACAGCAGGGAGAACACACTCAGGTGACCTTCGGCCTTCTCGGACTGGTCCTCCTGACGCATCTCCAACAGCTCGCTGTCCACGTCGTCCCACCCACGCAGGCGCTGCAGTGCTAAGAGTGGAAATGCATACAGTGCCATAAATGCTCAGTTTATCTTCGATGTGTAGTTGTGCAACATCGCACTTTCTTACCTTTCGTTGCTTTCTTCTCGTCTCCATTCTGGATGAGCATGTACCTGGGGCTCTCAGGGAAGAAGGGGAGCAGCAGGAGCTGAATCGCGGCGGGAATACCAGTAAGGCCAAGCAGGAGGGTCCAGCCTGGACACACACAAGGAACACAGATACGCTTTTAAACCTATTCTTAAGACCATGTCTCAGCATCTGATGAATAAATGATCAAACATGTACAAACTTAACTACCTGTGCTGTTTCCCAGTATGTTTCTAATGCCCAGCACTTGGGCGCAGAGGATGCCAAAAGTGATGAAAAGTTCTGGAACAATGCAGAGAGCTCCCCTCAGGTTTTTGGGAGCGATCTCACCCAGATACATGGGCACCACAGTGGAAGAGAGACCTGCAGATGGGAAAGCATGCACGGGTGAAGCTAAACCGCCTGATCACGCCTGATCCTTAACCTGGGCTGTTGTTAAATTCGGGAGCTGACCTGCACAGATGCCTACTATAAACCTGGCTACAATGATGATCTCGTAGGACTTGGCGATCTCACTGACTCCCATCATTATAGCAGGGACGATGGAGAAGATGTTGTTGAAGAGGAGGGTGCCCTTCCTGTAGCAGGGATGAAGCATTAGTTGCAAGAAACATGCAGAGCATGCTAAACTACACGTGGAATAAAGCAGATTCTCACCTCCCAAGTTTGTTGACCAGAGGGGCCACCATCAGAGAGCCGAAGAAGCCTCCGAGAGGGAACATGGACACGGAGAGAGACCACAGCAGAGTCAGGACGTTCTCCTCCATCGGGCTGTGGTAACGCTCCATGTAGGTTGTATTATAAAACTGCTGCATGAACTGAAAAGAGCAGGAGAGCACTGATAGGAACGAATTATCTTCCCAGCGAGTTCCATTCAAGCTTTTCTTTCTTTAATCAGCTTACCTGCGATGGAGAGTTGACCACAGAGACATTATAGCCGTACTGGAAGGACGAACCAAAGGCAGCTATGAGTGTTGCCAGCACCAGGACTACAGTTAGCCTCTGTTTTTTGTTGGGGAGAGGGGGACAACATCAGAGCGCTATTTGAAAAGTCAGAAAAGAAAATTGTGACCATGGTTGTGATCACACGTGGACTGTAACTCACCCCTTTCCTCTCCACAGGCTTTCCCCATTCCTCGGTGTCCACCATGGCCGTGTTTGGGCTCGCTGTCACTTTCAGCAGTAATAACAGCACACTTTATTATTACTGCCCACTGGATCCTGCCTGCCCTTTGGACACCAGATTAGAGAGCGTGGCATTGGTTTATGGTTATCGCACTCATGTTGCTAACTGTGCGCTCCGTTTAATTAGTTTTTAAATTTTTCTTATGTAATACACCTGGAAGATTAAAAGCGGATATGAATGTTGATATCTAAATCTTACATTGCACTGTACCCTTCACTAAACAAGATCAATTGATGCAGCTGTCATTAAAGGAAAGAATGATAAGGATAATGCATCTTTATTGCTTTATTGATCCATGTGCAGGTGGATTTATTAAAATATAAATAATTATATAACATAAATATAAATTAATAAATAATTCTTATTAATAGTTTTAGAAGAGTTTTAGTCTGAGTATTACTGAAACAAACCTTTGTTTCCACGCAGCCACTTTTAAGCAGATAATGAAACCACAAAGTTTGATTTTATACATATATAATTGTAAAGCTCAGCAAATTTTCATTACACAGTTGTGCTAATTTAAATTTGTGGTTTTACAGGAAAATATTTTTATTATAAATAGAATTATTTATATGAGGGAATTAAGGTAAATATTTATATTCATATTAACCATTGGAAACTGTGCTGATTTGTCCAAACTAGAAGATGGTCTATATTAATTAGGCACTGGTTATCTGACAATTTCCTTCTTCTTAATGCAGATAAGACAGATATGATGGTCATTGGAGCACATAAATTACATTATTTGTCCCAAAACTTTGCGCATTGATTAATGTAACACTCTCCTTACTAAGCTACCGAAGAAAAGCTTTAGAGGTTTACAGATGGTACAAAAGGCAGCTGCTCACATTTTAACCAAAAATGAGAAATATGAGCACATTATTCCAATACTGAAATCTCTTCACTGGTTACTTTGTCAAGTTTGAGCAGGCTTTCAACGGTTTGGCACCCTCATATCTCTCTGACCTTTTACGGACGATACCTATCAACACCATTACTGAGACTAACCACCTGATCCTGTCACGGCGAATAGAGTGAACCGTGTGGGGAAAGATAAATGAGGATCCACACGCAGGCACTCGCTGAAGGTGTGAAGGTGGTTTATTGTAGAACAAAGGTGGGAATGGCAACACGGAACAAAACTGATCTATACTGAGACAAACTAAACTATTGAGCAATACTGGAAGAGCATGTTGGAGAAGGATGCAACACATAAAAGTGGCTAGTGGATCTAAGAGCAGACCACAGCAACCTGGCTCAAGAAGCTGACTCCACTCTATGAGTGTCTGGCAGTACAAGTGAGCCAGCTGCTAGTCAGTGAGAGACACCCAGAATGGCTAAACGAAGGCCGGACAGTCCTGATCCTCAAGGACCTCCAGAAGGGACCAGTCCCATCCAACTACTAGCAATAACCTCCCTTAGTACCACATGGAAGCTCCTGTCAGGCATCATAGCGGCCAAGATAAACAGGCACAAGGCTCATTAAGTGAGCAGGGTACAGAAAGGGATTGGCAGGAATAACAGAGGAGCATAAATCCACCCACTGGTAGACAGAGCAGTCGCCTGCAAGGCCAGACTGACCAACCTGTGCACTGCCTGGATTGATTACAAGAACTGGATGGTCCATATGACTGCATCCCCCACACCTGAGATCCTAAAAGCTTCACCAGGAACTCAATGGGGATGTGGCATAAAATACTAGAGGCCAACTTCAAGTCAATAGCACAAGTCACCACAAGCTTCTCCAGCTTCTCATGTTCCTTCTTCCTGATGTTGCTGTCATTCGGTATCGTTACATCTGTCACCACAGCCATCTTCTTCTGTTTGTCTACCATCACTATGTCTGGTTGGTTAGCCACCACTATTTTGTTCATCTGTGTCTGGACGTCCCACAGGATCTTAGCTCGGCCATTCTCCTCCACCCTAGGGGGCGTATCCCATTTTGAGCTTTTGACTTCCAGGCCATACTTGGCACAGATGTTTCTGTATACTATGCCAGCCACTTGGTTATGGCGTTCCATGTATGCCCTGCCTGCTAGCATTTTGCTGCCATGTGCTGGATATTCTCAGGGGCATCTTTACACAGCCTGCACCTGGGGTCTTGCCTGGTGTAATAGACCCCAGCCTCTATGGATCTCGACTACACTTCTCCAGTCTGAACGACATTCCGATGTCATCGTTGTATCCTGGTGGTGTGGATCAGTGAATTGATATCTCGTTCACTCTTTGCATGCAGCTTGATGTCATCCATGTACAGGAGGTGGCTGAAAACTGCTCCATTCCATAGCCAGACTTGTCAATGATCTCACTGAGGGGGTTCAGGACTATGCAGAACAGCAGTAGGGAGAGGTCATCACCTTCTTACATCCCACATTTGATGGTGACTTGTGCTATTGGCTTGAAGTTTTACTTGCATCTATTTTACTTGCATCTATTTGAAAAAGTGAGTTTAAACAAAACAAATTATATGCTGGAATATGCAGAAAATAGATTTAAATGTTAAACAAATTTCTTCCATTCAGAGAATGTTGGATATAATTTAGTTTTTGCTTGATACAATGTGCATAAAGTTAAAATATTAAAACTAATAAAATGAGTTTTAAAAAGAGAAATTTTCATTTCATGGAATTTTATATAATGAAATATGCAGAAAAAAGAGAATTGGACTGAAATGTCTATTGTTTTATAACATATTCAGGTTGTGTATTATGTTTTTAAAAGCAACTAAGTAATAAAGTAACTAATTACTTTTGAAAATAAGTAATCAGAACACTTTATTAAAGGAAATTGTGTAAAGTAACGGGATTACTTTATTGGAGAAGTAATCAGTATTAGCAACTAATTACTATTTTCAAGTAACTTGACCAACACTGCTCATAGATATTTACAATCTTTATATTTGAAGATATTCCTAAATTAAACGAATGCGCAGAGAAAAATGCTCCTTAATTCATGTTGTTCGTGGTAGAGAGGTGCTCCCGACTTATTTATTTATTCATTGTCAAACTAATAATGACATGACAGAGATGACTGTCGATTTTAGAAATCAAACATGTGCTCAAGCTTAAATTAAAAACGGAGTTCAGATTACAGTCAGATGCACAAAAGCTGCTTTTTTGACGCTATAGGATCACTGGGACCGCTCCGGGCGATGTAAGCTTAACGTCTGTGCAGAGTCGCTGTCCTGCGCGACAAAACCGGGAGACGCGGCGAAGGAGATTTTCTGCGTGTTTTTCTCTGAAGAAAATCTGTATGCGATGCCATCACCTCATGATGGAATACACTGGACATACAGGGGTGGGCATTTTTCATTCAGTGTGTCTGAATTAGTTTTTAAAGAATTTAATGCATAGTTGTATTTCATGGATGTTGATGCGTGGTGCGTAAAGCGTAGAGACGTTTATTTTGCAACAGAAATACTCAACAAATAGCATTTTTGAAAAATAAAAATAAAGTGATTGAAATGAAAATTGGGTTATTACTGTTTATTCACAAAGATGAAATTCTTTTGACTGCTTGGTGTCCTGGTTTAACGCGCTGTGCGTTATTGGACCAATACTTTTCGTTTAACAGCTGGTTGGCTCTTGTAAAAACCATGGACCATTTGGTGTACAGCGCAGCTACGATTCTGGCAATGAATGTTATTTGAAGATGCAACATTATTCTGCTGAACAAGTCCACTGCGTGCCAGGGAACCAGCAACATGTGAGCTGGGTGGTTAATCCATTTCAAAGAAGGCTAATGTAAATCAAAAGTTCAAACAGTGTCAGTCTGTACAGATGCACAGAAAGGACCACACCAGTTTTTTCTGCCTGAACTATCAAAGCATAAATTTACGTGGACGTTGAGGTAGAATTTCCATTTTTTGAAATCCCCTCATTTATGTATAGTTTCCATGACTGCCATTGCTTTTTGGAAAAGTCACCACTGCATCACATCAACAGCACTGTCAACATTGAAAAGAAATGCCTGCTGCTGAAATAAATGTGGGCCAAGGCTTTCCTGCTATGTAAAGTATTCATGATTTGTGATGATATATTTGTGTCAGTTCAAATCGACCTACCTCCCAGTATGAAAATCACTGAGGGACTCCCAGGAAAGTACACAGCTGTCCAGATGCACCTGCACTGAGGCGGCTGGGACCTGGAGGCCAGTGGAGCAGATCATGCCATAGATGGGATCCGCTACATGGCAGAGGTAGGCTTACAAAACACAAAGGCTGTCCACTGCAGTAAAGCCAGGTTTTAAAGAACGTCTGTCTCATGCTCAACCAAACTGGGATCAATTATAGGTGCAGAAGTTTAAAGGGATGATGGGTTTCATCAGAGTGAATTCTTTTAACAAGGAAACCAGAATGACCTGCATCTATTAATCAGCCCTCTTTTTTTGAAACCACTTCTAATCTGCACACAAACAAATTTCTTGCTTCCTGTTGAACCGTTTCAAGACTTTCTTTCATTTCATCAAACAGCTGAAACAATCGAAAGTTAGTAAATGCATTTCTATATCCCGATAGTCTTCAGCTACACGGCAGCACAGTGAATGAGTGCTTGTTTCCACCGGGCTGCTCTGGATCTCAGACAGCCTGTAACCTTCAGCTATGAGACGCTTCCTTTCCTTTCCTTTGAGAGGTCATCGCCGCAGCAACGCCACAGCTGGCATCCACTGTGATAGCAGCAAATAATTAAGATGCATCCAAGTGAGAGTTTACATAAAACTGGGACTTTATTTTCACTTCTACAGCACTTTACTCATAAGTTAATATCTGACATCTATCAAAGAAGGAACATTAAACAGTCAGAATGACTGAAAAATATAACATATCTGTAAAAACATGACCAAAACTGTCAGATGTGTGCAACCATTACAAGTGAGTTATTGAATATCTGTTTAAAAAAAAAATCAACTTTTTTTTGGTTTCTAGCTGTTTAGAAAACAGGTCAATAAATCTGGAGTTTTGGTTGTATCAGTGCCTTTCAAGTATGTTAAATACAATTTAATGATAAAGCTTAAAGCAACACAGATCCTAAAAAACTGTAATAATCCTCTAAAGCCTGCATTTATGGGATCAAGTCACAATGATCTCTTTTCACTGAAACTTTAAGCATCAATGTTACACAGCTTTGTTTTATTTTCTTTCCAGGATGGCCATTTTGAGAACACCTACTATAGTGATTTTATTGCAAACTTGAAGAAAATCAAGTATGCCACAAAAACAAACAAACAGAAGAAAAACCCCACATTGCTCTACTTGGGGTCAGAATCCAAATGTGACCTCTAGCTGAGCCATAACTCACTGGTTTAGTTTAACGTGGTGTTTGTGTAACCCTCACAGGTCAGTCCAAGAACATATCCAACCTTGATGTCCGCTCAATGCTCCCTGAGAATCTGAAGCGCTTCTTCAGGGCTCCCTCACCACTCCGCCCTGCTACGAGAGCATCCTCTGGACTGTGTTTGATAACATCCATTGACGACAGTCATTCGGGTGCTTGCTCATCTTACAAGCTGCCAAACATATCTACATGTAAGGGATGGCTGTATTCACTTTGCAGTGTTTGCTTCTTTCCTTTTTCTTTCCTTTAGGTGGATTTCACAATTCAAGGTCTATCAGATATGGTGGGTGGTTTTAAAATTTGATATTGACATGCAATTAAAGTTAGATTGGTGATTCTCCAGCCTGATTCTTTTTTTCTGTTGTCCTCAGAAACTGGCTCTTTGTTTCCTTTGGTGCTCAATTTCCAGGAGAAAGATTCTGGCAGTTATGCTTTGGCCAGACCAAAACTGAGCATGTACGGAGGGGTGCAGCTGGACAGTCAGTACAGATGTTCCTGATGCTTCTGTTTGTATGAGCTTCAACATGCTGCAACAAGGCAGAATATCATCTGTTGATGTTGGGGATTTGATTGAATTGTTGGTGAAGGGTTCATGGTATGTTTTACAAAGGACAAAATGCTTTTCAAGGCGCCTACAGGCCAATATTAAAAAGACGTCACAGCTTGAGCCATGTACTGCATTCATATGTCATCAATAAAAGCTTACAAGAGACCTGCTGTCTGCTCACTGACTAATTCACAGGTCCTTAACGCTGCATCTAGTGCACTCACCGACTCACAGCAAACCTTAGCCTGCATGGAAATCTACCAACATCTGCAGGCGCAAATACAAAGAAAAGGCACACAGAGGCATCTAAAATGAAAACACTGTCAAGTCTTCTACCACACACACACTCCCTCGCTCCACACCCACAGCGAATACTTCCTCTTCTATCAATGTTCTCCTTCTTTCTTCAGAAGGGCGTGGCCTTCTGTGCATCCTGTGGGCTCTCTTTGAGCTCTTTCAGCGGCAGATCGCCATCACCCAGATTTAACTCCACTTTGTTCCTCTTTGCAAACATCTGGAAGACCTCCAGGAAGGTCTTCTTCTTTGTTTCGGGCACCACCAGCCAGATGTAGATCAGGGTGACCAGACAGATGACGGCAAAAATGATGAAGCTGTAGGGGCCCAGGCCTCGCTGGGGAGAGAAGGAGAGGAAATGTGATTTCTGGGTCCTCGACATGAAATGTAAATATGTCAGGAAGACAAACAGAGCAAACAAGGTGAGGTCAAAAGTGAAACACTGCTCTTTATAGATGTTTCTCAAGCATCTTCTTCCCTTGATTACACTTTCAGGTTTAAACATGTAAGCGGAAGTAAACATGAGATGAAGCTTATGTTTATATCTAAGATCACGTCATTCAGTGAAAACTCCTACACATAATGTCTCCTCATTTAAGATTTTACAATATGTTTTCTGGTGTTATAATATTCAAGCTCCGACATTATGTTTCAGGCGTTGTAAATGCAGTAAAAAATGTTTCTGGCACTCTCTGCATGTTTGCATTCCTCATGTATCTTCCTCCTCCTCATTCCCTATGTTGTGCCTCTTCTTGTCCTCCTCTTATTTTGTTTTCTCTGTCTGTGTTTGTGTACGAGGAGTAGGTGAGCCACTCCCTTTCCAGTTTTTCCCACTTCACTCGATGACTGAAACCAACACTGTTCTCTTGTGCTTAGATCCACCAGCTTCCCACCTGCCTGCCTGTTTTAATCAGCTGATTTGATCACCCCTGGCTCCAGTCTGCCCTGTTTACTGTGAGTCAAACAACAAGCTAGTTTTGCACACAGAAACTGTTCCTGACTAGTTCAGCAGCCAGCAACACTAAACCATCCACCTAAAATAAACTCCTTCTTTTCTTCACATGCACAAGAAATATTCTAAGTGTCACCTAAAGGTGGAGTGTGCATCAGGTAGGTGAGTGATAGGTCCAAACTGCATTCTCTAGCATGACAGCAATCAATAATAAACAGGAGGAACCAACTGATTTTTTAAAATGTTGTTCTCAGTTTGATACCTGAATCAAACTTGGTGCTGAACCATTAGGAAAATGTTGTAAAAGGAAAAAATATATCTGAAATCTACTTTTTCTACTTTACCTGAGCACTCGAAGCACTTTATACAAAACGCTTAATTTGCCCATTCCAATGAAGACTTTTTTCTCTCTGCTGAAGTGCTTTCTATCTGACACTCACACTCCAATATATGCATCAGAGGCTTGAGGTTAGTATCTTGCTAAAAGATAAACATGAGGCAGTAATTTTGAGTACAATTCAAATCAGTATAAGTCAGCATTTTGGCCCACTCACTTTAGGGGTCACTACAGCAACTCACTGGTATCATGTCACCCTATCCCCAGCATCCTCCTGTGTCACACAACCCCTCTTCATTTCCTTCTTTACTAGATCTATGAATCTCCAAAATCCTTTGTCAACTATATCCATATAGGGTCTGCACATGTCCACAGCAGTTCAGTTCCTTAACTTTGGCGGCAAAACCTGAGCCGTTACTCTCATGTACTCTTCTCTAATCCTGTCCCTCCATCCTGGTCATGCTGGTTTCTTCAGCTCTGCCACCTCCAGCTCAGCCTCCTGACTTTTTGTTAGCACCACAGTCTCCAAACCATTCATCATAGCAGGTCTCACTACCATCTTGTAATCTTTCCCTTTCACTCTTGCTGCTATCTTGTTATAAATCATCCTTGACACTCATTTCTAGCCACTCCACCCTGACTGCAATCCTCTCCTCTCTTACGCACTGTTTGTTGCAGCATATTCTTTACTTAATTCTTATATTTGTGTTGCAAGGATGAAATGCAAACGAGTGCACTTAAATCTTTTCTAAACAGGTTAATCCCTGTTTAGAAAAGCAATCCCTTGTTTGCAAATCTATGCAAATTGCAAAGAAAATATCAAAGTAATCCAATTCTAAGTGGCATAAAAGATCACATTACAGTGAGGATGTGGGGGGAACTGCCTTGCTGGTTATGCTCGACAAAACATCTGGAACTAATTCCACTGAAGTCTGAGCCTGCAGAAATTGAGAAACTAACCTCGAGGAAGGGGAAGACAAGGCCAACAATGAAGTTGGAGAGCCAGTGGACGGAGCCGGCCACCATGAACGCCGCAGGCCTGGCTGTTTGCCGGAACATCTCAGTGGCCACCACATAAGGAATGGGACCTGCAGAACAAAAATGCAATTAACCACAACCAAAACACTCGAGACAGACATCATCAGTCTTCACAGTCAGAGAGGATGCTCATGTCTCAAACAAACTGAGTGCTGATGTACAAACTTTGATTATATGCCTGGTTACATCTAAACAACACTTCAGCTAATGGAGCGCCCTGCTGTAATCAGTATGTGTGTAAATACCAACAGGTCTACTCAGACAGACTCACTCGGTCCTATGGCATGTCCGATGACGTAGACGATGACAGAGGCGATGCTGACATAGGGCATCCATGTCACAGTCTCCTGCAAACACAGACAAGCAGCTCTCAGTAACTATTCCTTCTGATGTTTGTAAGCAGGAGCAACATTAACGGCTCCACATGGAGGCCTTGAGGATCAAAGGCAGATGATTAATGTGCCTACTCTCCATTGTGTCTCTAAATTGTGCCTTTACTGCTGCTGAAAATGACGCCTGTCTGAAAACATTGGCTCCAGGTGAGGTTGCAGGTTTGAAGGAGGGCAGCACTGCGTTGGCGGTTCTCTCTAATAGTCAGTGTTTAGTGTCAGGTGTCATGGCTCCTGCAAACAAAGGGGCCAAAATATCACTTTACTGTCTCAGACCATGATGGGAATCCTAGACGTACAACATGATTACAGGCTGGTAATCTGTAGCACGGTGACACCGTTTGTTATTTTGGCTTTTTACTGGTTGCGTCTTGTTTAATTATTTTGCCAATCTGTCATCATGTCAGATTCTGCTGTTCCTTAGCTGTCCTGCAGGAGTTCTCACTGTGGCTTTTCAGAAATGGCCAAAACATAGGGATAAAGTGCAGGTGAAATTAAATCAAACATAAAGAGATGTGGGTCTCCACACCCACCTGAATCCAATTTCCTGTTATTTATCATGTGCCAGATGTTTGGTTTAGCTTTTTAAAAAAAACAACAACAAAAAACAAAACAAAACACCAGAAGCCCTTCTTGACACAATCCCAAAGGGATTTGGGTCTCCTCCCTATACTGAACTGGGATCTTTGGCCTGTTAGTCAGATGTATAAACCACTACACTATGGAGACAGAGATGTTTTTATATATAATGTCTCATTTTTAGGAAACACAAAAGTAATTAGACAAACAGTTGCATAGTTAAGTGCGGCCTGTACCCTTTTACAAATTAAACTGATAACATATAAGTTTAATTTACTGCCAACAGCCACTAATCCTTTCAAAAAAAAATCCATATCATCGTTGTGCATATCAGTTTCAACATCTACAATCTGGAGACACCTTCCTGAATGGAAATAGAGGATTTATAATATCACCCTGGTAATAACCCTGGCAGGTTTTAGATCTCACCCTGGGTCAACACACCTGAATCAAATGATTAGTTTGAAGCCCTCCAGTCCTCTGGAGGGCTTCAAGACATGTTGAGGAGGTAATTTAGCCATTTAAATCAGCTGTGTTGGATCATCTAAAACCTGTAGGACACTGGCCCTTGAGGCCTGGAGTTCCCGTCCCCTGTTTTATAACAAGGTGCGAACTACTGGTTACACTCAAGAACAGGAAGGCCAGATTAGACTAAACTCTAAAAGGCCTGCACAGATCTGGAAAAAAAAAATCTTGGGATAAATGAAAGCAAGATGAACCAGAATGATGGAAGAAAAAAAAAAATGGAGAAGCAGAGAAACAGTTCTGGATCTGAAGCATACTGCACCATCTGTCAAACATGGTGGAGGCAATGCTATGGCATGGGCATGAATGACTTGAACCAAACCACTGGCGTTTGTTGCTGACATGGCTGCTGATAGAAGTAACAGGACAAACTGTAAAGTGTACAGGGCTATACTCTGTGCTCAGATTTGAAGTGCTCAGACAATGTTTCACAGTAGTTTGATGGCCAATCTCAACCCAAGCACAGCAGCTTTGCAGTTTTAGTATATGTACAACTATGTATAAAACGTATGCAACTTCTGAACAGCGATTGGACAAGTTTTCGTAAAACTACTTGATTAAAATCTGAAAATTTGTATTTGATTCATACGTCATTTACAAACATGTAAAGAGGCAAAACTACAAAAACCTGTTTGACATATTATTGACTAACTGTCCACAATAGAAGCCTTTGCAACAGTGCAGGTTCAAACTGGGACCCACGTTCTGGACTCTAAGTAAGCCAAAAGTCTGTCCACTCTGAGTTAAATGCATGAGAGATGAGTGGGGGAAAAAAGCCATAATCAGTGGTGGTCTCAACAACAGTAGAGTGCCTCTATTTTAATGCAGTGAGGTTAAAACTATGGAGTGGACTAACGCCTTCATAATGTTAAATTTTATTCAGTGCTTTTAATTAATTAATTATTCAACAGAGCTGTAACCCAGTGGGGACAAAGTGTAGGTGAGAGCAGAAAATTAAAATCACACAGATTAAGATGAAAATTTTAAAGGCCTGTTGCTGTAGCCTTGTAGGAATGAGGATTTTGGTGGCTGCTGTTGGAAAAAAAAAGAGTGTCCTGGTTATCCAAAAATATGCTGAACAATGTCAAATGACTTAAATTCAGTAACATAGAAGCATAATATGTGAAATGCTGTTAAAATTACAAGCAGCTCACATTTACAAACTCACCTCTAACTATAATTAGTACATTTTTAGACTATAGCTGCAATTAAATCAATCTCACGAGGCGTTACTCTCTGATCCACTGATCCTGAGATCATAAACAGGATCTTGCAAATCTCCTCTGATTCTTTCCAGGTTGGGGAACTAATAACTGAACCACTAGAGGGCAGCAGAGTGACAGGTTGCAGGCATTAGTAGCGCTGACAGGTCTGTACCATACCTGCAAGTTGAGTGCGACAGTGAGCAGCACACAGGCTCCGCAGCAGATCCCAAAACCACAGAGGAGGAGCAGGCGGCGACCTGAGGCTTCCACGATGAACACCTGGGATGACAAAACCCCCGTTCACAGTGGTTATCTCCATCTCACATGATCAAACAACACACAAACAGCTCCTCCCCTCAGCTTTGCTGGGTACCTACAGCAGTTATGGTCATAAAGACATTCACTGCTCCCGTTCCCACTGTGACATACTGGATGTCACTCTCCCTGACTCCTGCAGAGCCGTATATGCTGTCGGCATAGTAGTAGATCTGAGAGAAAAGAGAGAAATGCATTATGGTTATAACACGACAGCCTGTGAATAAGCAAGAACATAGATGTTGTCATGCATCCTGAGTTATTGTGTGAGGGACGAGGACAACTGGATGGGCACGTCTCACCGCATTGACACCCGACAGCTGCTGGCCCATGTTCATGACGACTATGGAGATCAGCTGCCAGCGAAGAGAGCGCTGGGACAGCAGGGAGAACACACTCAGGTGACCTTCGACCTTCTCGGACTGGTCCTCCTGACGCATCTCCAACAGCTCGCTGTCCACGTCGTCCCACCCACGCAGGCGCTGCAGTGCTAAGAGTGGAAATGCATACAGTGCCATAAATGCTCAGTTTATCTTCGATGTGTAGTGTAGTTATGTGCGAAATGTGAATGATGGTGGTGATGATGATGGTGAAACCCTGGGTTTCGGCACCAGTGTGGTGTGAATAAGGTGGGACCACAGATTGTTATTGAGAGCCATCTTTATTCATTCCACGGCTGCAGGAACACCACCATCATTCACCAACCCGAGTCCCCGTGTTTTAACAGGCAGGTGTGATTGCGGATGTCGTGAAGGTGCGTCCGCACGGCACCGCCGACCACGGCTCACCACAGAGATTTTTCATCAACCCTGCTCAACAAAGATACCGGGGAACTGGTGACACTTGTTGGAGATGTGGGGGAGATGGAGCTAACCATTTCCATATCTTTTGGGATTGCAAAGTTATTCGCCAGTACTGGTCTCTAATCCACGAACGTCTACAAAATGTTTTTTCATTTGTTTTCCCTTTAACCTTTGAGATTTTTGTGTAACACACCAGTGGATAAATTGAATTCTAATGATAGAAGACGTTTGTATATCCTACTGGCTGCGAGTAAAAAGCCCCTTACGAGGAGATGGCTTAAGCCTGAACCACCAACGATGGAAGATTGGATACATTCTGTACAAGAGACATATACGATGGAAAAATTGTCATTTTCTCTTAAACTTCAGAGGGATACCTTCTACAGAATATGGTCTAAATGAACAGAATACGTTAAGCCTGTTAGGTGTGATTTTTTTATGAACCATGCTTTTTTTATGTTGATGACATCGCACTTTCTTACCTTTCGTTGCTTTCTTCTCGTCTCCATTCTGGATGAGCATGTACCTGGGGCTCTCAGGGAAGAAGGGGAGCAGCAGGAGCTGAATCGCGGCGGGAATACCAGTAAGGCCCAGCATGAGGGTCCAGCCTGGACACACACAAGGAACACAGACACGCTTTTAAACTTATTCTTAAGACCATGTCTCAGCATCTGATGAATAAATGATCAAACATGTACAAACTTAACTACCTGTGCTGTTTCCCAGTATGTTTCTAATGCCCAGCACTTGGGCGCAGAGGATCCCAACAGTGATGAAGAGTTGCGGAACAATGCCGAGAGCTCCCCTCAGGTTTTTGGGAGCGATCTCACCCAGATACATGGGCACCACATTGGAAGAGAGACCTGCAGATGGGAAAGCATGCATGGGTGAAGCTAAACCGCCTGATCACGCCTGATCCTTAACCTGGGCTGTTGTTAAATTCGGGAGCTGACCTGCACAGATGCCTACTATAAACCTGGCTACAATGATGATCTCGTAGGACTTGGCGATCTCACTGACTCCCATCATTATAGCAGGGACGATGGAGAAGATGTTGTTGAAGAGGAGGGTGCCCTTCCTGTAGCAGGGATGAAGCATTAGTTGCAAGAAACATGCAGAGCATGCTAAACTACACGTGGAATGAAGCAGATTCTCACCTCCCAAATTTGTTGACCAGAGGGGCCACCATCAGAGAGCCGAAGAAGCCTCCGAGAGGGAACATGGACACGGAGAGAGACCACAGCAGAGTCAGGACGTTCTCCTCCATCGGGCTGTGGTAACGCTCCATGTAGGTTGTATTATAAAACTGCTGCATGAACTGAAAAGAGCAGGAGAGCACTGATAGGAACGAATTATCTTCCCAGCGAGTTCCATTCAAGCTTTTCTTTCTTTAATCAGCTTACCTGCGATGGAGAGTTGACCACAGAGACATTATAGCCGTACTGGAAGGACGAACCAAAGGCAGCTATGAGTGTTGCCAGCACCAGGACTACAGTTAGCCTCTGTTTTTTGTTGGGGAGAGGGGGACAACATCAGAGCGCTATTTGAAAAGTCAGAAAAGAAAATTGTGACCATGGTTGTGATCACACGTGGACTGTAACTCACCCCTTTCCTCTCCACAGGCTTTCCCCATTCCTCGGTGTCCGCCATGGCCGTGTTTGGGCTCGCTGTCACTTTCAGCAGTAATAACAGCACACTTTATTATTACTGCCCACTGGATCCTGCCTGCCCTTTGGACACCAGATTAGAGAGCGTGGCATTGGTTTATGGTTATCGCACTCATGTTGCTGACTGTGCTCTCTGGTTAATTTTTTTTAATGTAATACACCTGAAAGATTAAAAGCTTACTTGAATGTTGATATCTAACTCTTATATTGCACTGTATCCTTGACTAAACAGGATCAGTGGATGCAGGTGTCATTAAAGAAAAAAATGATAAGGATAACGCATCTTTATTGCTGATCCACGCGCAGGCTGCACTGCATCAGATGGATTTATTAAAATAATACAACAGCAACAACTTCAGCATTTACTGTCAAACAGTTTGAAAGGTTTATCTGCTTGCACCTCTCATCGATGACACTAAAAAACTGTTTGTTTGTTCGCCCTTGCACAAACACCACAGCTGTAAACATTTCTTTTTCCAAATGTTTGCTTTGTCAGAAATCTGTCATGCACACCATCATCTCTTATCTCTAAAGCCGAGCCTGCTTGTCGATACAACGCCCCTGAGGCTATTTGCTCCTGGAGCTGGATGTTACTTGCTTCAAAGCACAAACAAACAAACCAAAGAAAAAAAGCAAACAATTACATTTCAGAACTACTTCTGCTCAGAGTAAACTATTACTGAGGCAGTCTTGGAAGAATAGACTGAGTTTTACTGAAATAAAATGAATGAAACCAGAGTTTGTTTTTATACATGAAGGTAATAAAAAGCAGTAAATGTTTACTACACAGTTGCGCTATTTTAAATTTGCTGTTTTAGAGAAAACTCTTTTTATTTTAAATAGAATTATTTACATAAAGTAACAGGTTTCATCAACAGGTTCATTTTAGATTTTAAAACATGCAAATGATGCCTTTTACTCCTTTGGATACAAAGAGGTTTGGCTTGGATGGCAGTCAAAGAGTTTGAAACTTTAACAAATCTGACATAAGATGTGATAAAAAGAATTCCAGCTACTCAGACGAGCAAAAATTATGGAGACTGTTACCAACCTCCCTCAATTCGTATCAAGATGCTGACATTTTCTACATTGTTCACATTATCAGTGTAAAACTACAGCAAAAAGCTGTGGTCTGGAAGTGAAAGGTTAAGGCCTTGAAGTAAGGTTGGAGCAGGGTTATGGTGCTTTGATAGCATAAATTTTAACATTATGGGGGTTTACATATAGAACCAAGTGTAACCTTTATTAGGTTACACTTGGTTACATGTCACTTCTTTTGCTCATATCACGGTGAAAGAAGCTAGTGGAGCTATTGTTGCTGCTGGTAGCATCCCACCAAGGTGGTAAAGTGGATAAAGTGCAGGTTCACTTCCAGTTTAAAACCTTACTCCCATGTTTAAAAAAAGATTTACAGTCAGTTCAAGGGGTTAACATGCACATATCAGCACAGAAACATGCACACAACACTGCCGTAATAAAATGCTATCATGATAATGACAGTGTTGTGGAGATATGTGAAGGTGTTACTGTGAGGGTTGCAACAACAACAAAAAAATCTCTTGCTTTGGTTTGCTGACAATTCCAGGAGGTTTTCTAAGAGCGGAGTGATGAAGGGAGACCAAAAACCAGTTTTCTTAGAAGTGGCCTGGAAATCACTGAGCTCCATTCCAGGTTTTGTGCAATACCTTGTGCTTTAACACAGAGGACGCATTACATAAGAAGTCATATGAAGCTAAAGCTACTTCCAGCTGCTCCCTTATTCACAATGAGTCACCAGAGTGACTGAAGGAACTACTGAGTGTCAATAAACAAGAAAAAACGGCGTCCAGTGGACGGTCTGTGTATTCAACCCCACCTCTGGCGCCGGTGCCCACCTCTCAATTTTAAATCCATGTAGACATTGAGGGTTCTCGGGAGGGACCGTGCTAACACCTGCTGCTCTCTGGCAGCAGCACCATGCTCTCCCGTGTTTTAAATGCACCTTAGAACAACATGCAGCAACACTACACATGAGCAAGAGGAGGGAGGTTTGGAGTCTTCACACACCCCTGTTCTCTGCTGGCCTTCGGGGTGTGGGGGCTGGAAGGAGGTGTTGGCCGTCCGATTGGGATCTGGGATGCGGGGCCTCCCTGCTGCTGCGGAGCCTGGGGCGGTCTGCTTGCCTCCATCCCGGGGGAAAGGGTAACATCTCCTGGGTCTAGGTGCCGTTTCCCCCTCCAGGGGCGAGGGTACCTGGACCCGGGGTATAGAGTTTGTTTGGGGAGTGTGATTGTGTGTACAGTGTCCATGTATGTCTATCCCTATGTTGGGTGAGTGCTGAGTATTTGTATATGTGTGCATGAGGGTGGGAATGCATGTTTGTGTCTGTGTCTATATGTCAGGTCGGGTCTTAGACTCCACCTCTCTGGGAACTCCCAGGCCCTCCAAAGGCCTGTCTCTCCTCACCACACTCCCTGCCGGTAACTGATGCCCTCAGGGGTCGGTGCGTTGGTGGTTCTTGGTGTCCGGGGCTGGGCGCTCAGGTATGTACCAGCTCACTCCCGGTGACTACTTGGCGGGGCCTGGTGCCTGTTGTTGGCAAGGCCGTGATGATCCATTTGGCAAAGTAAATCCGTTGGGTATCCTTGCTGGTCTTCAGACTAGTGATGGGATTTTCGGCTCTTTTTAGAGAACCGGCTCTTCAGGTTGTTTTGTTGCTTTAATGAATTTATTATTAACAATAATATAAAATTATGCTCAAAAATTGGTTTTATTTATATATGTTTATATATAAATATATGTGGTGGCCCCTAGAGACAAAACACATACAAACTCCAAAACAAATTTCTAGCATTAACTGAACTTCCAAAACAGAGCTACTTAGATCACTTACATTAAACAATTGAAAGCATGTGTGTATCGTTTGTGTATTTATACACAAGCACTCATATATATTCAAATAATAAAAAAAAAAAAGTTAATTTACCTGTTATTACCACACACCAAATCCAGTCGTTGGTACTTCCTGGCTTGTGTAGCCACTAGGTAACAAAAGCTCAGCTCAAATCTTACCTAGCGTGCTATAAAGCAGAACCGCACAAACTCATAGATAATTACACAATTGTTATACAGTTCAGACTTCATTCATTTCCAAAACAACTTTACAAGCAGTTACAAATACATTCAACCTTGCATGTTATACAATTAAAACATTTACCAATATAAGTAACCAATCCTGGGATGTCCTATTAATAAATAACACTTTTTCACGTCAGTGTGGCTGAAACCTACCTGCTGAGTGAGATCAGTCCAAAAACATTGTGACAGAGCTGATGGACTTTAAAACGGTTATTTTCTTCCTCTGATGGCTTCTTTGTTTTCCCTGTGCAAAGAGATCAACAACAGCAACACAATCACAAAAACAGAGAAATAAATGAATAGCATTACTGTCATGGACTATGGGTCAAAGTATCATCAGAGCATTCTGCATCCTCCTCGTGTTTGTGTTCAAAAAGCTGCTTTTGGTTTTGTAGATACAGCTCCTTCTTTCCTAAACATGCGGCTGCCTCGGTAGCAAAATGGCAACCGCTTTTTAAAATTAAGCTAAAAAAAAAAAAAAAAGCTAATTAAAAATATGCAACAAAACAGTAATTGTGTTTGATTCTTCTGAGGAGTAAAGTGCAATAAAATAAAATAAAATACAATAAATGTCTGACCAAACATCGTTTGTAAGTAAATAATTGCAAAGTACTTACTGGACTTCAGCCACCAGTCACACACTTGTAGAAATACCCCCACACGACAAACTTCCAAATGACTGCGTGGATGTGAGCGTGTAGGCAACGGACCAAACCATTGTGAGGCAAATGGGTTGGGGGTGGTTGGGGTATAAGGTGTGGGGTGGGGAAACTTGTCAGATATTAAAATGACTTGTTTGGCTTCTTTAAACAAATAAATCAATCAATAGCAGCCTTGGTTTTCGTGCATATTAATATCAGTTCACCGTTCAGCTGTATTACTGCATAGTTATACATACAAATAATGAGGAGACAGAGTTTTCTGGTTTTCACAGGAGAAGGAGCAGGTTAGGACCATCGTGTCGCCATGTAATTTCCATCGATGGTTGCACTGCACTGATTGGACCAAAATTTTCTAGAGGTATGAGGGGGTGTGCACGGTGGTGACACTCCAGACCTCCTCTCCGCCCCCCACCACCACCACCACCAATTGGGGAGAGAGCACAGATGCAAACCAGGAGTCAACAGCCCCTCGTAGGCTTGCTGACCCAGGAAACAACAGCTGCTGCTCCCCTCCTGCGGTATTTTATTTGTCTTTTTTTGTTTTTCTCCATCCCCCTCTGCGCATTTTCTTGCAGGTGGCCTACATTATCCAACCTCCACACCCCAGCGGTATTTGAAGCAAGCAACACTTCCATGTGTAGCAGGTCTACCTTGTTTGCTTCGGGCCTTTAACACTGCAGTGCTGTTCCTCTCTAATCCCAAAGACAAACATGATAAAACCCAGTCTAAAAGTTGCTGAGACGAAACAGGTTGCAGACTGTGCTGAAGAGACTGTTTCATATTAAACATGGAAGTGTTACATTCAAAAGTCTCTCACGTGAGAGACTTTTGAATGTAATCTTCTTGGTAGATTTTTGTTCCCCTTATATTATGAAATGGGAGCTCCACGCAGAAAATTTGCATTGCTAGTAGTCCCAGCAGTAAACAGTTGGTGGCGCTAATGCGACGAGTAATGCCAGAACAAAGTGCACGTTCGCTGGGAACTCAGTAGCCGCCTTTTTGCTCACACACTAAACACTGCCACTGCTAATTTATTGCCTGTGGTGGACAACGTGCTTGAGAATGGGCTCCCGGGACCAATGACACTGCCTGTGTTACCCCCCCTCCAAGTTAAGTTTACTGGTGAATGGTCACCCCTGGTATTGTAGCACAGGCTCTCTTAATGAATTTAAGCAGGCAGAAAGCAGAAAAGTCTTTCTTAAGCGGCCCCCTCCTGACTCAAGTCACTTCAATGCCAGCCAAATCCCTGAACTGACACAACACATTACTTCCCGCAGGAAATACGGTAAGTGCTGCTCCTCTGTACGCCCTCTTCCATCCACAAGGATAAAAGACAAAAACTATTTATTGGCTGTTTATTTTAGATGTCATTGGCACAAACAACATTCACTACCTGCATTTTCCCAGACATGGTATCTGGTTATTGATGGTCTTAGAGAATGAACTCTGCACTGTGTCCCGTTTCTTTAGACCTCAGATAAAAATTTGATTGGAGGAAAATATAGTTAGGCCTGTGATGTACTGGTGACCCTTCCGAGGTGTACTCTGTGTGCACCCACCGTCAGCTGGGATAGGCTCAAGCCACAGCGCAAGCCTGTTTTGATAAGAAAATGGATGGATGGAAAACTTTTTAGCTCAAAGAAAACTGTTTATTTGTACAGTTTAAAGCGTATAAAAAGTGCAACTAGAAATAATATGTGGGAACTATCCCCACGCTCCTTTGCATGTGCATAGTAAAGCACAAAGAAAATAAAAATGCTGGAGCAAGTACGCTGTGAATTTTAAACCAATATTTCGAAACTTTGGGAAGTAGAATCAGGGCACCGGGTTCACCCACTCATCATTAGTAATGCATTCAGCCTGCATTTTTAGTCAGGCGAACAAGAGCCACCAGCTCAAAGGAGAAGTGAGGCTCATGAGTGAAGCCTGAGTTTGAAAGAGGAAGGATGACATGTGATTATAGATCATGCAAAAAAAGAAGAAAAAAACAACATAAATTTGACCACGGTGATAGTAATCATGCTAATTATGGTGACACAACAGAAGCTGCCAATCTTATGAAACCGGTGTCTGAAAGATGTTGAAACTAATGCCTTGGGAAATAAGTAAGAGTTTTAAAAGTAAAAGGAGAACAGCAGTTAGAGCAAAGTTGATCATGTATTTATTCCTTTAAATAGAAAATGATGATCATCTACCCAAAAATGTAACAATATAGTATCTCCAGTGAAAGAGAAGTCAAGCTAACAGTTAGAATAATGCACAGCTCTTTAGATGTGAGTAAATGCATTGCTCCTGTCTTTGCTTCAGGAGTAGTGTATTTAGAGCTTCTGGCCACATTTGTTAATGATACAAAAAAGAAAAACACAAAAAATTACAGTATAATTGTGACCTAAAGCGACAAAGCTTTACCTGTTTCTCTGTTGTTTGTAACATAACCGGGCCAACAAAAGTTTCTCCCCAAATTCACAATACTCGGATACTAGAAAAACAAACAACAACAAAAATCCTTCACAGTGTTAACCTGAGTACAGTACATGGTAAGCAGAGCTCCTTCAGACCTCCTTCACTTTCTTTGGAAGGGGAAGTGAAATCATCAACACACACCAACCCAAAGAAAAACCAAACAAAACACTTTACCCATGTGACCTACAGAACAATAAATGCAAATAATGCTTCACCTTATGTGTAAATAACATAAAATCAGGCAGCAACACCCCATCACCCACAGTGCAGACACATGACACAGAAGTGCATGCTCCTGCAGAACCTCAAGAAGCCATCGCACGAGCACTTTGTGTAATGAGGGCTCGAGGTGAAGTAGAGAACTCCTCCTCCCTTCATGTCAGCCTCTTTGCTTTGCCTTCATCTTCTCATTGCACCAAACAAAGTCTCATCTGTCGGCGTGGCCTCGTTCAGTGCTGTCTTCTTCTCTCCGGGCAGTTGCGTCCTGCTCGGGTAGCAGCCTGTGCGGGCGCTGCGCCTCTGCTCGACATTGGGAGCAGGATGTGAGCGCGGCGCAGAGGCGCGTGCGGATCGGCTGAGTGAACAAGACGAACATGACGCAGTTGGCTGCTCCCTGCAAGGTGTTGCCAATCCCCTGTGGGATCAGACGAAAGAGGGGTTTCAGATGAGGGCATCATGATGGCTTATTCCAGAGAAATAAAAAGTCTTTATGAGTTTTGATGGCAAATGCTTGTTTTATCGGTCAATAAAACAACACATTTTCATTTATATCATCGTGTTCATAGTGCGTAAAAATGTTTTATGCACACTTACAGTGGCACTATCATGTAATAAAACAGTCCAAACATCATAAAGGCTTCATTTCATTTTCAAGCCATTTAAAAGGAAAATTTACAGTATTTTGAAAATGCTTTGTTACTTTTTAAAAAGGCAAAAAGAGAAAGAAGCGTAAACTCACGTGCAGCGTGACCAGCGCTGGGTTCTGTCTGACACTTGAGTCGGCTAGCAGCAGGATAAAGCGCACCGTGCTCCAAATGCGTAGGACGATGAAGATGATGGGGATGAGCGTGAGCTTCACATCAGCCATGGAGGAGAAGGAGTGGGCGGGAGGCCTGTTGGCCAAGATGGGACGGTACTCAGAGAGGGCTGCATGCTGCGTCAGAGCATCAAGAGTGAGACCATTAAAAGGAAATAAAGAAAGAGAGAAAATGTGTCATCAAGAACATCAGATAACTTTCACACTACTAGGCAGATATTTGAGGGAGATACAGAAACCCTTTCATTACACTATATCATTTTTGTTTTTTTTTAAAAAACAACAAGCCAAACTGCAGAAACTAAGTACATCCCGCGATTCAGTAGCTTATAGAACCACCTTTAATAGAAGTTGAAGTAATCATTTTCTGTGTGACTTTATCAGTCTCTAATATCATTGTAGAGGGTTTTGGCCCAATCTTCTACACAATGGTGCTTCTGCTCAGTGAGGTTTGTGGGCATTTGTTCATGCACAGCTCTCTTAAGTAAGGTTGGAATCTAGACTTTGACTGGACCTTTGCAGCTGTTCTGTTGGAGATTTGCCTCTGTGCATGAACCTGTTTGGATCAAGCTTTAGCATCCGGACAGATGGCCTCAGATTTGATCCTAGAATACTTTTATACAGAGGAGTTCATGGTTCACTCGGTGACGTCAAGCTGCCAATATCCTGTGGCTGAAAAACAAGCCCAAATCATTACCCATGCACCACTGTGGTTGGTATAACTCGTTAGTGCTGATATGCTGTGTTTGGTTGCAATTGTGCATGTTTGGTGCAACTTTGCATTACTAAGCCGTGGTGCCATGTTCTTTTTTAGAGAAAACGCTTCCTCCTGTTAACCCTTCCTGACAAGCCATATTTGTTCAGTCTTTATTTAATTGTGCTGTCATGAACTTTAACGTTTAACATGTTAACTGAGGCCTGTAGAGTCTCTTGGGGGTTTTTTTGTTGCAGTTTCTCTGAGCATGCACGGTCTGACTTTGGGATGAATATTCTGGGACATTCATTCTTAGGAATACTGGCAGCTGTCATGAGGTGATCCACACCTGCACACTGACAAAACTTCTGCTTTCACAGAGGTGCACACACTTGATGAAGAACCATTATTCCAGTACATTTGATGAGGAATTCCTGGCTGCTACTTACCCTCCTAATTCTTTATGGACGCGGTAATCGTGTGATTAGATTCTCACGCCGTTTCTTCATTTTTGGCCAGTTTTTGTTAAATAACGACATGGAGCTGTATGTTATGCGTTGTTGTTCATCTGGGGTTTTGCTTACTTCATTTTAACCTGCTCAGGACCAGATGATTGTCTTAACATGTCCTGATATGTAAAACTGAACTTTCTTTTTCCCATGACTGAAAGTTTCTGTTAGGATAAAAGTGCAATATAACAAAGAATGATTTCATCCACAGTCTGACTACCTCTGTAGTGTGTTTCATAATAGTTAGCGTGTTAGGGATAAAGTTTCCTGTCATCCTCTAGGGGAAACAAATCAGTTCCTTTAATGCTCAACTGCTGAAAGTCTGAGTCACAGATACAGGAACTGGGATGTATTGATATTCTGTGCATACATTCCTATAGAAGATTTCAGGCTGTGATCAGTATGTTGTTTGGTTGAAATGATTTATGAGCCAGAATGTTTTAAACAAACTGTATTTCCACTTTATGCCCAGGTGATGATTTTAGCTTTCCAAGACTAAATGCAAATAATGACAGGCCAATACATTTTGGGTTTTTCCCCCTGAAGACAACAGTGTCTCTTTCACTCTCTGACTATGATATTAATCATAATGCAGAAGGCAAGAGGGGAAGTTTGAGATCAGCTTTTTAATGAATAAAGAAACTCATTCATGATTCACTCTGTCGACCTGAAAACAGCTGATCACCAGCAGATTTCCAATAAAGGTCAAAGGTTCTGGCTGATTACAGATGAATGTAAATAACAGATCCACTGTGGATCGCTCGTACTGAGTACCGGAGTATTAAGAAGGATGATTTTAATGCTTGGCAGGAAAAAGAGTTGTGTATCTGCAGGTTTGTTGTGGTTCTTAATGTGTAAACAGATTTTTGAACGCAAAGTGACATATTCAAATAGTCACAAAGCTCTGTGTACACATGACTGATGAATGAGGTCCCTGGTGTCCTCCTCACCGCTATGTGGATGTGCCTCTTGATCAGGATGTAGAGGAAAGGGAGGGTGAGGTACGCCAAGAACTCCCAGATCTTTCCAGTCAGCAGCATCCACAGGACCCGGTCTTGAACGTTGATCCTGACCCAGCACCAGCCCACCGACACCTCTGACGCATCGTAACCAATCTTGTTGAGACTCACAGCTGCAATAGTGATGGCCAGAGGAATTCCCCAGCTGGAACACAAAACAAGGGTCCGGAGAGTAAACACAACAGCTCCGAAGGTCAGAGTCACATTTTTAAACTTTTCCACTGGAGGTTTTTATGTAAATGTTTGACGGGCATGACACCAACACTTGCAGCAAAGACATGTGACAGTGTGTGATAGTAATCTTGTGCTTAAGGCTTTTGTGTGTTACATGGTGCAAACTGCAGAGTCACGGCCAGTTCTGTTGTTGAAGAAGATAAAACCACGAAATGAATTCTGCATTGTTTGCAGCGCTCGTTAGTTTCCCGCCCCCCCATGAAGCACTTCTCCTCTTATAACACCACTTTAAAAGGTTACTAGATTTTCATTGCAGTATACACAGCAGCAGACCTTTATAAATACCAAAAAGACAGTGCGTGTGTCTTAGTGTATATAAGCCTCCATAAATGCCTCTGTTGTGTGATCTCCAGTTCATTGCAGTATCTGAGAACTCACAGAGAGATTGTTAGGATGACAACGGCAAACACTGCAGTGAGCCATACCCATGGGTGAAAATGTTCCCGTGTCCAAAAATAGATCAATTAAACGATGGTACATCACAGTGAGTCAACTCGCTAACAATCAGTGAGGACAAATCATTAACGTGCAGAAGGAAAGTGGACAACAAGGATTAAAATGTGTAAAATAAAAAAATAAAACACTACAAGGGGTCGTCACACTGGGAGGCTCTGCATGTTTGATTGCTGTTTTTACAGTGGAAACAGTGAACCACTAAAATAAACACATTTGTTTTAGCTGTTACATTTTTTTTACAAAATTGACATGTTAATAAAGAAATATATCTGAAGCACAAACATGAGTAATGAAATAACTGCTTGTCAATAAAGTGGACACACAGTACTGTGTAAAAATCTTGAGTCACCCCTCATTTTTTTGTATTTTACTTCAGAGGAGCCAGATTTTTTTGGAATTTTTAAAGTACTCTTGAGCAATAGGTCTCCAGGCTTTCTGAGCATCCTCCAAAATTTTTTATTTTTTTTTTGGACATTGGCTGTTTTTTCACCCATTTTCAGTCCGGTCCGTGTACCTGACCATTTTCAGAGGAATGCGTTTTTTGTTGTTTTTTCACTTCTTAAGCTACTTAAAAATAACCTATGAGTCATTCAAGCACAAAAAAAGCACGTGACTCAAGGGATGAAAAAGTGTTGTGTCTACACATAACAGACAAGTTTGCAAAAAAACAAACAAACCCATTTTATATCTTATATATTTTATATCTTTAGGGATGAAAAATGTTTTTATTTCCCAGAGATTTATTAGTAGAAAACTTGACATGGTGCCCCCTTCCCCCTGACTCTTTGGGCTTGAATTGTAAAAAATGAATCTTTCTGGTAGCTCATTGCCCAGACTTTCCTGTAACTATAAAAATTCACCAAAAATGTCCTATTTTTTTTAATTTAGAATCCAAAAATGCATGCCCTCTCAGCATGGTGTGCAGTGTGTCCTTCAAAGAAAATGGGGAAACTGGATGAGTGGAGGACAAAAGAAGAAGTGGCAGGCCTAAAACCTATCTACAGCAGAAGGACAGTGTCTGAAGGTCACATCCTTAAAAACGGGCCTGAGAATGCATCTGGTCCTTCATTTGATTCCTCTACTCTTCACTGAAGCCTCACCAGAAATGGTCTCAATGGAGAGGTGACTGTTAAGAAGACATTTTTAAGGAAGGGAACAAAGTGAAAAAGCCAAAATACACAAGAACTGGAGTGAAAAATCAGTGGCAACATGTCTTATGGAGTGATGAATACAAATATGAAATGTTTGGCTCGTGTCATCTTCAGTATGTGTGGAGGAGGTCAGGAAAGAGTGTCTACACAACATTGAGGGTCAACAGTCATCTAGATCGGAGGCTGTATCATGGTTGGAGCTGCATTTCAGCCAGTGGCGTTGGAGATCTCGTTAAACTGATTAAATTATGAACACAGAAAAGTGCAGGCAGATTTTGATCTGTTATGCAATGCCATCTGAAGAATGTGACTGGCCACAGCTTCGTTTTTCACAACAATAATCTCAAACACCACACCAGTCCAGTAAAAGCATACCTGGATAGAATAACACACAATGGTTCACTATCAATCATGGCTTCCCCAGAGCTGGACCTCAACATTATTAAAGCAGTGTGTGACCATCTAAAGGTGGCCAACATCCAGAGAAGAGCTTTGAATGTCCTTCAAGTAGCCTGGAGAACTATTCCTGAAGACTACTTAAAGAAATTACAAGAAAGCTGCCTAAGACAGCTCAGACTATGGTGAAGAATAAAGGCAGCCATACCTAATATTGACTGTCAAGCTTGTTAGAATTGTATAAGGAGTGGGAGTCCCCACCAAGCATCATTTGAAGGTGAGACCTCCTTTTCTAGCAAATGGTCACTATAGCACATGATGTGAAAAGAAGGCGAGATTAGCTGCTGATTTAAAATGACATAAAGCACCACAGGGAACTGTGCTGTCCCCTCTTCTCTTCACCCTGTACACCTCTGACTTCTGCTACAACTCTGAATTATGCCATATCCAGAAGTTTGCAGACGACACGGCCATCATGGGGTGTATCTGGGATGATCAGGAAGAGGAGTACAGAAGTCTGGTGAGGAACTTGGAGTCACACAAACCACCTGCAACTCAACACCTCAAAGACTAAGGAACTGGTTGTGGACTTTGGGAGGTCCAGAGCAGGTCCACTGCCGGTTCAGATAGAGGGAGAGGAGGTGGAGGTGGTCAACAAGTACAAGTACCTCGGGCTGTGGGTGGACAACAAACTGGACTGGTCATGCAACACAGAGCACCTGTATAAAAAAGGCCAAAGCAGACTTTACTTCCTCAGGAGGCTGAGCTCTTTTAACATCTGCAGGAAGCTCCTGAGGAAGTTTTACCAGTCGGTGGTTGCTGGAGTACTTTTCTATGCTGTGGTGTGCTGGGGGAGCAGCACAGCAAAGAAGGACTCATCCAGGCTGGAGAAACTGATCAGGAGGGCTAGCTCTGTGGTTGGCATGAAGCTGGACACTCTGGTGACAGTGGCAGAGGAAAGGACACTAAAAAAAATTGCTGGACATTATAGACAATGCTGGGCATCCTCTGCACACGACCGTAAACAACCAGAGGAGTCTGTTCAGTGACAGGTTGCTTCTCCCAAAGACAAGAACCAACAGACTTAAAAACTCCTTTGTCCCACACGCCATCAGACTGTTTAACTCCTCTCTGGAGGGGAGAGGGAGGGGAGACAGGAGGACAAAGGAGGGGGGGACAACTAAGCTGTAGTGCCTTTTCACTGTGCAATACTTTTTGTTAATAACCAACGGTGCAATAGACTTCAATACTTGAAATGTGCAATTCCCTTGTATTCTTATTCCTATTTATTCTATTTATCCCTTTTGTATATTCTTTATTTATATGTGTCTCTGTATTTATATATGTGTATATATGGTATTCTGCTCACATTCTGTAACTTCTGTTGGTGCTGTGCTTTGGAAACCGAATTTCCCAGAGGAATCCACCCGAGGGATTAATAAAGTTCTGTCTTTATCTTATCTTATATCTGCATAGTACAGACTCAATTTGATTGATTTTAAGGAATTTTGATAAGAAAAAACAAAAAATGTTTTGTTCTACGGAAGAAAAGAGCAGGGTGGACATGTTGGGGATGTTTTTGACCATGAAACCAGAAAACAATGAATGTGAGGAAGAGGAAGAGTGGGATGAATGAAAAGCTTTGAAAATAAAATATTGTCTTTTTGGCTGTTATTGAACTCATTCATCCACAAATAAATCACCAAAGTTTCAGTAACAGAAATTCTGACAGTATGACTGAATGTTGTCAGTGATACATTTTAAGTTGGGGTGTTTTCTTTTTTCTGTTTTTGCTGGTAGTGAAAAAAAAAAGGCGAGGCACAGTTCAGACGGCGATCTATTGCAGGACAAACACACAGAGACACTCACTAATTCAGAATCACCAGTTAGCCTGACTTGTATGTTTGTGGATGGGAAGCTGGAGCACGCTGGCACGCAGAGAACATGCGTACTCCACACAGGACCCTCGCTCTTTGAGGCAGCAGTGCTAACCACAGCACAAACGTGTAAATGCCTTTTCAGTGAAGTATGTGGAAAATCCCCCATACCTAAATGGTGTTAACAAAATATCGCTTTGAAAGTATTTATTGTATCATTATCTCTTCTAAGTAAACATAAACTTTTTAAAAATACAAATGAGGCAAGGCTTTACAGCCCCCCCTGTAGATCCGCCCCTGAGTTAGGACAACTCTGTAGGCTTGAAGTGTACAAAATAAATGCTTTAAATGACAGAAAAAGTTCTGGTAGCTCATTGCTCAGACTGTCCTGTAATTATAAAGCTGGAAGTTTTTGTTAATTCACAAAAAAGTCCTATTTTATTCATTTAGAATCCAAAATGTGTGCCAGATTGGATTCTTTGCCTGACCATTTCTGACCCCCGGGGCCTTATGTTTGACACCTTTGGTGTAATGGATTTGTAGGGAGTCCCTTATTCAGTGTTCCTATCCAGAGAAACACACACGGAGGATCCAGGTTGTCCTGGTAACACCAGCTGGTGAGAAAACAAGTGAGCACGTGTCATGCATCAGCTGATTTATGAACACTCGTCACGTGAACTGATCCAATAACGCCATGGTTAATATTTGAAAACTCACTAGGTCCCACCGTGATGTCAGCACGTCACCCCGTTATGCGGTGTAACGTCAGGACGTAGCTTGGCAGTAGACTGGAGTTTTGCGCCAACTTTCAGAGTGTTACAAAATAAAGTAGATGCACGTTAAGTGAGCCAAAGCGGTTTGTGTTTGTGGTCTAATTCTCAGTTTAAAGGAGCCGTTTTGAATGTGCAGCTTTTAACAAGTCACTGTTCAAAATCTCAGAAAATATGACGTAAACTCAACTTTGGGGGGGGGGGCAACTGCCGAAATCCCAAGATGCTGCAGGGCGCAGGTACCACCGGAGCAGGTTTAGTAAACAGATAACACTCCGCGGGTTGCTTACCTGACGAGGTGGAACACCAACACGAGGCTGTCAGCGACTCTTTGGTTGGCCCTCACGATGAACACGTACAGGTAAACGGCGATGGCCACGGTCCAGAAGAAGGAGCTGGTGTTGGCGAAAGTGGAAATCGCTCCCTGAGCGACGCACTCCGCCGAGTTTGTGCGGAAGACGCTCCACACTCCGAAGGCGTAGGAGACGGCGGAGAGCCAGTCAGACACCGAGAGGTAAACCAGCAGTTTCCTCGGAGTTGTCCTCAAATCCGACCAAATAATGTAGGTGAGGATAATCAGAGAGGAGCCCAGGAAAGATAGCGCGCACGAGAACAGCACGATCACCTGCTCGAACAGATACACCTCGGTCTGAGTCTGAGTCGCGTTTGCCATCGTGTAGCGCGATCAGGCACGAGCTGCAGTCGTCTCGCGGACACCGCAGTCTCTGTTTGTTTGTAAACACCTTTCTTTTCCCGGCCGAGCGCACTGGTTTTATTCTGGATGTTCCCAGGGGCTCTCCACATTATTTTCCCTTAAGGCCAGGCGACGGTTTAAAAACACTCCGTCCAGTCGAGCCACATGACTTGAAAAAAACAAAACAACAAAAAAAAAATCTTCTACTGCTTTTAAGGGAGTCAAGCAAAACTTTTCACCCAGCTTAAAGCCCTCCTTCCCCGCCGCCCCCTCACCAACCGGAACCCAAAGCAGAAGTTAAGTCAGCTGGTAACCTGCAGGCACTCAAAGGGTCTATTTTTGAGTGTAATTGTCTCAGTTTGTGCTGTCCAGCTTTGACATAAAGTACCGCACACGGCACATGACAGCATGATGAAACCGCTTCCCCATTCCTGTCATGGTTTCGCATAAAAGGATTCGCTGCTCAGGTTAGAAAATGACGTCTGATTTTATTTTAATAACTATTTTGTACATGGAAAAAAAAAGATACACTTCACATAAATATAATCTGGCGCAAGTGCATTGAATAACAAGACGCATTCATTTTTATATAAATGTATGTAGAAGTTGATAAAAAAGTGACTGAATTTTGGCTTCAGAAAGTGCAGTATTGCAAAGTAGGCAATCAAAACACATGAATAGGTGGTGGCACCAAAGCAGAAGTGTCATCAAAGAGCACAGAGGAACTGAATAAATAAAAGCGAAACAAAACATAATTTAAAAGTACATCAGCTGTGAACATGATGGGCAGCAGAAAATTGAAACATTGAAATGTTTTTATTTGAATTATTTGATGATCTTGTAAACTACAGGACATAGATTGCATCTAACAAATATTTTCATGGTTTCACTTCATTCTTCTTTGCAAGGTAAAAAAAAAAAAAAAAAAAAGCATTTAAAATTGTGTATCCAAAACCTCCCTGTATTAATCCTCAGGTATACAAAAAAGGGAAAAAGCTGCAAATGTGTGAAAGTGATTAAATCTGAAGCATGGGTTAAATGACTAGTTATTTAAAACACCCGATCATGAATATAAAAGCCTTCATGGGTGAATTTAAATGTAGACAAAGGACCAATTAATTTTTTAAAGAGTGAATTCACGGTAACTCATCCTGCAGTAAGAGTTGGAATCTCAGCTTTCTGGGGCAATAAGTTCATTTTTAAATAAAAGCATAATTTTGCCTGAAATTACATTTCTATTAGCGACGAGTTCACTGTGCACAGAAATAAAGGAGAAGCTAACAACTAACATCTGGCTTGCCTCCTGTCCCGAGTGCTGATGATTCTTTGGTGGCCTTGTGATTTGCAGTTTACCAAAGAAGTGTGATGTAAAACGGTTTAGAGCCCTCGGAGCGGTGACCTTGTGTCAGAGCAGGACTTTTACTGCTTCTGCATTACTGCAGCCCAGAAAAACCTGCAACCCCCTTGTTTTAGTGTTTGCAGCAGTGCAGCAGAACATTGGGGGTTTTTTTTCTTTGTCTTTTTTCCCTTGCAGACTGCAGCCAACTCGGCATCTGCATTATCGCCTGAATCACACCATCGACAGACAGTTTAAGACACTGTTTTGTATCGAGCATCAACAATAACGGTGAGAGATTCTGAGATAGAGTGGAGAAAAAATCAGAAGAACATCGTGTGTGTGTGTGTGTGTGTGTGTGTGTGTGTGTGTGTGTGTGTGTGTGTGTGTGTGTGTGTGTGTGTGTGTGTGTGAGAAAGCCTAAATTAATGTGCACCTGACTCATCTGCACACATTAGGTCATCTTTGGTCACACAGAAATATTCTCATCATGCACTAAATAAAAAGTGTTCTTTTTTTAAATGTAGTCCAAAGGGCCTTTCTGCAACACTTTTGCATTATTACAAAATTCTTGTGTTAAGTAAGGAAAGAGGAAAATATATAAATCAGTATTTATCTAACTTTATTTATAATGCTCCTTTTCTACAGCAGCAATATGTCACAAATAAAATATCAGGCACATAAATCAAGAATTAATCATATCCACTTTCTTTTTGTTTGTGCGTTACATCCAGAAATATCTATGGAGCAAATTAAATTAAGGGATCAAAAACATGCATTTGCAACTGAAAAAAGTCATAGTAAGCCAAGTTGTATTTTCTGAATGAAAGGGCTTTCGTTTTGTCTCAATGAAAAGGAAAAAAAAGGCAAAGGTTTCACAAATTGGCGCAGCAGCGTTTGATCAAAAGCATGCCGGGAGGTTTGCTTTCAGTCACAAGATGGCAGCAGAAGATCATGATAGTGCAACAGACAGTGTGGAAGTTTGACGCTTTGATCCATTTTCTAAATATTGCGGAGGCCGTGCGCTCGGTCGATCTCTCCTCAGTTAATTCTCTTAGGAGGGTCGAAAACTTACAGTGCCAGCTCCCAGTTTCCTCCCTCTCAGCTGTGATCCCGGGGCTTCTTATTGCGAAGAATTTCTGCGGCAGTATACTTGCTGATTGCTTCATTCTCACTCCTCACAACAACCAGCTAAGACACTGCCAGAGAAACACCCACAGCAGCCGCGTCCAACCACCCGACTCCGGGCTTGCTCTCCCCAGCAGGGTCCTGACTGGTCTTTGGTGCATGTGTCCACCTGCGAGCCTGGCACTGCTGACGCTTTCCATTCCCAGCTTCGTGGTGATGGTGTTGTTGGTGGTTGTTGGAAGGCAGTGGCCTCACACTGAAAGCCCCCCCCCCCTCACCTCGAGGGTGGCGTGGTGCTCTGGCAGCTCTGTAAGAAAGCAGGAGGAAATGTTAGTAGTTGTTCATTAAGTGTATAAGTATAGAGGCCCTTTCTGCTCCCTGACTGAGATTTACACAACTACAACGCACAGACGAGCCCACGTTCCGCTTCATGAAGTGAACCCCCGAGCTTGTTTCCAAACTGATTTCTTGATCTCCTCCTAGCCGGTTTGTGCAGCATCACTTTAAGTGCACACAACTTTGGCAAACACAAACACCCCCGAACTAAGAATAGGCTTGCCATGACTCATGATTTTGCAACAAAAAAGCTCGGTTTGATTTAGCTCTCAACTATTTGTGTGGCTGCCAGCCTTGCTTCTGTTTTTTTTTGGGGGGGGGGTTTATGTCTTTTTTTTTTTGTTTGTTTGTTTGTTTAATGTAATTTTTTTTACCCTAGCTCCATACAGTGCTAGTCTGTGTTTGTGTACCTCAGGGACCACAGCTACAACGCTATCAGTTGCGTTTGCTCGCTGCAGTGCTATTTTGGGCTGGCTGACCGCTCCATACTGTCGTCTCCCTGTGGACACTGCTTTGCTCGCAGGACAGCATGGATACTAGAGACCGGTAGGCACATGCTCTTAAACGAAGGAAGAGAAGACGTTCCGTAGAGGGAGGAACGTCTGGAAAACAAACAGTTTGAATTACATCAACTATCCGCTGTTATTGCTTCTGAATTCTGCAGCAAGGCTATTTGTGGCCCTCTGCGTCGGCTTCTGGTCTATCTTGTGACGTACTTTTTGGTTGTATAACTGGAAATTCCAGCGTTTTTATTTGTGGTTTAAGCATTTTGACCTTTTTGAAATTCTAAGAAAGCACTTTATGACGCTCTGAAGCTTCTTGCCTGAAACAAACACAAAATTTGTATTTGTCAGCGTCTGTCTTCACACACACACACACACATGCACAACTGATGTCCACAGACAAACGCAGAGGTCGCACCTTGACCTGCTTTCACCAAGCAGCTGCATCCTTGTCCCTTTGTGCGTTCGCAGCGAGTTAGATGCCGCCTTCGCTGAGCACATGATGACAGGAATTCCTTCCTGTTCAGACCTTGAGGTAATCCTGATACAGGAACGAAGAATGGCAGGGAAAACAAAACCCTGCCTGCTAAATGAATGGCCGGCCGCCCCACCGCCTCTCACAGCAAACAGCAGTGAGCCTCGACTAACAAGCCTTTCCACAAATGCATTTAAAGCCTCAGGCACGGCTCACCTCTCCTCACAGATTTCCCTATTGTAATATTTCCGTAGTATTGTCCAAACCTGGGGAAAAAAACCCTTTTTTACAAATATTAGTCAGAGGTGTGGATGAATACTGCTCGAGCGGACTTAGTAAGGGATTTAACCGGATAAATAAATGCTGTTTTGTGGTTTAACCTGTTAAGTACATCTTAATTTAGCTGGAGGGGGATGTGTCCAGACGATGCAGCTAACACTAAATTTTTGTTATTATCACCACATCTGCACAAGCTAAATGAAAAGATAACAATAACGCTTTTCATCGAGTGTTTTCTTTTTTTAGCGTTTTGCTTATTGTGCGTTTTATCTTTGTTGTGGCAAATTAATTGCACTCGGTGTGCACAGGGAGGTGGAGGAAGTGCACAACACGAACAAAATTGCATCTCATTTTCACGTGTGCATTGTTAGTGATATCAGGTTTTTTCATACTTATTATTTCACACCACTCATATCGCAGTATGAGTTGTTTTCTAAATTAATCGACTGTCATCTAACAAAATAAAACCTTGACAGTAAAGATTTGGGGGAAAAAGTGTTTTGGTATTTTTTGGAAGATCAAAACAAAATCATTAATGTTTAATTATTATAAACAAATTAAAGTCTTTTAAAAAATATTTAAAGTTTTATTTTATATTCCCTTAAAAATACCCTTGTGAAACTAAACATTTTTATTGTCCTTTTTGATCCAATATGTATTTTCCTGTTGCTAAATTATGATTTTTATTTATTTATTTATTTTTAATTTGAAAAGGAAAACCGTGAAAGCTAATGTAAATGAACAAGCCTGGTTTAAGATGTTAACGTGTCATCGATGGCTTGTAAGAGAGCATCATTTGGTCCTTTGTGGTGTAACTAAAAGCTTTAAATATCAGATTAAAATTGACTCGTAAAAACACACACACACAAAAACACAAAAAGATTTGTGTTAGTGTTAGACGTGTGTAATCTGGAGTGTCAAACGTAACATTGCACATGGTGCACATAGTGTTTGCCTCAGAATAGCTTTTGTTTAAATAACCGTGGGACTCTGTAGGTCTACAGTTTCTGACATATTCAGCCTCCAGGCAACAATTTTCCCCAGCAACACTTCACCAAAACACACACACACACACACACACGTGTACAAACCCCAGGCTGGCCTATACTTCCTCATCATGGTGGATCCCTCTGCTGTCAGGCCTCACGATGTGTAATCCAAACGAGAGAGAAAAAAAATCACATTCACCCACTTTACCTCACTTCCCCGTTTCTCCTCATGTCACTGCTGCACATTTCTTGGTTGATCAACGCTTCCACAAACCTAATCATCTGATGGCAAACAGTGACATCAGTATGTACTGAAGGGCCGTGCTGCTGAGCAGTTTAACACATGCACAACACGCTCACATCGGCATACATGACATGCGAGCTTAGCCTCTCGTAGTCTTTTTTTTTTTAAACTTTTATTTTTAGAACAATTTTAAAGCATATTTGGGTTTGAGCTAAATGAATCTACACGCCAAACTGCAGTGTGTTAATAATTAAATAGAACGGAGTCTCACACTCAGCTTGCACTACCCCTGGTTGCCAGAGAGAGGGGAAAAAAAGAGTTTCCCCAGTAACTATCTTCCTGCTTGACCACACACAACTAAAATACACAGATCATAGCGTGTTGGACACTAAATGATTATCACCTGAGTTCTCGGGTGATTAATGTATTTGAGTTTTTACCGGCCTGCATGAGTTTTTACAGTAGGGTTTATCAGTGCTGTGTGATAATGTGTGCCAGCGTGGACAGACTGGCCTTCGTTTATCTGCTTCTCTGTGTACACTGTTCCTAATCTCATTTCGCTTCCTGACTGACATGCTGATGACACTTGTCTTCTGAGAACCAGGGCCGCTCGAATCGTCTGTCACACCGTCTAGTCGCAAACTCGAATCAGATCCCGCTAGATACAAATCACTTCTGAGAAACGAGGACCTGTTATAAAGCCTTTCGCTCTCGGCTCTCTTGGGGCTTTTCAGGAGGGGAAAGATGCGGCCTGCTGGGTCTCCTGTTGGAAAACTGGCTTTCATTATGAATACCAGAGAAAACAATAACAAAAACAGCTGCCCTTCTCCGTGAGGATCAAGACGAGATGATGAAAGGGTCACTCATCCTGCCACTGTGCAACTGGGTACTGTGTTTGGGTGTATCATAGCTTTCGCTAACCTTTTGTGTAGTCACCATGGGATTAAGCCAGCATCAAAACTCAAGCTTGGACGCTTCTACTACTTGCAGTGGCTTAAATTATCGTTTTCTAGTTTAGATTTACAGGCTGATCTGAAGGCCTCAGCCTGGCATCATTTTAATTCCCCTGAACTAGTTGGTGTTTCTGAAAATTTCACTCAGTTTCAGCAGAAGTGCACAGGTCCTCAGAAGTGTTCAGCTGTAGCATTGTTGTGTATGTCAGAGGCATCTGTTTACACACAGTTTGGACACTCACCAGTTAGCCAGGCAGCAGCAGAGGTCCACCATCCAGCGTGATCTCCAGCGGGTGCACTCAACGTGTTGGCATCAACAGGAGTCTGTTCACGGGCTCTCCCGATGTGTGGGTCACTTCACTCTGGAAAAACTTTTGACCACCAGCCTCTTGCCTCTCCTCCTGTGGCTGCCTCTCTCTCTCTCTGTCTGTTCAGTCAGGCAGTACAACAAGTCAAGGCATGTTCCAACACGCCACCAACAGCCGGGCTGGATGTATGAGCCTGCACAGGGGGAGGAGCAGAGGATCAGAGAGGGGGGAAACCCAGAAAAGACCCAGCATGACTCAGCCTGCTTCGGTCAGTTAGCATAGCTTTCAGTCTGAGCACTTTAACACATGAGTTAGTCTTCGAAGGTGCATTATGACTTATTCTGTGTGACATGCTTAAGTCATTTAAGTCAGAAGCAGAGATGAGGAGATGCTCTAATGGGTGACGACTGCTGAAAATGTGTTAGACAGAGGAGCGCTTTTTTAAAAAACTGCTCTGACTTCCTGGCCCACGTCTGGCTGCAGGCGGTGACTGCTTTGTCTTTTCACTTTCTGTGTCCTGCCGGTGGAAGCAGCTCAAAATGTCTCTGTCCCAACCTCCCAGTCTTTGTCAGCTGAAGCTGAATTTAGATTCAAGTAGATGAAATGTCTTTTACAGAGCTGTTGTTCACCCATGCTCTTATTAGCAGTTAGTCCTACTTAATCTTTAGCACAGAAGAACAAATAGTTTATAGCATACTAATAAAAGGTGCTGATTCATTAAATCTTCGTTGGGTTTTTTGTTTTGTTTTTTCCAGTAACTCAGCGGGTCACATCAATTACAGATGAAGTCCGTCGGCATGAATTATGAAACTGCAAAAAATCACAGAGAACGCATCAGCAAAGATATGAAACGCTGTGAAAATTAATTGCTTCCTGGAAAAGTGACATTTTTTAGTGAAATCAAAATTTCTAAACTGTTTATTAATGCAGCGAGAAAAGAAAAGGTGCAGTATACAAGTGTGCTTTACGTGTCCATTTATCTGCTGACACATTA